>NC_051178.1:131260302-131376978 GCF_013339695.2 Rhipicephalus sanguineus
CGCTGCGTAACTTCTTTCCCCCATGCCATCCCTCCCTGTATAGCTTCCAGTGCGCTCGCCGGCACGAGAAAAGAGAGAAAGCGCTGGGAGCGTGCGCCAAACCCCCGTAACTCCGCTGATTCTTGACGGATTCGAGAAATTTTTGCGGCAATCGATTCGGGAGGCAGTACACTCCGATACTGAGGCCATTAGATCATTACTTGGAAAAGTGGTTCATGACCCCTTTAAAAAAAAAAACGCCAGGCCTGCGCTGTGAACCGCAGCACAGTCACAGCGAAAGCTGAAAGAGCGGCGTTTCTAGAGCCCGTTAAGCTCTCTTGGGGCTACAATACAAGTACACCAGAAAGGTACCCACTACGCCATAAATCACAAATTTTTGTGAAGTCTGTTAGTACCGAGCGAAGCGATTCCATGGACATTCGATCTCTGCCAGAGAGAGAGCCAAGAAAAGAAGGCAAAGAGGATAATCGGGCTAAAAGCTCACCTGGCTACTCTGCTCTGGGAGATTGGCATGGGAATGAGAAATGGAGAGAATGTCGTTCTTGTGTAGGTCTTGTAGTTCTAAATCATTCGCTTAATGCAGCTCCACTACCGTGAACCTGAGGAAGTGCGTAGCGATTCCCTTGGCGCTTGCCACCGCCTCGGTGATCGCGCGCTTGCCTCGGCGGTGGCGCTCTCTCCTTGCGCGTCGCGGGCATCAGCCGTATGTTTCAAAAGCGTTTTTCGTGATTTTAGGTAAATTATTGCGTTATATCCTAGTTATTTCTGTAGTTTATAATATTTTAGACCTTGCTAGTTTATTTTGCACTGGCTTTGAGCATTGTTAGCCTTGTTTTGGGCCTGTATTGACCACTGCGTGACCATGCGACTTGAGACGGTGGATGGACAACTAGCCGAGCCCCCTAAAGTGCTACGCACTTGAAATCTTATGATCCATTCCACTCAGTGAAGTTGAATGAGAAGTGGAGATGCTTAGCACAGGGCACAGAGGCGTTACGGCGAAGGCTAATTGGGTATCAAAGGCCAAGTTGTGAACGTGCCATCAATGTTCATCATCATCATCATCATCATCAGCCTGTCTACGCCCACTGCAGGGCAAAGGCCTCTCCCATGTTCCGCCAATCAACCCGGTCCAGTGCTTTCTGCTGCCACGTTATACCTAGAAACTTCTTAAACTCATCTACCCACCTAATTTTCTCCCCCCTACCCCTACCGCGTTTGCCATCTCTTGGAATCCAGTCAGTTACCCTTAATGACCACGGTTATCCTGCCGACTTGCTACGTGCCCGGCCCATACCCATTTATTCTTCTTGATTTCAACTATGATATCCTTAACCCCCGTTTGTTCCCTGACCCACTCTGCTCTTTTCCTGTCTCTTAAGGTTACACCTAGCATTTTCCTTTCCATCGCTCGCTGCGTCGTCCTCAATTTAATTTCACAAGTTCACAAGCAATTTAAGCTCAATGTTCACAAGTTGGTAAACTGTACAGATTCTACCGGGACACATCGACGATGACACCGTAGTAGGCTTCACTGCAGTATAAACGTGGAAAAGCCCGCTTACAAAACAAAAAAATTGCAGTCGCTTAGCTCGGCTATGCCAGGATATACGTAGCGTTAGCAAAGGTTCTCTGCTTATTCTTAGCTTTCCAATTGTGTAGGACTATTAACCTTCTTCTGTACATTCGTCGTACGCTGAACCGCTAATGCCAGGCAACTACTTCGGGATCCGACGAGGTAAGCTTCTCGGCTCTTCTGCACCTTTGAGCAGCATTTGCGCTCTCCTTCTCAATGGCGTTACCCACCTGCAAACGCCAGTCAGAGGCGCTATCAAGCGGCTCCAGCGCAGTGTCAGACGGCGACTGCACACCGAAGGCGAATAGCTGCGCGCGCGCCGGCGCCAGTGTGTCTGCCATGGCTACGACGTCACTCCTCTCGAATGCGCAGACCAGCAGCGGCGAGTCGCGCGCGGCGGTGGCGGAGTCTGCGCGCGCACAGGCGCCAGTGTGTCTGCCGCGGCTACGACGCCACTCCTCCCGAACGCGCAGACCAGCAGCGGCGAGCCGCGCGCGGCGGTGGCAGAGAGCGCGTGAGATGCCGGCTCCGGTGAGCCAGCTGTGTGACATCACTGATTCTCGCGCATGCGCAGCACGGCTCATGAGGATCCACGCGATATCGGCTCCGGCTAGGCAAGTGTAGCTAACGCTACAAAACCAAGCTTACATTCACCCCTTTAAGTCACTTTAAACCCAAATGCATTGCTCGAAAGACATTTTTTCAGGGGCAGTTGCTTAAATGCAGTTGCTCAATTTACCTGAGGTAGCAAGACAGGAGACAAACCAACGTGACATTATTTTTAAAGATCCTATCTATCTATCTATCTATCTATCTATCTATCTATCTATCTATCTATCTATCTATCTATCTATCTATCTATCTATCTATCTATCTATCTATCTATCTATCTATCTATCTATCTATCTATCTATCTAGTTGCCTTTTTTAAAGGGATGAATTACGCTTCGTATACCTAGAACGCCTACTTCACCGCCTCCATCGACTACGGTTGGTTCTTACGGCTAATGAGAAGAAGCCATTGGATATTAATAATATTTCATTGCTCTGAAAGAGTTATATTGGATTACACTTACATTAGACCTACTACCACGTCACACACCCGAGCTTCTTCCCGACCAGGCACTATTATGAGAAGGTGTGGTTGACTTGATATCGGAACTGTTGGAAATTCGCTTTCAAGTTCACTTTAAACATTCACATCGCTAATTCGGCTTGTAAATGTACAGTGTCATTTTTATGAAAGGAACACGCGAACGCGTGGCCTGCGCTCTGCGACGGCTGCCTTCAGCTCCGTCAACCGACAGCTAACGAAAGCTCGCCCGCTTTGGCGTCATCTATTGGCAAACAAATAACAAGTCATGGCCGGTTTGCGAAGCGCTTTTAGATAACGCTGCATCTCGGCTCGCGTAACGGGCGATGCAGGCAGCGCGTCGTCTGCCTGTCAACAATCGAGCGTGGCGCGACAGCACTGCGCGAGCTGCCGGAATGCCCCTTAACGCGAGCCGTGAGGCAGCGTTATCTAAAGGCGCTTCTCAACCACCATGATTCGTTATTTTGTTAGCCAATAGATGACGCCAAAGCGGGCAAGCTTTCGTTAGCTGTCGGTTGACGGCGCTTACGGCAGCCGCCGGAGCGCGCAGGCCATGCGCTCCCGTGTTCCCTTTCATAAAAATTGACACTGTACCTAATTGCGAAATGCATGCGAAACGAAAGGAAACGCAGCGGAGAGCGGCAGAAAGTGAGTTAAACTGATGGAACATTGATGCATTTTGAGCCTTCATCGCATGGAATCACAGAACTCCAATATAAGCAAGGGTTTTCCCTTGGTTCACATATCTCAATTCTGTTCGGACGAGGTCTTGCTGCTGGTACTTCTGCCCTAAATGAAATATTTAAAAATGGGCTACCTGTAAATACAGAAATCCGAACAATGAAACTGTGACGGATCAATGTAGCATAACGTGATTCCCCAGCGTTCACCGTGTGCAGAGTGTTTGGCTCAGGCGTGTACTTGAGCGTCAGAGTGCGCAGGCATATGCTGAGAATCCGTGCACCGATGGACGCGCTCTTCATCGTCTTCACCACGCCTGCAATATAAGAGTGGACATTCACTCACATGCTTCAAATTTACACTGCTCGAAGAACCAGTTGTTGCTTTTGTGTATACAATGATTAAGCGCACTCAGTCACTTAGGTGAGCAGCCAGAGTTGCCAGTTCCGCTCATATTTTTCTTTTTAACAGCGAAGCTCTGTAGCAGATCTGTCCATGTGAGTCGATCGCAGAAAACTATCATCATCTTATGGGTATGTGCCATTGAGCGGCTACCTGAGAACGAGTACATAGAGAGAGAGAAAAAAAAATAAAGAAAGATATAAAGAAAGAGAAAAATTCTTTCCGAGGAAAAATTCTTCACGAGGCGGGATTCGAACCCGCGTACCCTCGATCCGAAGGTGAGCGTCCTAGCCACTCGGCTATCCAGGCACTCCAGCAGAGCATAGCAAGGGGGTGGGAAAGGGAAATGAGCGTGAGGAGGGAAAACAGGAAGGTAGAGAGTAAAGCGTAGCACAGAAAGAATGAGAAAGAGAGAAATAGAGAGAAAGAAATGCAGAAAGAAAAAGAAAGAGAGACAGAAAGAACGTCAACGAAAAAAAGAGAAAAAAGTACAGACAGAAAAAAATATGAAAAGAAAGAGGCAGCAAGCATCATGTCGTCTAGCGACCACATGCCGCACCACCTGGCCAAGCCGCGCATGCTCAGTAGCGAAGCCACGCCCACCGACGGAGACATCGCGCGCAAACCTGGCTTCGTATCCGCTGCGAGATCGGGCTATAAGGGGCAGTCCCATCGCCACGTTACTGTGGATAGGCGGTCGGTGGCGCTTTGCCGTAGGCAGTTTGAGTCGACAATATGCGAATAAAGCGCGTTCACTATAGCTAAATGGTGATACATACGTTCTCCATTGCCACATTAATGGGCGAAGGCGGCCTAACATTCCTATTACGTGTGAGAGAAGCGCAATCTGCCAATCAATGGGGTACTGGCCTTTGCTCAGAGACGTGTTTTGCACTGTGCTCGATGTTTTTTTTTTTTTGCTATATTTTGTACGTGTTTAACTTGTGTTCTTCCTACACCACAATGTAAATAGTGTTGCGCGACTGAGCCAATTAAGTATTTACTTCTTTCTCTAGCGGCTACAAGAAAGAGAGCCCGCATTTCTGCGTAAATACATGAAGTAGAACTTTGCACATTTTGCTTTTCTGTTTGCATGAATGCGCGTGTACAACTAGAGAAATGCATGGCTTGAGGTCTATTTTACCGCTGACCGGCCATTGCAGATGCTAGTTCATGCTTTGCGGTATCACAAGGATTTCAGAATCGGCAACACTTTACGAGACGGTGTCGTTAAAACTCTACATCCACACTTCGACATTTTGTACTTCTTTAGTTTAGGACTACGCCAATTGCACTGTGTGATGTGCTTGAACGACAAAGTGGCATCCACGTTAAAATGATTTTTTCGAATGGATGGTACGATGGTTAGACCTAGCGCCATACCAACACGTGTATGCACTCACTCATTAGAGTGCATACAAGTCTCGCAAGGGGAAATGCTAGTGTATATCGTGGAGGCGTACGCGTTCAAACATTTGATAGTGCGCTAGCACAACGGATTAAGCTGTCATCTGAGAATTTGCGTGACGTACGAACACATGCGAACACGGTGCGGCTAGCAGACGACGCAAGAAGCCGTCCACACTACGGGGTTTCGTCTGCTCACTGCTAGGTGCCGACTCTGCACCCGAAAAGCAAGCCGCGCATCTCAAAACTAGACGTGTCTGTCGACAGGGAGTACGAGCGTCGACGGGTCCGTGATTCGCTGCTCCAAGATTTGCGCGCCTTAGTGCAAAGTGCCCGCAATTTTTTTTCACTTGTAGCATTTCTCAGTTGCTTCTAGCATTTTTCTGGGCTTAATCGCGTTTTTCCTGAAGACATAGCTATTTTAGTGCACGTCACGTTCACTAACAGCGCGTTTATCGATGACTTTGAATAGTTCAGCGTTGAAATCAAGCATACGTTGGGAGAGTCAACAGGTAACGTTATTCACGTACTAACAGACGTGCATTGAAATGAGTTGACACTACCCTACTGAAGACTATGTTAAAAAGAAAATATGCGCTTTCTTTCAGAGTTACGCGCATTTTACAATGTTATTTCGCTGTACAAAACAATTAAAGTTATTTTTAGCGATTATTTTCATAAATAAAAATACCTTCAAGGATGAAAAAATTGAATAAACTTCCCCTTCTTTTGGGCCACTTCGCAAAAGTCACGACGATTTTTTGGGCTTCCTTAGGAATGATTATTAGCTTGTTAGCTTAACAGTACTGCCAACACTGTGAGCAGGGACCTGTGGTTTATCTATGAGTGCCTCACTCGGATTGTTCCGAGCATTTTTGATAGAAAACAAGTGCCAATGGCGAAAACTAGGCACACCGGATTTCGAGAAACCCGTGCCTAGAGAATAGGATGTGAAAGGCGAAGGCTTGTTTCGATAACAACACCTGCGCCCTTTATGCAAACATAGCAGATAATTACGGGAAGCGTCATTGCAGTATCAAACTGGTAATCAGGGACGGCTGCTTACAGCCCTCCTATAGTACACTACATTATAGTCTAAATCGTTGATATGTTGTTCCTAACACTCTCAGCCGTTTACGTGTAATAGGCAGGTCGCATTTCATAAATAAAGCTGAAGGAATGAAAAAAGAAAGGAATCACGTGAATGTGTAAAAAAATTGCGATGTATCGTACTGCTAAAAAATGACTACAAACAAAATCGAACAGCAGCATTGCAGAGAGATAGATAGATACTCATAGTTCAGCATATTTCTGTCAGTGTTTCGCGCTCATTCACTAGCAAGTTTCAACGAGATGAAATGCGGAAGAGATGAGCATTGGCCTAGCCGGGGAGGAACGAGATGAAATGCGGAAGAGATGAGCATTGGCCTAGCCGGGGAGGAACGAGATGAAATGCGGAAGAGATGAGCATTGGCCTAGCCGGGGAGGAACGAGATGAAATGCGGAAGAGATGAGCATTGGCCTAGCCGGGGAGGAACGAGATGAAATACGGAAGAGATGAGCATTGGCCTAGCCGGGAGGAACGAGATGAAATGCGGAAGAGATGAGCATTGGCCTAGCCGGGGAGGAACGAGATGAAATGCGGAAGAGATGAGCATTGGCCTAGCCGGGGAGGAACGAGATGAAATGCGGAAGAGATGAGCATTGGCCTAGCCGGGGAGGGGGGTGGGGGAGTGGGGAGTGGGGGGTTTTAATCACCCCTGAAACTTTTCGATTTTGCATGTATATGCACACGCACATACAACACACGCGCGAATATACATAAAGGTTGGGTGACCCCCCCTCGCCCCCGCCCCCCTTCACGAAAAAAAATTTCTGGCTACGCCCCTGTAGGAGAGGTAAGGTTAACGCGGTAACTCTGCATTTTCAGTAAGACATTCTGGCGGACTAGTTGGTTCACAGCTTTTAGACGTTATTAACCTGCGCGAAAAGACGGGCACATAAGTAAGAAACAAACAGGACCCCACGTGCGCCAAAAATTTGCATTTTAGTCAGTAGATGAGAGCTGCAACAGCTGCAGCTTTAGGTATTTACTAAGCCGTCTCCCCTATAATGCGGCGTTGGTAGCAGTCGGCATCAACTTACGACTTACAGGACGAGCCTTAAAGCAAGACCCGTCGGCTTTGCTCCACTGAAACGAAGTAAGGAAACCAGAACGAGGCACTTCGCCGTACTTTTTGGGGTGGCGCACGGGTCCATGACGAGGCCCCGGATGTGTTCCACCAGTAAGATTGAAGCCAAGCACACCGCACAAGTCCAGAGCAGTACCAAAGAAGCCATGGGCGTCGAGTGAAACCTTCCATGTGTTTACTGGGCACGGAATTGCGTTTGTCAATAGCGCGAGTGTAAACTTCGTCGAACGTCGAAATGTCCGCGTCAATTTGCGCAGCGGCTCCGAAGCAATCCTCCCACTCATTTATTTCTCCAATGCGGCACCAGCGTGACAGTGTCCTTAAATCACGTGTAGCTACTTCAATTAATATTCGGAAGTTTTTCTCGGAAGTTCTCTCCGTGAAAGGTATCGAGTTATGACGAAATATTAGCAGCCGCGTTCTAGGAAAGACTGAGGTCGCTCGAGCTTCGCCTTCAAGAATAAAAAGCGATAGCGTGATCGGTCTCCGTTGGCATCGTCTTCTTATTCGCTTGCCAGGCATCGATTCTAAGCAGGGGCGTAGCCAGAAATTTTTATCGGGGTGGAGTGGGGGGGGGGTTAAACCATACTTTATGTATGTTCGTGAGTGCGTTTGTATGTGTGAGTGTATATATACACATGAAAAATTGAAGAATTTCGGGGGGTTTGAACCCTCCCCCCAACCCCCCACTTGGCTACGCCCCTGCTTCTCAGTGGACACTTCAACCGTGCCTCCAGGGAAGGAACGCCCGTACGTGTAACATTGTTCGTGAGGAGTAGTGTAGAAATTAAGCGCAACTTTCCTGAATGGAAATTGTCTAAGATACGAGTAACATTATTGATGGCCGCCATGGTGTTTGCTAAAGTTGTTGTTTCAGTGTAATTAAAGATGATACACATACATGTACCTATGTTCACGTGTATTCTCTTATAAAATATTCCATACACGAATAGTCTTCGTCACCTCTTTCCTTGTTACGCCTGTGTGCCCTGTGCTGCGTATTGACCGTGTTTCCTTGCGTGGGCTATGAGTGCCAGAATGGAATGTATACTTTTTATCCGTCGACGATGGTGCTGTCTTATAGCTTCCGTCTTTCTGCTTATCTCTTGCCATTTATGTTCTTTCAGCCAGTGTTGTAGTGCGTTTCATACATCTCCTGCGTGGTTCGCTGACTTTGAAAATTCTAGAGGGAGACCTTGTGACTACCGAACTCTCAAAGCTGTTATGCGCAAATTTTAATGGTACTTGATAAACTGCTGCTCTCCTGCGTATTATGTTTCGTGTGTGCGATAGCGAGACCTTAAATTGTGATCCCTCAGTAAAGGAAGGCGAAGCCCCCGGCTCCGTTTTCTTTATTCACTTTAAGATAAACAAAGAAGAATCAGTGCTTTGAATCATCCCCGTCCCGTCCCGCATACTAAGCGTGTTCACGCGTGAATCACAAAGATTCAGCGTCACGCCATAAGGACGAATTATTAGAGAGAGATAGAGAGAGAAAAAATTCGGCAGCTCCCACGCACTGTGGGAATCGATGTAATGCGAAGCAGCCAGCAAAGAGCTGCACTACATCGCCTTGTTTGTCTTTGAGCCAAATGAAATCATTCATGCCATGGCATCTAGTCCACCATATATCGCATGTTTGCCATGCACGCATGCATGCACAATCTAGTGTACACCATGACAATGAAACGCATATTCTGGTATATAAATGCATGACCTGTCGTTTATGTTCATCACGCACTCGTGCCATGCCATACCAATTTTCGGTATATATCACGTTAACAAAACGGAAGGAAGCGCGCCATGACAGTGGCATGTAATCATACCATACATGACATGCATAACATCATTCGCATGTTAAGACCTCTCATTTATGTTCGTCATACAGTCACATCGCGCAATACCAATTTTGGTGTATATCAAAGGAGCGAAATGGCCGCGAGTGCACCATGAGCAGAGCATGTAAATCATGCCATACATGACATGAATATTATGGTTTTTCATGTTACCACCTGTCACTAATGTTCATCATACAGTCACATCGCGCAATACCAGTTTTGGTGTATATCAAGCTATCGAAACGGCCACGAATGCACCATGAGCGTGGCATGTAAGTCATGACATACATGGCATACATGTCATAGTTTTCATGTTACCACCTGTTATTCATGTTCTTCATACAGTCACATCGCGCAATACCAATTTTGGTGCATATCAATCTAGCGAAACGGCCACGAGTGCGCCATGAGCATGGCATGTAAATCATGTATATTTCATGCATGTCATGATTATCATGTTACCACCTTTCATTTACGTTCGTCATACAGTGGCGTCGCGCAATACCAATTTTGGTGTATACCAAGCTAGCGAAACGGCCGGGAATGCACAATGAGCGTGGCATGTAAATCATGACATGCATGACATGCACGTCATGGTTTTCATCTTACCAACTGTCATTCATATTCTTCATACAGTCACATCGCGCAATACCAATTTTGGTGTATATCAATCAACTGAAACTGCCGCTGGCGCATCGTGAGCGTGGCATGTAAATCAGGTCGTACATGACTTGCATATCATGATTTTCATGTTACCACGTCTCACTTACGTTCGTCATACAGTCGTGTCACCAATTTTGGTGTATACCACGCAAGCGAAACGGACGCGAATGCATCATGAGCGTGGCACTGTAAATCATGACATACATGTCATGGATGTCATGGTTTTCGTGCTACCACCTGTTATTCATGTTCTTCATAAAGTCACATCGTACGATACCAGTTTTGGTGTATATCAATCTAGCGAAACGGCTGCGAGTGCGCCATGAGCGTGGCATGTAAATCATGTCATACATGACATGCATATCATGATTTTCATGTTACCACGTGTCAGTTATGTTCGTCATACAGAAATGTCTCGTCATACCAGTTTTCGTATGTATCCCTTCCTTTAAACGGCCGCGAGCGCCCCGAGACCATGTCATGTAAATCATGCTGCACATGACATGCGCGTCATGATTTGCCTGCTAGGACCTGTCATTATGTCCGTCATGAACTCTTGTCACGCCGTACCAATTTTGGTATATATGAAATTAACGGAACGGCCGCAAGAGCCCAAAGGCCGTGGAATGTAAATCATGCTGTTCATGACATGCATGTCATGATATTCATGATATGACCTGTCATTTATGTTCGTGATAAGGCCATGTTATGACACACCAATTTTGGTATACATCCGATTAACGGAACGGCCAGGGAGCCCAAAGGCCGTGGAATGCAAATCATGCTGTTCATGACATGCGTGTCATGATTTTCATGATATGACCTGCCATTTGTGTTCGTAATAAGGCCATGTTATGACACACCAATTTTGGTATACATCCGATTAACGAAACGGACAGGAGAGCACAAGGTCGTAGGCGGCTAGATAGATAGATAGATAGATAGATAGATAGATAGATAGATAGATAGATAGATAGATAGATAGATAGATAGATAGATAGATAGATAGATAGATAGATAGATAGATAGATAGATAGATAGATAGATAGATAGATACGCTCAAAGTCGCAGAAGTTCGCTAAGAAATGCTTCGCATTTAATAAATCTTTGTTTCGGTAGCCGGCAGATTGGTGGGGGAGGGGGGGGGTCAACCACGCTTACATGGCGGCCAGGAGCCATTGGGCTCCGGCAGCATCCCTGGCCTGCTGGACGGCCACGAATCGGTCCTCGGGGGCCGTGCTGAGCAGCACGGTCTCCCGCTGCTTTCTGTCCTGAATTTTTCACCCTTTCGAGTCGCCTGCGAGCAGGCCCAAATCATGTGATCAGGGTCCGCCCTTCTTGACAAAATTTACATTTGACCGAGTATTGTTCTGGATGAAAGTGATTATACGTCACCGGGGTTGGATACGTATTGGTTTGCAAGAGGCGTCATGCCACCGCGTGCTGCTTATTAGGCGATTGGTGCGCGGGGGGAAATCTGGCCCTCCCCAGTCTGTAGGGGTTAGTAATCTCCTTATAGCTAACCACTCGGACTCCTCTCAGGCTCAGCCGCGCCGCCCCCGTGGCTCGATTTTTCTTTTTAGAGAGCCATTATATTGTGGAATAAGTTGCCAACATAGGTCATTGGCCACAGAACTGTTGCCTCGTTTACCATGCTTTCTCTTTCTCTCTCTTTTTATGCCTCTCTCTGTCTCTTTTTATGCCTTTGTTCTATTTATTTCTCTCAATTTTCTCTTCCTCTTTCTTTCTATCGCTGTTCTCTCTCTCTCTCTCTATTTCTCTATTTGTCTATGTTTCTGTTTTTTATATTTTGATGTTTTTATTTTCTTTATTTAATTCTAATTCTTTTCTTCCTACTTCTTTTGTGGCTTCCTTTCTCCTTCTTTCTTTCTCTCTCTATATTTCACATGTTCGTTTTCGTTTGACACTCGCACCTGCTGTACCCCTGTGGCTCATACCCACCTGAGGAGTTTTGCACGACGGAGCACAAGTTACCGACAGCCCAAACAGATTCGCTGTTAAAGTAAGGTAATGTGTGCGTTCCAAATGCATAACGGGGCGCGTAATATGATTCTGTCCGCCGACTACACTCAGAAAACTTTGTCGTTCTGGCTAACCTCCCTGCCTGACCTATCTCTCCCTCTCTTTCTCTATTCTAGCTTCGTCTCTATAGCCATATCAATAAGAAAGATAAACTAGAAACATTGAGTTATGCTGTTTTTTCCCGAATACAACGGGGCCTGTAAAGAGGCAAGCAGTGTTTGACCAGGCGTACCAGCGAGCTGCGTGTTGTTTGAAGAAAGTACGCGTGGACATGTTCACTCCATGTGTGCGAGACGCCGGGTTGTAGGCCGGGGCCAGGAAAAATATTGTCGCTGGTGGCATGGCTTGCCGCTTGAACTCTCTTGTGCTTCTGGCCATCGTGCTGTCTACGTTGGCTACAACGGACACTACAAGCTTCTGCTGGCAAAAAATCAGGTATTGGCCTTATTAGAAACTTCAATAGATCTTCGAGAAATCGTTGTTTCTTACCGAACGTTTGCCTGCGATAATGTAGATTGCCCGATGAAATATTTGTGCTGTGGAGTTCGATAAGATTGTCACGAATGTGATGTATGCGGCATCTGCAAATATACGTAGAACTGCATGGTACGGCAGATCGGACAGTTTCTTGTATATTACTGCACAGCTTCGAGTTGATCGTACGGCTTCGTGGAATGTCTTTCCATATGTCTTTCCAAATGTCTTTCCAAATGTCAAGTGAAAAAGAAAGTCACGGTTTCGCCGCAAGGTCGAAGCAATGAATGCGATAGCAAGAAACTAATGCTTACGAAGCGAGGCTCGCCAATGGATACTCTCAGTTTGAACAGCGCTCCTGTTGCAAAGGCGGCCGAAGCAGCGAAGGAAACTAGCGTGCTTCAAGTGTCGAGCTGTGACACTTGATAGTTCGCGCTCATCTTCTGTTTGTTCGTTTAGCGGCGTCCCTTGAGCTCGAGTGACTTTCGTACGCTCCGTAACATGAGCGCGGACATCACGGTGAAAGCATGAAACATCCCTCTTCCCCTCACCATGAGAAAACCGCGTGAGCAGACAGCGGAAGGGCAAGGTTCTCCCTGCGCAAATATAAGAAGAAGCGAGCGAGCTCGCCGACGACTTTTAAATCCGCCCGTCGCGCTCCTCGCGCCACCTCGCTGGTAATGAAGAAACGCTTGTAAGCGCCGGCCGTCTCTGAGTCCTGCCAGCGGTAAAGGGTATGTATATAACGCTCGCCGTTAGCTACCCGAAGGATGTGCGCTTTCTGGCGTAGTGGTTAGCGTCACGCGCCGCGGAACGAGAGGTCGCTGGTTCGATTCCGCGCTTCGGAAGCATTTTACTGAATTATTTTTCTTTGAGACTCTGATATATATATATGTATATATGTATATATATATATACATATACGGTGCATGACGGCGGTGACGGCGACGGCAAAATCCAGCCGAGACTGTCCATATAATTGCTATCGCAATAAAATGTAACAGGGGCACGCGTTCACTCTGATAATAGTCTGTTGTAATACACGCACTATTACCGTAATACCGACTGCAATTGTGGCTGTGCTCCCCTTTGGTACCGTCTACGCAACTTTCGTGCAGGCGTCGTCAAGAGTGTCCGCAGTGCTTCAGCTGGGGCCAGCTTTTTGAGCCGTTGTGGAACCTATTTAGCTCTCAAGTACAACATTGATAGCGAAGCCTTCTACAAGGTATGAGGAGAAGAGCATTCTCTGTAAGGCTGCCAAGAGCATTTACGCGTAGTAATTACCTTGAGCGCTTGGTACCATCATTTCAATGCACGTTAAAGAACTCCAGCCTTTAAAGAATCCTCCAGGACCCTTGACTACTGCGCATTCCTCAGCCCTTGAGGCTGCTTTGGGACACGTTAAACCAGGGGTCTCAAACACACCTATGCGAGAGGGCCGCAGTCACAATATTTAGTCTCCCGCAAGGGCCGGGACTGTGCAGAACGTTGAAGTGGGAGTGGAGAGCTTGAACAAAATGTCAGCTAACTTGGCCATTCGAAAGAACGCCTTTCCCATATCTAATATATGGGTCATTTCTGAAGGGTATTACGTCAGGTTTGAAAAAAAAAACATATCAGTACTGACCTCCAGAATGAGTGAAATCTGGACGCCGTTTCTGAAATGCATAGCTTTTGTTCCACGGTTATGTTTTAACACATGGTGACAGCACGGGGCGCCTCCCGAAAAATATGCTTGAGACCGGTCATGTCTGTGAAGCCCATGAATATACGTATTAGGAAAACTAAAAAAAAAAACAACTCATAGGACGAAGACAGTTATGTGCGGGCCGGGCCACTAGCGAGATGTCTGCGGGCCGCCTGTTTGAGACCTCTGCGTTCAAGAGTCTTTCAGTCAGTCGGGAGAGCGACAGTCGGCACAGGCTTACCACTCTCGCCTCTACAAGTTTATAAATATTTATGCACATCTTTCAGCGCCCTTAATTAATAAAACTGTTCAGTGGCACTACGTGTCCTTCAGCATATGGAATGCAGACATTCGCAACAAAATGAACACAGGCTGAAATAACGGAGATTGACCATGCACACATGTCGCTGTAGTCATCTTGAAATTGAACAATTTCCGGCGCCACTAACAAAAGTGGGCTATTTCATTCTCCATGTCAGTTTAATTTCCATCACTTGACCGCCAAATTCATCATACGTTTGTTAGCTTTAGATGGCTCCAATAAGCAAAAAGAAAAAACAGTTATTTTTTAAAAGAAAATTACTCCTTTTTCTTCTATATCAATTTCTCGTCTGTGTTGTGTTTTCTCCTCAGGTCCTCGAGCACTTTTGTTTAGTAACTCACCTCTGCTACGTGGCAGTTGAGAATTACAGTGATGTAAGTACACTTAACTTATAGATTTACATTTATATCTTTTTTTTTAATTCTTCTGGAGCTGTACCCGCAAAGCTTTTTTTTGTTCGAAAGTGTTCTTTGCCATTGGCTGGCAGCTTTCGCTAGTGACACCCTTCATGCAATATTCTTTAATCAGGGGCCTTTGAAAGGAAACGTTAATTATTTATTAATTAAAAATTAATTAAATGTACAGATTCATAATATGCTAAAATTTACTTTAAAGTGACATTAAAGAGAAAAAAATCACAGCATATACACGGAGTGAATGATGATGAGTGGGCGAAGCTGCGGAGGTTCATCGGTAAACCGTGAATCTTCCGTGAATTCTGCCCAGTACATCATCACCGACGTGAGATCGGGCGCGTTTATACTAAAGGTTCGATGAGAGTTATGACGACTTGCAGCTCACTTTAATTTTACATGTACGCTGTGAATTTTCATTGTTTAGAAAACCATTGCTTTAGAAAACATCTGGCTTCTTTCGTTAAGCAGCTGGCGTCTTTTCGCTTTGCTTTAGAAACACCTGGCGTCTTTTCGTTTTGCTTTTAGAAAACATCTGGCATATTTCGTTGGTTTATTTCATCAATGAACGGCGTTTTGAACAAAATTTTTATTGTTTAATCACGCACAGGAGAAATCTCACCAGGCACTACCTTGGAGGTAAACAATGGCTGCTAATGGAATGAGAGACAGAAGAAGTCGGCTTTCGCGCTAGCTGCAGCGCAAGAAAAAAAACACTTGCACTTCTACTTCTAGCGCTAACGTTTCCTACTGGAACGGATCGGGAGCCGCCATTGGCCGCTGGCTGCTGTGAAGCCTACTTGCAGGAATCCGTGCTCGTTGAGAGACAGAAGAACGCTTTTTCGAGTGCTTATCCGTTATGGATGAAGAAAGCCATAGGAAGTGCGCACCGCTGCGAATTTTCACGTGGCGTACAAATTTCGAGGAGCCGGCGTTCAAATCAAAGCCGAACACTCAAACCACGAAAAGAGCGTCTGCTGCCGCAAGGCGTAGTGGCAGTGACGCCGATGCGTCCGACCAGTTTGCCGCGGCATTCGAATATGTGAGGCCTCCCAGAAAAAGATCTGGTACTCTCGAAGCGAAAAAAAATCACAGGACGACGAGTCTTCGTTGATTGCTGATATGACAGCACTGAACATGTTGGTTTAATCGAGGGACTCCAGTTTTGAACGTGTTCTGGAAGGAGCTTGGCGTGCTCCCGCCTCATGATCTGGTTGCTCTTGGCACATCACGGGACAGCACACGCCAGAAAAAAATGTCTCAAAAATTAACAGGAGAAGCAAGGGCTCGTCGGCGTTCGCTGAAAGAAAAAAATCTCTTGTCGAGGAGTCAGCTCGAAAGAGCTGTGAGGGCCAAACCTATGGTGCTGGCGCATTTTAATGGCAGTGGCCACTACAAGGAGGATTGCTCTTTCTTGTGTACAAATTTAGTCGCATTCAATGACATCTTTGATAAATAAATATGCAATTTTGACTTTAAAACTCGTTTTTCTCAAACGCAAATTTTCCCATTTTTGTCAATGTGCCCCTCCTTTTTCGGGTACTTCTGCTGCTCAGATCTGCATGAAATTTTTCCCAAATTTTTTCCAAAGTAGGTTAAATGCAATTATCTTGTTTAAGTTTCAATATTCTTATTATATAATAAAAAAAGTTATGTAAACTTTTACTAGGGTAGGAGAAATATGAACTTCCCACGTTTAAATTTTTCTCGTCTAGTACATATTTTGTATGGACTTCCTAATTAGTTACTTGCATTCCACACTTTATTTGAAACATTATGAACTATCAATTGTAAAAAATTATTGAAGTTTAGGTCTGAAAAGAGGGGGGGCAAAAGGCTTAAGTTTTTCACTTTGTCATGTTGGCAGAACTAAAAGTATGCAACTTGCAAGAAAACTAATTATATATTTGAAATCAGCATAAAAAGTTCTATAAGCAGCTCAAGTTTCATTGCCCTAGGGTGAATATTAAAGAAAAAGTGTCTTCGAGTAGCATCTCCCCTTAGTCCTCGTTTCTTCCCTTTCTTTCTCTTTCTCTCTCTTTCTTTGTTTCTCTTTTTATTTCTGTTTCTGTCTTGTTCTCCGTTTTCCTATCTCTTTTTCGTGTCTCTTTCTTTCCATATCTTTCTTTCTCTTTCTATGTCTTTCTCTGTCCTTTTCGATCTCTCTTTCTCTCTGTATGCTTCTTTCTATCTCTTTTTTTATCTCTTTCTGTTTTGCTCCCTGTTTTCTCTATCTCTTTTTCGTGTCTGGTTTTTTCTATCTCTTTCTCTTTATTTCCATGACTTTATCTGTCTCTCTATATTTTTAGTCTATTACCTTTATTTCCCTCTCTGTTTCTTTCTCTCTATTTTCTATTTCTTTCTTTTAACAGGAAAGTGTTTTATACCGGGTCTACCACGGCTCCACTGACGTATTTCCGTCACGGATATGACGTAAAATATACACTAACAGATGGCAAGCAAAAAAAGCTAGAAGAATAAGTTCCGTCGCCGGGAGTCCAACCTACGATCCCTCTTTCCGCAGCGCGAACCAACTCGGCCACAGACGGCACGTTCTTCAGCATACTAACGGCGAGCTATTTATATACACCATTTACCGTTGCCGGTACGCAGAGATCGGTGGCACTTCAGCGTGTTTTCGTTATCACTAGCGAGATGGCGCGAAGGGCTCAAAGGGTGCGCTTTAAAGGTCGCCGGCCCGCGCGTGGACGATGCGCGCGCGCCTCCACATGTGCGTGGTCGCTCGTGCGCGCGCGCTTATCTCGTGATGGGGGATGGTTTTTACGTCTTGTGCTCTCACCGCAAGTTTGCGTTGAAGTTACAGAGAGCACGAAGGCCACTTCGCTCACTGCAGCGACCGCTTTTGCGAAGGAGCGCTGCTGCTCACACACAAATAATTTACCACTGTGACAGTTCGAGCTCATCCTGTGTATACATGTGCGTTCGTTTCGTGCATCCTACTTTGTGTTTGAGCAGCATGCTTTAACTGTCGAGCTGTGACAGTTGTTAGTTCGTGCTCATCCTGTGTATGTTCTTTTCCGTGCGTCCTTTCTGCTCGAGCAGCGCTTTGCGAATTTCGAGCTGTTTGCCGTTCTTCGCGTGACATTACAATTTGTTGCTATAGCGTTCATTCCTTCACCCTTTTGCCGAAACAATGCACAACAAACGCTCAACTACGTCTGTGAAGACACGTTTCACTTCTGTGTTATAGCGATTCCTATGACAAAGGGTCAGCCATGTTTTTTTCTATCTCTCTCATTTTCACATGTTCGTTTTAGTTTGACACTCGCAACTGCTGTACACGGTAGTGGGGCTTGCCCAACTCCTTTGGCACATACCTGTTCGCTCGGTTACGCCACCGACGCCGACGGCGACGCCGCTCAACACAGGAACGGGCGCCTAAGAGCTGCGCTCTAAAACAATTTTTCTGGTATTAGCAAAATACCCATTAACGATACCAAAAGCATCACGCTTGCCTCGAGGAGACGCTTGCTAAGCGAGAAAATGCGCACCCCCCCCCTGCATAGCTTTCAGCGCGTTCGCCGGAGCGAATGGAGAGAGAAAGCGCTTGATTGAAGCGTGCGACAAATCCCGTAACTCCGCTCGTACTTGACGGAATTTAAGAATTTTTGCGGCTGTCAATTCGTGAGGCAATAAGCTCTTTTAATGAAGCCATTCAATGCTCACTTGGAAAAGTGTTGCAGGGCCCCTTTAAGAACGATTCTGACGTAGTAGCTTTTTTTTTTTGTGAACGCGGGGCCTGCTTTTCAAGCTTATCTAGCTTTCCTTTCTCTGCATATGCTTGTAAGGAGAAATTGTCCAACCACTCGAAATATACCGAATTTCTTTTTGTAGCACGTGACTTTATGCGGCGGCATGATGTATGCGCTTCTAACATTGTGTGCTTCTAACATATGTAACAGTCTGAAAGTTAGCTTGGCTATCTTCTTTTGATTGATTCTATATATCTAGAATTCGCAAGAAAGTGACTAGCTATGTTAGTGGCTTGGACTGGCGTGGCTTCAGTCAGTGTACACTGTCCTTATGTCGTGGTAGCGCGAGTCGTGAACTAATCGAAACACTCACATATGTTTGGAGGTGTCAAAATGTAAATAATAATATTGGTTAAATGGCGTGAAATTGGCACAGAACATTCAAACACACGTTCCTCATTTTACGCATTCTTCTCAATGTACCTCATGACCGCCACAGGTAATTGCGATGTATTTATTGTTTCTCTAAACACAAGCCTCTAAACACAAGCATAGAAAGCATGAGCGGTTCTGACCATTTCAGCTCTAGGGTGCTCACGGTGGCTCGCTCCTTGAGATGATTGAAGCGATCCCAAATGTTCACAGATGCACGAAAATGTTTCGAAATGCTTCAAAATGCTTGCCTTCTGAACTCAATCTCGGTTATTTGCCCTAAAATTATGGGGTTCGAGATTCGGTTTTAGCAGATCGCTTCGAAATCCTGACTTATCAGTGCTTGACGAGAAGTGACCATGGATAAAAAAAAAAAATTCTTCATACGTCCCCACGTGGGAGGCCTAGGCGAAGGAACTTAAATTGCTGGTTGATAATAAAGTTTTTTCCTCCTCCTTCGTCGCGATTGGCTCAACAGATTGAGTCAGCTAGCACCGAGAAAACGAAATGTATGATCGTTTGTAAAGAGCGAGGAGTGCTGCCAGCGCGTTACTCACGAACACTGGGGCCATCGTCATCAACGTGCTAGATGCACATTTCTTTCTCATGCCATTGTAGAGCAGCCTTTAGCCTTTGCTTCTGCGGTTACTTAGTTTGGTTGGGATATTAAAAAGTTCCTGATCTTTTCAGAACCTGCCGTTGTTTCAAGACAAAATTGTGGAATGTTTCCGAAGATACGCGTTGTTTGTGGTTTCGACGCGCCCTGTAAGTACTTTTGTACGAAGGCTGCATGAATACACATTTGCTCGCGCTCATTCCAGAACAGTGAGTGAGTGAGTGAGTGAGTGAGTGAGTGAGTGAGTGAGTGAGTGAGTGAGTGAGTGAGTGAGTGAGTGAGTGAGTGAGTGAGTGAGTGAGTGAGTGAGTGAGTGAGTGAGTGAGTGAGTGAGTGAGTGAGTGAGTGAGTGAGTGAGTGAGTGAGTGAGTGAGTGAGTGAGTGAGTGAGTGAGTGAGCATCTTTCATCTCTCACACTATAGCATTTTTTTTAAGTGACGAGCCGCGTTCTGTCTATGTTCTGCCTTTCAGGACATGCTGGGCGACACGTTGAGCAGCAACATAGAAAATATTACGGCAGAAACTGGGGTAAGCTGACATGCAACATGGCGTGCTTGCAAATGCTGCCGCAATGTCCAGGCAACCATTAGCAACTGGATCTCATGTGCTCTCTATTAGCAACGCAATGACAAATTTAATCGATACGGGGCATCAACTGATGGGGATTCCCATGTAGTAAACTTCTCATGCCTTGGAGGGCTGTCATCGAAAAGCAGAATTGGACATTGAATACTGAGAGCGCCAAGGTTGGAGCTGCAAATGATTGAAAGCCCAGTTTACAATTATGGCAATCATAGGTCGACAAAAACTGTGGAGCTCAATCAGACTGACTGATGAAATATATTTAGCCTCTGGGCTCACTCGGAGTCAGACTCACCAAAATTTTCTTCAACCGGACTCACTCGGACTCAGACTCACTGAAATTTTTCTCGACCGGACTCACTCGGACTCAAGCTCACCAAAATATTACTCATTCAGAGTCACTCAGACTCGGACTCATGGCTCGATCTGACTCTGAGTGAGTCTGAGAGAGTCGACTCATGAGTCCGTTAGTGTATAATTAGCTTTTTGGCCATGGTGTCAATGTCCTTTAACACCAATATCTCGCATGATCGGTGCTCTACTTGGCACCTTTTCATCTCGTACCTTAGAATACGAGTGATCAGTGGTTGCAATCCAGTAAGGACATTCTTAATGAAAGAGATGACTCACACGATATACTTTTATCAAGAACTTCCCGTGTAGTAGTTTGCCCCATCCGTAAATGACGCCTCTATTCAATAAATATGGAGCTTGCATATGAAGACTAGTACTTTGAAGAATGTGTGAGTAGACGTGAGCATAAACGTGATTCGACATAAGCCTGATATTAACGCCGAAAAAGAGAGAAAGAGAGAAGAGGAAGGCAGAGAGGTTAACCAGACGCTAGTATCCGGTATGCTACCCTGCCCTGGGGTGGGGGAAGAGGGGAGTGAAATAGAGGGAGAGAGAAAAAAGTTAATAAGAATAAAAACACGGCAACACACACACGAGAGCGTTCCACTCACAGTCGTTCAGACAAGCCAGTAGATCGCAGGAAGCCCAGTAGCGCTTGTACGGCCTTCTTCTGCGACGTTAAGTCTGAACGATGGCGTAATATTCTTTCCTCTGACAGAGGCTGGTCATCCAACTTCAATAGAGTCTGTTTATTACGACGATCATCCAACTAGTTGAGTGCATTACAAAGCGATTGTCTTTGTGCGCTATACTCTGGGCGGTCGCACAGAACATGTCGAATCGTTTCTTCATCTCCGCAGTGTACGCAGGCGGCGGTGTCGGCCATCCCTATGCGGAACGCATACGCACGGATAAACGCAACGCCCAACCACAGTCTGCACAGAACAGTAGCGTCTCCTCGTCGGAGTCTTGATGGAAGTCGAAGGCTTAGCGTTGGATCAAGGGAGCGTAATCGTGTATGCGTGAAATGCGGCTCATTCCAATGTGACATGGAGCATTGTCGATGGAGCATGCGGAGCTTCCTAGCAGCGTCTGTCCTAGAAAGAGGTATAGATAGGGCGTGGTCTTCCGTATGGGCTGAACGGGCAGCTTGATCGGCCCGTTCATTACCGATAATTCCAAAGTGACTTGGTAGCCATTGAAATATAATGTGGTGTCTTTTCTCGGTTAGGAGGTGTATCATCTCTGCAGTCTCAAATACCAGCTGTTCGTGCGGACCGCGGCGTAATGTCGACAGTAGAGACTGCAGTGCCGCCTTGGAGTCGCAGAAAATCGTCCACCTTTTCATCATTTGGTCGTTGATGAAAAGCAGCGCAACGCGAAGTGCTGTAAGCTCTGCTGCCGTTGATGTTGTTGTGTGAGCTGTCCTGAATTTGATAGTTGTGGCGCTCGTTGGTATCATGACCGCCGCTGTTGAGCTGCTCGGCAGGACGGAGCCGTCGGTGTAAACGTGTGTACATGTCAGTCTTGATACTTCTCGTACAGTAGAAGTAAGGCGAGCTGTTTAAGAGATGGTGCTGACAGATCTTGGTTTTTTCTTGATCCCTGGTATTCTCAGGTAGATGACTGGCTGTTTGAGGCACCATGGAGGAACCGAAGGTCTCACCACAGGCGTGAAGCCAGTTGGCAGAGATTCTAAATGTGCGGTTTCTGTTCGGCAAAAAAGTGCGTGGTCTGCCCGCTGGTAGAAAGGCCCGCTGGTAGTGGGGAGTCCGGGCGAGATGTCTTATGTGTGTCCTCAGCGCTTTAACCTCAATATGGGTCATCACGAGGTGGTCCTTAGCGATGACTATAGTCGCCACTGTTGAAGCACTCTGAGGCAGGCCTAGACAAATCCGGAGCGTCTGGGCCTGAAAGCTTTGTATCGTGCGTCGACTTGTTTTGCTTGCGTTAGTTAAGGCAGGCAAGCTGTATCGCAGGAAGCCAAGAAAAAGCACCCTGTACAGTTATAACATAGCACTGGACGACATTCCCCAAGTCTTTCCAGCGAAAAATTTGAAGAGGTGGCAACCGCCGGTCAACTGTTTTTTCAGGTACGACACGTGAGGACTCCATGATATGTCTCTGTTGACTTTGACACCCAGGAATTTATGTGATCGACAATACGATATAATGTGACCATTGATTGATACACTGTAGTTCGTTATGGGTTTTCCCATAAATGCCAGAAGAGCACTTACTTTCCGGAAGAATATTTCGAGACCTTGATTACGGAGGTATAAAGCAGTTTGAGTGGCAGCTCTCTGGATCCTCGCTCGCAACTGCACGCGAGTTACCGCAGATGTCCACATGCAGATGTCATCTGCGTATGTTGATACACAAACAGTGCTTGGCACGTGCGTATGGAGAGCAATCAGCGTTAGACTGAATAACACAGGGCTCAATACACCACCTTGAGGAACGCCACGACAACTGAAATGTGGGGAGGTGTGCCCGTCTTCCGTGTTCATAAAAAAAGGATCACATGCAGAGATAGCTGCGTATAAATTTAAACATTCGGCCACCCACTCCGACCTCTTCTGGAGCGCAAGGACGGCTTCATGAGTAACGTTATCATAGGCCCCTTTGACGTCGCGGAACAAAGAGGCGCACAGACGCTTACGTCCTTTCTCGTGCTCAACATATGTGATTAGGTCGATGAAGCGGTCAATCGATGATCGACCCCATCGAAAGCCGGCCATGGCATCTGGGTAGACGTCGTTGTACTCCAAGTACCACTCCAGGCTTCCGAGGATCATTCTCTTCCATTACTTGGCTCACGCAACTAGCCAATGCGATCGGGCGATATGGTGAGAGCTCCAGCGGTGACTTGCCAGGCTTCAACAGTGGTACCAGCTGACTGGCTTTCCAACTTAAGGGGAGCGCGCCATCTGGCCAAGAATCGTTATGTAGCTCAAGCAGAGCAATTCTCGCTCGCTCACACAGATGACATAGGGCTCTGTAGGAGATTCCGTCAGGTCCTGGTGCTGACGTACGTTTGCACGAAGCGAGTTCTGCCTTAAGTTACTGGCTGGAGAATGGGGGGTCCATGCGGGGATCGCCTGGTAGCGGACAACTGTTCGAAAGTGATAAGCTCTTGGGTGCTGTAAGTTGCCCAGATAATCCGGGGCAGAATTCTTCGGCAAGTTGAGTAGATAGGACGATAGGTTGGCAAAAGATGTGAAGCTCACTCAGACTCACTCACGAATTATATTTTGGGCTTAGGGCTCACTCAGATTCAGAACTGAACTGAACTTTATTTGGTCCTGAGAACAACAAGTCCCCCCTAAGGGGGCTCGTCCGCTGGCGGCGTCCACGACGGGACCGGGACGTGAAACTCGACGGCCAGGTCGAGGGCTCTCTGGACAGCTCGAAGTTGGTCGTCCTCTTGAGGACTGGTGAGAAGACTCACCAAAACCTTCCTCAACCGGACTCACTCGGACTCAGACTCACTAAAACTTTTCGCAACCGGACTCACTCCGACTCAAACTCACCAAAATATTACTGACCCTAGTGTCACTCAGACTCAGACTCACGGCTCGATCTGAGTCCGACCGAGTCTGAATGAGTGGACTCATGAGTGAGTTTGCCGACCTATGGTGGCAACACAGCCTTAATATAATATGAATATGATGCCTAGAAGCTTAATATAATGCGAAATTTTAACGTATGTAATGTGATATGATACCCGCAATACTATTAACTTATTGGCCGATCTAGCCTTTCTAATAAGTTCCGAGAATCATTCTGTCAGGGCGTCTTATCTAATTTGCTAGGAGCAAACATACCAGTGTTACCTAGCTGTAGTGCAAGCATTTCATTTTTTACGCGCAACGTTAGGTTTCAGTTTATTGGCATTCTTTTTAACACAATGTTGCGTCAGACTACGGTGATTGTGATATTCATATACTATTATAGTGGTTACGTAGAAAACGAAAAATGCGAGTAACAGTGAAAAGAAAAAAAGGACAGGAATTAAAAGCTGCTGAACTAGCAGCTTTCGGGAATTGCTGACCCTGACATTTTGGCTCAGGTTGTCAGCAAGCAGTGGAAGCAAAATATTTGTTCATATAAAGAAAAATCAATAAATCAATAAATGTAAAAATCAGCAAACAATTCAAGACGAAATATGCTTCCGCATCAAACATAAATAGAGGGGGAAAGTATTTACAGGTAATCAAACCAGATATGTGAAATGCAAGTCAAGTGTATTCGTAGGGACACTAAAAAGAAATTGAAAAACGCAAATTGAATCTCATCGTAAAAAAAATAAGGTAAAACAGGAAAAATGGTAAATGAAAGAAAAAAAAAGATACACGAAGACAAACTGGGATGGAAACTTGCATCGGTCAGTGACATGCAATAAGAACTTTGCGAAAAAGAAAAACGAAAGAAAGAATTGAGCAACCGCGCATAAGGTTATAAAAATTAGTACGTCATTAGTCAATTAGTTGGAACATTGAGAGGTGTTAAACTGACGTTTCTGATCAAATATTCCTTCGATTCCTTCCTTGTCAAAAGTATCAGTGCTACTTTCATTGTTATTTAAAAGAAAGTTGGCATGATGTATTGTAGACTTTTCTAAACCTTAGGAAGTTCTTAAAAAAAGGTACAGACCATGCGACTCTTTGCCTGATGTTACAAGGTTCATCAGCGGATTTCCTAGGACAAGTGTGAGAACGAATTTTTTTTTTGTTTTTCAGGAAAAGGTTGAAATTGTGTAGCTGTTCCATTCGAAGCACGTTGAATGATCTGAATAACTTTGATATATGAGCATCATATGGGACACCAGAAAAGCAATACGTCGTATTGCTTTTCTCTGTAGTGGGAGCAACTTCAATTTGTTCTTTCGCGTGGTGTTACACTGGACGTGGTACAATAATTTATACGCAACTGGAAAAGGACATTATAAATGAGTAAATGGAGCAAAATAGCAGCAGTGCTTACAGCTTAGCTACAGGTACGTACGCTTCGTTTCGGCCTTTGTAAATCCTTCTGTGCATTTCGCTGACAATGTTCAGTGAATTTACATCGCTACCTCTTATTCCTTTGTATCGTAGGTATGCATGAAGACAGCAGTGCCTAAGGACAAGGATGTCATGTTGGGCGTGATCCGTTACGTACGACAATTCTTCTTCACGGCATGAGCCTATTGAAATGCTCTTTGGGAGGAAACCTTTGTTCTAATGTCTTTTTTTTTTCCTTAGCGATTGGCGTGACCACTTATGCACGTTGACTGCGGCCTGTCATAAAAGGGGGAGGGGGAGAATAAGGAGGAAGACATATTTTTTATTTATATATAGAAAAAAAACATGGGAAGGGAGGCTACATTAGAGCCGGCTATCCCATCAACACGATATTAGTATTCAAGAAACACATAAATACGAAATAAACTACAAAGAACAAATAGTAAGAGGAAAAAAATAATCGGACGCACTATATACATACACGATTTGTGGCGTAAAAAGAATTAGCAGTGTCTAAGGGCCGAGTCCAATACATACAGGGTGGTCACATAGATTACCGCGGGTAGAGTCTGTAGGGATAGTTTTTTTATGCACTGACACATAACATCCCTTTGAGGAATAGACGGAAAACAGGGGGGCTGGCCAGTTCCTCGACCAACTGACTACGCTGTGCTGTGGAAGGAGGGTAAGGGGACTAGAAGAGAATAGAACAGAGCAATTAAAAAAATCGAAAGAAAAAAAGGGAGAATGAAAGGAGAATACGACACTGCTTAAAAGCTGTCTCTAAGAATTTCGCTTACTAGGAATGTAGGTGATCGCATATCGCAACACGTAGTCGCGAAGTTGCAAACTGTTGCCTTGAGCTTCAGAGACACACAGTGCCTCTTTTCTTTCGCCTTGTGCATCATAATGTATTCTTTTCTTTCTTAATTTTGGTTCTCTCGTCGCACCAATTCCTTTCCGCATAATTACTTCCTGTGACTTTATTTTTGTTCGAAATACTTGCCCTTTGAAATAAACGTGTCTCGCCTCGCAGCGTTAGCGTCGTTACTGGAGACTGTGATTTCTGCGCAAGTTAGTAATCTCGAGCATTATTATATCACGAAGTATTCCGTAAAGACCCCCCATAAATAAAGTTCGCTTGGATGCGTCGCCATTGCGCAGCCTTATACATGTACAGCCTCCGACATTTTTAACTATAACGCGCGAGCGTCGACCGAAGTATGTGCCGGCATCTCACGCCGACGATTAACTACAAGACGGGCAGTAACATGCGCGTGCGCACAGAAAAAGCTCTCGCGAAATTTTATATAAACAAGTCTATATGTACGCAGCTATAACTTCGTTAAAATGTCAAGGCAAACGGAACAAAAGTAGTGGTCGGCATTTTTATTGCAATTTTTTTTTTGCGCTGTCCGACAAAGTGATTGCGAAGATCATTTTTCAGCCAGTCCTTCCGCGAAGCATGATGTTTCGGGCGTAGCGCATCATGGCGAGGGCTACTCTGACGTCAGAAGGCAAGGTGGTCCGCATGCACTCCTACGGAGTGAGTGAAATGAAAGGACCAATTATTATGTTAACGCAGGAACGAAACAAAGCTTCAAAACATAACGAAACAAGTACTTGGCATTCCCCGTTGTTTTATTCGCAAGCACGGCATAATTGACCGACCGTTTCATGATTCACAGAAGCGATTAAAAAAACATTCCTTACGTTGTTTGATCTCCTTACGTTGTTTTATTATTATTATTATTTTCTTGCCTTGCACTCGTCAAGCAGGTGCAAGGCAAGAAAATAATAATAATAATAAAACAACGTAAGGAGACCAAACAACGTAAGGAATGTTTTTTTAATCGCTTCTGTGAATCATGAAACGGTCAGCTATGGGCCATCCAGCAAGCCCGCGAGGCGGCGAAGAGGCAAGACCTCGACGTCCCCACGTGGGAGGCCTAGGCCAACGAACCTAAATTGCTGGTTCATAATAAAGTTTATTCCTCCTCCTCCTCTTGCCTTGCGTTTATGAGCTATAGGACAGCTCCAGCATAGCGCTCGTTTCAGAAAGAATAAGTACTGTTCCTCACCGCTTATGTCATTTTCTAACTTATGCTTATCGATTATATTTAATCACGCGCTATTAAGTAAATATGTGTTATTAAGTAAATGTGCTTAATTATGTACTATCAAGTATATATTAACTATATCATATGCTATTAAGTAAATACACGATCGATGATGGTGAACTGCATTATCAGGAACATCAGAAAACTTCGTGATGGAAACACCCCACCAAAGCTATTAGACATACACACACAAAAAGGCCGCACTTGCTCGAAAGTGACGCTAAAGACAACTTCATGGGAATGACAGCCCCTCCGATACAAACTGGGGAAACGCATTAACTCAGAAGTCTTGCAGACGTGTTTCTGAAGTTTCACCGGTCTCTTTCATCTCATTTAACTGGATCGGAAAAAGATACGTTTCCTTACTTGCATGCCCCCATTCTCAATTGCGGCTCTGCGGCAGAGGACTTGCTAGCCACGCAGAAGGCCTAAGTTCGAATGCACCCGGAACCCTGCTTTTTTTTTTTTTTCTCTCTATCTGCGCGATAGCTGCGGTGGCTACCGGTGGCGGCGGCGGCGGACAACTATGCCATCAAAATCGACTGTTATTGCGAGCTCGTAACAGCTTGAGCTGTAAGAAAGAAACACAGTAATAATTTCTTGACTCACTTGAGCATGCGGTATTAACTCGCTTGTAACGTGAGAGAACAGATCCTAGAAAGAAACAACATATTCAAGAAAACATTTCATACAAAGGATTAAATTTTCGACAATATTCATCCAACGTTTATAGAACGCGCATACGCAAACCTTACGCGATTCCTTTTTTAATGAACGACTAAACAATAAAGTGCCTCCATTTCGGGGAAAATACCCAATGTGGGGGAAATTTAAAATTTTGACATGCTTTAGTACCATAGGTCGGCAAAAAAATTGGAGTTCACTCAGACTCACTCAGGAAATATATTTTGCTCTGAGGGCTCACTCAGACTCAGACTCGCCAGAATTTTTCTCTAACAGTCTCACTCGGACTCAGACTCACTATACTTTTTCTCAGCCGGGCTCACTCGGACTCAAACTCACCAAGATATTACCCAGCCGGACTCACTCAGACTCAGGCTCACGGCATGACCGGAGCCTGAGTGAGCCTGATTGAGTCGACTCATGAGGCCGTTCGAGTAAAATTAGTTTTTTTCAGTCATGATATGAATGCTCTTTACTTCCGATATCTCACATAATCGGTGCTCTACGATACGCCTTTTCGTCCTGTACCTTCAAATACGAGTTATCAATGATTTCAATCCAGTAAGGACATTCTTATCAAATACGCGACTCACACGAGATATTTTTATCAAGAACTTCCCCACCTTCGTACACTCTACTTTTAAAGAACTTCCCGTAAAAGAGCTTGCGGGGGAAGGTCATGGCACCTCCCCCCTACCCCCTTTAATTCACTCCTCTGATCAATAAATATT
This sequence comes from Rhipicephalus sanguineus, assembly GCF_013339695.2. Lineage (NCBI taxonomy): Eukaryota > Metazoa > Arthropoda > Arachnida > Ixodida > Ixodidae > Rhipicephalus > Rhipicephalus sanguineus. The sequence goes on from NC_051178.1 coordinate 131,289,332, forward strand.
GAGGGGCGCATGAACGCTAGTGCGCTGAGATATGTGTGAGTAGGTTGGAGAATAAACGTAAGTCTATATAAGGCTGATAGTAATGAAGCTCACTCAGAATAACTCCAGAAATATATTTTGCGCTTAGGGCTCACTCGGACTCAGGCTCACCAATATTTTCCTCAAACGGACTCACTCGGACTCAGACTCACTAAATTTTTCCTCAGCCGGAGCCACTCGGACTCAGGCTCACCAAAATATAACTCACCCGGACTCACTCAGACCCAGACTCACGGCCTGATCTGAGTGAGTCTGAGTAAGTCGACTCATGGGTGAGTCTGCAGACCTATACTCTAAAGTAATAATAAAACATGCATACATGTATGTACCTGTACGGTCAGTATCCATGCTCTCATACCTTGACCGGGACGAATTCAGACGCGATGTGTTTCGGTTTTCGGCCTACACTGTCACTTGGATGACAATCGTCCACACGTGAACAACGTAGTTCATGCACTTCAGACTTGCTTCGGTGCAATAATTTATGTCCCAAAACCACGACATGGTTATGAGACACGCCGTAGTGGAGGGCTCCGGAAATTTCGACCATCTGGTGTTTTTTTAACGTCCACTGATATCTCACAGCACACGGGCCTCTAGCATTTCGCCTCCATCGAAATGCGACCGACGCGACCAGGATCGAACCCGCAACCTTCGGATCAGCAGCCGAGCACCATAACCACTGTTCCAGCGCTGCGGACACTTGCTTCGGTGCATCCAGTGCGTACTTGGCAGATTTTAGGTAAAACACTTGCTATGCACTCAACTGAGTTCGATAACTCCACTACAACCTGCTCCCGTTAGCGCACACACGACCTTTTAATGCACTACGCATGCGGGATATCGCAAGAATAATACTCAATCAGCAGGGGCGTAGCCAGAAATTTTTTTCGGGGGGGGGGGGGTGTTTAACCATACTTTATGTATGTTTGTGCGTGCGTTTGTATGTGTGCGTGTATATATACGCAAGTGAAATTGAAAAATTTCGGGGAAGGGGGGGGGGTTTGAATCCCCCCCCCCCTGGCTACGTCACTGTCAATCAGACATGATCGCGTTTAATAGAGGTACCGTCATCAAAAATACGAAAACATACGTCAATCACACCCACACTATTAACTCATTGCACGCAGTGGCTTTTCGGCTTTTTTTTTTTAAATTCATGTACTTAAAGGAGTCTTGTAACGCTATTTCAGTATGGTCAGAAAACGCTGCTGGTCGGTAGTCGAGGCTCTTGAGAACACGCGAACCAAACATTAAACCGCAGCATGCGGCCTGGAATTTACAATAAATTTTCAAAGTCAGCTAGAAATGGTTCTTTCTTCTTTCTACAAATGATGCCATATACCCAAGTTCACGGCCATTGGCTGATTTGACCATCGTGAGCTGTATAGCTAGCGAGGCTGCCGCGGAAGGCCGCCACGCGCCCGCGATCACACTAAAAGTAAGCCGCGCGTTCGAAGAAAAAAAAAAGAAAAAAAAGTGCTCAATGTCATGACGCGCGTGACGTATTTCTTTCCCCTGTGCCATCTCGCCCTGCTTAGCTTCGAGCGCGTTCCTCGGGACGAGAGAAGAGAGCAAGCAATTACAGCGTGCGGCAAATTTCTGTAACTCCGCTCGTACTTGACGGATTCTAAAATTCTTTTGCGGCGGTTGATTCGTGAGACAACAAACTCCTTTAATGAAGCAATTCGTTAGTTACTTGGAAAGGTGTTGCAGAGCCCCTTTAAGGTAAAAGAACAGCACTCGACGGCGTACATTCGAAGCAGACGCCGACAGTGGCTTTTCATTGAACTCTGTGTTTGCGGAATAAAAAAGGGAGAAAACGCATCCTGCATGTTACCTTATTGCTGGAACGAGCAGCGAGTGACAGTCTTGGTTTTCTTCCAAGCACTTCCGGTCGAGCACTTGCCTTCGGTTTGCCGAATACTCATAAAATGCGTTTTAAAAACTAAAATTGGTACGAAATCGACGGTTGCGGTTCAAGCTAAGATTTACATTGCGTACACGTTATATCGGAGCACATGTTACTTAAGATGAGGGCCAATGAACTGTCAGAATAATTAATTAAAATTGAATGAGTCCGCTGAACTATCAGACGCTTTTTTTGTGAGCAACTGGAATCGTTGCGGCACCTGGCGGAGCAGATCTCAACCACGCGCTTCTTTCTACGTGGCCTCCGAGATCCGATACGACACTGCGGCGAGAACACGAAGTTAAGCCAAGGAATACACCAGGTCCCGCGAACGCGGAGGTGCGGGTGCCACTACCAGACATCTAAAATAAGGGTTAAGGTGGCATCCATTTTTTTTTTCACATTGGCGCAAACAATTACCAATATAATAGGACTAACTTCCACAGCCGTAGCCAGGATTTTATGTTGTAAAGGGATGCGGGTCCGACTGTACGATCGTGGGTTTTTTATATGTGTGTGCGCATGTGTACTATAAATACAACCTGTAATAATTTGGGGGGAGGGGGGGGGGGAGGGGGTTGAACCCTACCAACGCCTATGGTCTGGGGTCGGCATGGAGTAGCAGTAACAACTGTGAGGCGGGAGTAACAGCAACTGCTGCAAATAAAATAAGAATTAAATAGTATTAGTCCTGTGCATCCCTGTTCTTTGTCAGGTGTAGAATCCACGCTATCCAGTATTTAAGATTATAAACCAAGAAGCCCAGCAACGAATATTGATCAAATTAGACCATTTTTTACTCACGGGCCGTATTCCCTTGGCAAAGCTCAATCCTCTTCCTATGCATTCCGCCACGCCGTCGCGAAAATAGGCAAGGTCCTGCGAAGATAAAATTACGCTCACTATTAAACTCCGGCAAACGACTTTCCGCTGCTCTCAATCGCAGTGACGGTTAACAATCTGTCTTTCTATAGGCCCGTCAATTTCGCTTTTGTAGAACAGTCTAAGAAAATGGCTGAGAAAAACGAAATTAGGCCCGGGGAGTGAACAATGTTACGCGCAGTCTGCCAGAAAGGTACAAAACAGAGAGACAAGAACTGTCTTTCCGCGCGCTTTTAGTATTGTAGGTGGAGTAATGTAGAATCAGATCATGCAATTATACGAAACATGAACAGGGTGGCACATAAGGAAGGCATAAGGACTAGACCAGAATCCGTCCCACCTATGGTACACCCTATGTACACCTATGTATACATGTATACGCATGCATACCTACTTTTTATGTTTTCTTGTGCAAGCAGCGCAGGCTGCTTTCGCGATTACATAAAAGAGCCCGCCACCGCTAATGTGTATCTTGTGAATGTTGCTTGTGCACTGTGACAAAGATTCCGCAGAAGCGTCATTCGCGTTTTATTTGTATGACCTGTACATATCTTTCTTTCCTTCTTTCTTTCTTTCTTGCTTTCTTTCTTTCTTTTTTTCTTTCTTTCTTTCTTTCTTTCTTTCTTTCTTTCTTTTAGTGTGAGAAGTAGTGATGCAGAACTATCGATGGTACTATCGATACCAGGGGCGTAGCCAGAAATTTTTTCGGAGGGGGGGGGGGTTCAACCATACTTTATCTATGTTCGTGCGTGCGTTTGTATGTGTGCATGTATATATACGCAAGCAAAACTGAAAAAATTCGGGGGGGGGGGTTGAACCCCCCTTACCCCCCCATTGGCTACGCCCCTGATCGATACTATCGATAGCTGAGTTACTATCGAACTATCGATGGTGAAAAATACTATAGATAGCGCTATCGATAGTAAAAAATTCGATGGCACTATCGATAGTATAAAATCAACAGCACGGACTCACTGCAGAATAAACTTGGTTCCCCGCGCGCGTGGTACATAGTGGAGCCGGAGGAGCAGGCTGAAGGGCGAGAAAGTTGATATGCTTGTGTTCTTCACCAGAGTGCTTTGCTGACACATGATCATAAAGTCAAACTGTTCAGCTGTTGCGGAAAGGAAGCCTTTACATGTGGGACTGCGCGGCTTCAAATTGATATTGCATTTCATGATTTCAAAATAAAAAAAAATCAAGAAGTTAATTGTAAGGTGTAAGTGGTTACTTTTGGATACGAATTTACTAATGGATATATTCCGCCATTTTCATTGCGGAAATAATTAATTTCTCTGCCAAGAATTGTTCATAAATTAAGGGAAGCTGGCAGTAGACTATCGCAAATATTTTGGCGATATGGCCGGCCAGCCTCCGCATCACTATTCACACCACTATCTATATAATTGTCACGTGGTTGTGATGCTGAAGAATGCTGCAGCAAGACTGGGAAATACGGAGCTCTTTATTTGGGCGAACTTGTGCCCAGAAAATCAACTCAAAATACAAGCGATACACGCTGCGCACTGATAGTGGTGGGAGCAATTGTCAGCCGTTCAGTAATCTGATCATCGGTGGAACGCGTTGTCCTTTATACACCAGTCATCAAACCTACCAGAGTTATCACTGGTGCTCGCGTAAGCTCTCGAATAAACTTGACTATTCGCGTCCGGCGCGTAATCTTAACAGAATGATTTCAAACAATGGTGAAGCTTCTCAAACGTCACGGCGCGGTCTGCGTCAAACGTTGCTAACAGTCTTTGTAGGCGAAACCCGAATACGTCAAAACGAAGCAATAAACACGGGTGGCAGCAATATCGCTATAGTAATATTAACGGTGGTAGTACCGACTGTACTATCGATAGTTTGTCGATAGTAGCACTATCGATAGTTTGTTTATACTATCGATAGTTTCAGAAAAACTATCGATACTATCGATAGTCAATTTATCGATAGTTTTGCATCACTAGTGAGAAGGCATTTTCTAGAACCTCTTTTAGCGAGCCGCATGCTGACCCCGCCTGAATACTAAACATAGATGGTAGATGATGCACACGCCAGATATCGAGGTCACGTTGCTAGAATGAGACGCCATTATCCTCATTATCATTTCTCGTAAGCGCTGTCTGTACTGATACTGTCTAGACGATCATACGCGTGGGGATATCCCGAGCGCGAAGGAAAAACGTCAGTACAGGCATTAGAATTCAGTGAACAAATGCACAGTGTGGACTTGTAGCAAAAGTGCAACATTACTAAGGGTTAGACCTGTTCTTGAACACTTTCCGAAGTGAGTGAGTTAATCACTAAATAATTTCTTCATTACCTTGTTTTACATCCTCTTAGTGAATGCTACGAAATTCATGAAGCAGCCATCGCATGCAACGCCTCAACTAGTTTATGATGGCACAAACACAGACGTAGGATCACAGCTCGCTGTTATTGAAACAATGACGTTACATCGATGTAAACAACAACGCCTTCGCTTTGCTGTTCTTTCTTTTTGGCCTAAGAGAGCTTGTTCAGCAACACAGTTTTGTCAGAAATACGCATGCTGCGCTTCGTACAGCACTTCTAGAATTGTTTCCTGTCAAATTACAATCTATTATAGAATGGCGACTGCATAGAAACCACAGTTGCACGACACTTACCGCATTTTTTTCTTCGTGTCGCGCGTAACACAGTCTTATTCCCATGCACACAGTGGGAAAAACCTGCGACATTACAGGAAATAGAGCAACTTGGCATTACAAATGTGATACATTGAGTCTTGAATCAAATGACTGAGCAGACAGAATGGAGATAATGCGCAAAACCTGGGCCCTTTATTCCATTCACTTTTTTCAGACAACCACTCAAAGCGCATCGTTTTCATCCAAGCGCCGTCATGGATACCTCCTTCCCTCTATAATCCTGCCTCAGATAATTCTTTCTGAGAGTACAAGGTCCACCAAGGCTGCTAAGGGGCTCAAATCCCAAGCTTGATGACTTGAGTTCGATTCCGGGCCATGGCGGCCTCTGTTGTCGATGGCGTCGAAGTTCATGAACACCCGTGTGCTTAGACTAAAGTGCACGTTAAAGAACTGCAGGTGCTGTAAATTAGTGCGCAGTCCCCAACTGCGGCGTGCTTCATAGTCGTGTAGCGCATGGTTCTGGCGTGTGGAACCCCAGAATTAAATTTTGCAGTACGATACCTCAGGCGGGCTTAATGCCAAGTGTTGACACATCGGACTATGCCAATCTTGTGAATAGGTAATGTGTGCAACCAGAAGAAAAATTAATGTTTTCTGTGATGAAAGGGAGCGTATACAAGATTCCCCGTGTTAAAGAGGGATGAATGCAAGTATATTTCTCCAGACAAGCTGAGCGATACGTTCTTCTGCATTTATAAAACAATGTATCATATAGGCACACAGGCATAATTGGAGATCTGTGATAATGTCCTTCGTCCTGCAGGGGACCTAAGTATGAACATGGAGATGAAGATCATGCCGTCTATTTTTAATATGCTTGCCTTTTAGGTAATTTAGATAGGATATAGATGCTGTGCATTAAGAGCATATAACATGGGAAATCAGAAATGGATCCTCCGAGGTGCTTCTATTCTCGGCATTGATTGACTATTGCGGTTTTGCAGGATGCGGTAATACTTCGCTGCGAACGTGTTAATTACACGTGAAATAAGCATGAGGAGTTACGTGAGAATGAACAGTGTAAAAGTCCCAAGAAGAATTAGTAACAAGCGAACACAAATTTCGGTCGATGATGCCGTCTTCATTAAGACCACTCAACTGTGCGGGAGTGTGTATGAAGGCCGCAGAAAGGTAGAATCATCTCTGCTGGCTTCATCGATCCGGTTGTGCCCCCTGTTGTACTAAGTATCAATGCATATATTGGCGACCATTCTATCTTACGAAAACGCCCTTGCGGAAACGATGCATATTGAACTCACCAGAAAGGTACTGCACTATATGAGCCCCTCTCTCCTTTTTTCTTTTTTTTTTCTTTTTTACAGTGCAGATGTATACGGCTAGGCGAAAACACAATTAGTCCGCCCTATGTACGTAAAAACTCCTAGCGCGTATGTGCCATAGAAACTGCGCAAGCCCCACTACTCACCACTGGTGTATTAAAAATGAAGGCTACACATGGGCGACAAACATAGATCAATATTTCTGGACAGACGTAACCAATAATTGAGAAAGACCTTGACGAACCATCAGGATTAACCCGTGATACCACACGTTTCCACTTCGTTAGTTAACCATATACGGAGTACTTGGGCGGTGGTTTTTAAGAAATGTTGACGGCTAAAGGCGTCCGGTCACCCGTGGTCATATTCACCAAGCGACGTAGTAAAGGTAGGTGGCATGGCAAGTGCTATAAAATAACGGGACAATGCGTCTTGCCACTTCAATCAAGTGCGCCTTGTATTCCACCTGTTCGGCCACGTTCACGGGCCTTAAGATGTAGGATCGTTTTGCACACGATGCCAGAACGAGCGACTAGCTCATGCATGGAGCTTCGCGCAAGCTCAATTCCTCATCTATGAAATCAGATTAATTAGACTGCTATTTTACCGTTTCCTGTTCATTACTTTTAACAACGAGTACTGGATGTCGGCTCGGGTGTTCAATATTTTCACAGGTCTGCCGGCGATAGCTTAAAAATTGTTGGTAGGTTTCTTCCCACTCAGCTATAAGAAATTAGCTTTCGACAGCGTATGCTTCCGCTGTCGCACATTCGCGTGCTATGTAATTATGAAAACGGACAGAAGAGGACACGACACGGCGTATATAAATACCGAAACTTACCCTAAGCACTAGAGTGTGAATTTGGGCATGTTGGTATACGATTAAAAAAAACGAGTAAGAGTGCAAGGAACTGGACAAGGGAAGGAACAAAAGAAGGCGATTTCCTTATTTACTCCCTTTTACAGTCTTGTGCTGTTACTCTTTCTTTCTTTATTCTTTCAAGTTCTCTCGCTTAAAAAAATTGTTTGCTTCAAAAAATCTACCACAAATTACGCAGTTCTCGCATTGCGCATGCGTAAACGGCAGTGCTCGGTGTGTATTGGAACACTTCTTCTCTAGTATACTTACATCCCAAAGCAGTTGCGCGGGCATGCCAATTCCCAAGAGAAAGTCGAAGCCGCACGAAGACAGCATCTTGGCGCCCGCGGCGGCGCCCTGGGTTGCAAGCCTAATACCTGCGGTGTAGGGAAAGGAAAATGTGAATCTTAGGGCATATTCCCGGGGGAATTTCGTAAATCGTTGGCAATAAACTGAGAGTTGTCAGCATGAAGAATTTTGAGTTTTCGGTAGCTTTCTGGTATAGTGATCATGGTTCATCCTTGCGATGAGTACTAAACACAAGAACACACACACACACACACACACACACACACACACACACACACACACACACACACACACACACACACACACACACACACACACACACACACACACACACACACACACACACACGCACGCACGCACACACGCACACGCACTCACTATACTTAAGCAAAGTCTTCGCCGCTTTCTGGATAGAAGAGTCAAACGTTCAGCGTTCCAAGACTGATTGCACGGAAAGCGGCTGGTCATCGAGGTGTGCTAACGTTGTTGAGAGGAACTGCCTCTGGGAGCTGTAGCAAGGACAATGACAGAGGATGTGTGCAATGGTTTTCTCGCTACCACAGTGAACGCAGGAAGCACAGTCTGCCATTCCGATTCGGTAAGCAAAGCTGTGCGTGGACGACAGTCCAAGCCACAGGCTTCGGAGAACGATTGCCTCGGATCGTGATAGTCCATATGGAATTTGAAGTGGATGTGACGGGTACAGGCGGTGACAGTATGAATAAAACCGGACGTATTCAGCATCGAACGTACGACATCACGCGCGACTGAAAGAATCTTTGCTGCTGCGTCGGTCTTTTTGATAGTGTAATGCATTCCCGCACGCCATTCGCATGAGCATTCCTAGTAGCCTTATCGGCATGTTTGGTGCCGTAGATGCCGCAGTGGCCTGGAAGCCACTGACATGTTACATAATGCCCTTTGTCTGTGAACTGCTGATATGCTTGTTTTATTTACAGCACTAGTTGGTCTTGTGGCCCACGACGTAAAGCTGATGACAGATGCTTCAGGGCTGACTGTATGTTCCATTTTAGTGGTGGCTCTGGTTGAATGGTTCGAAGCGCACTGTGGCCATAAACTCGCCATAACTAACGAGATGATGGTCTGTGACGAATTTTCCTCATCTTTCTTAAGAGGCTCTTCTTTCTTAAGAAAACAGTTTGCAAGCGCAGTTGAAGCGGCCTATGCCTTCTCGTGCGTTGCGCGCTTGCCGCAGTGACGGAACCATTCCTCTGCTTTTATAAAAGAAGTGTTTAGCATTGATAACATTTAACTGAACATGATTCAGGAGTGCACTGTTTAACTTATCACGGCCATGCACGAGTCATGCTAAATTCGTACATGAGAACGTAAGTGCACGTATAGATCCGTACCGCTGCTCCGAGTCGGTCCAGACAGCACGCTGTGCGCGCCACGCAACACTAGACACAAAAGTTGATCTGCCACGCTGTACAAGGAAGGGTATTGGAAGTATATAGCTGTTCATGCAGACTGGTTCAGTCAGCAATGACTCGACAGAAGATAGAGCACACTGCAACTGTTTCCTGCTAAATTTATAACTGACTGTTACAGGAAGGTACACAGGGCAATCAACGAGTATTTTACACGCAACACGCCGATACAAAACTTGGTAACCACTTGGATATGTGTGAGATCCTGCAATGATTATTAATTCTTGGGGTTCAACGTCCCTAAACCCCGGTATTATTATGAGGGACGCCGTAGAGGAGGGCTTCGGAAATTTCGACTACCTAGGGTTCTTTGACGTGCTAAATCCAAACCACGGTCCTCAAGCATTTTCGCCTCCATCGAAAATGCGGCCGCCACGGCCGGGATTCGATCCCGCGACCTACGGGTCAGCAGTTAAGCGCCATAACCACTAGACCACCGTGGCGGGGTAAAAGAGCGCTTGTCGCCTTCAAGAAGTTTCTTGAAGAATCTAATATTTTATGGAAATATTGACCTACTGCACACGATGTCGACTTCCCCTTCATACTAAAGAATATGTGTAATGTTTGTGATAGTGCGTTTGATTTTATGTGTAATCATTTGTGTCAGTGTGTTTTCCTGTGTATGTCAAGCAATACAGAATATTTTAGTTTGAACGTCTACATGTGAACTGATTTTTCCTATTTGAACTTGTGATACAACACTTGTGTACATATGAACCTATTAGACGTATCTGAACTGCCATGTGATGTTCGGCTGTGCGTATTTTCGTATCATGTGTTCTACTGAATTGCATTTTGTGCCCTTATTATTTTTCTAACTACATATTTTGTCTGCTAAGCGAGAAGGAGTAGCCGGTGCCACCATAATGGCACCAACATCTCCTATTTCATCATTTCAATTAAAAAAAAAAAGCTTGGCTCAGTTTCAGGATGCGCATTCAGCTTGCAAGATTTGTAAGCAAGAAATAGTTTTTTTTTTTTAAGGTGGACGGCAAAACCAGAGATAACTTGAATGCGCTTGCGGACAGCTTCTGATGTAATGATTCGACCCCGCGACTTTCGGGTCAGGAGTCGAGCACCCTAACCACCAGACCGCCGTGGCGGGTGATCCTGCAATGATTTTGTACTGGTGGAAGTAATAGGAAACGCTCTTAAATTAAACGCTCAAAGTACACGTTGTTGGCATTGGCGCGTTCGACAAAATGTCCTTTTTTTATTTTTTCTGCTTCTATGTATAGCGAGCACACGTGGTGTTCCGAGGTCTTTACCGGACCAATAACCCAGTAGTAGGGCCGCTCGCATATTCGAACGGCAGTGAACTCCTACGCCTGATTACAGTTCATTTATTCCACAAGGGGCTATTTTATTGTCTCAATGCATTGCAAGCAACTGGTCCAAGTTTCAGTCTAAGTAAGACTTTTGTGGTTGCAGTTGTGGTAATTACAGTGTAAGCATTCACGCTGCACATATAGTCACATCGAAGATCATGCAACGGCTTACTCCTAACGGTGAGACGCTCGCTCGCGGTATCTCATTGCCTTTAGACGGAAACTTTGGCAACACACCAACAGGAACAGACCGAATTGGCAGGGCACAGCCTTGACCTCAGAGTCGCGTACTTTAGGACATAATGCAAGAAAGAAAACACGTAACAGCAGCCTTCGGAGCCGTACGTTCGAGTCATTGAATTGAAAGTGGAAAAAAAAAAGAACACGTACCGGATTTTCCGCCGCACGGTTTGAAGTTCTCTGCACGCACTTCATTGTGTAGAGCAATTAACGTGAAAAAAGTTGGCCATTGCATCACTGCCTTTGCGAACTTCATGACTGTCGGACAGGATATTCAGTGAGAGGCGAATAACGAAAATGAGACGAACTGTTTTGAGCGACTTGAACACTTTCGAAAGAGACGTGCATATGCACCTTGACATAAAACGAAAACGGAAAAGTACGTCTGTAGGTGCAGCGGGCGAGGTGATGGAAGACCGAGAACATTTGGGAGAAAAAATGTTGAAAACGTTTGAACAGTTGGGCACGAAGGATGGAGAGCGTTTGCTTTGTGCTCCAAGTCTTCGGTTCGCACTGTCGCCGAGATGAACCGTACGAGTGAGCAAACGCAGGCACCTACATTCGCGCACGCACGCACAGACACGAACACACACGACTACACATGCACCCGCAAACGAAATTTAAGAACAGAGGGTTGATTGTAAGGTGAACTGATAATTCATCCCGCCTTGGAATGTCATATCCGCGTTGTTGTATCTTCAGTTATTCACATCTTATCACGATGGATGCACGTTTTTATTACTATAGAGTAGATACATGTACTATTACTTTACAGGACATACATGTATCAATGTTTTATTATCACTTTAGAGCAATGGTAGTGATAATCGCTTTGTCGTCGCTATGTTAGACCGTGACTGGTTCCGCGAGCATTTTCAGCAAGACGAATTTGTTACTTTCGTCCAGCATTGTATTCACGCTGTTCTTCTGGTGTCTGATTACCGTGGTCTACCCATGGCAGTCTTAGAATGAACTGAATGAGTTGCTAGACTCGTCTCCATTTTATATATGAAAGCGGGAAACACATGAGGGGAGAAGGAAGGGCCGTTTGATGTCATTCGAAGCCCTCGTGTGAAGTGCAAAACAGCTGCAACCTAATCTTTGCCGGGAACGCGTGGGACGGGGTTCCCATTGTTCACAAGCGCATTATCATCCATCATGCGGTTTTTATGCTTGTTTTGTGGTTTTCTTCATTTAAACGAATACTGAGCTCTATGCTGTATGCCTGATTGCAAAGAAAAGTATGCCGTTTGCTTTCAATTGTTAAAGGGCCCCAAACCGCCTAGAGGTCAAAATTTATGGCGTTGCAGTTGTGCACGAGTGTCCAGCGAACGCTAGCTGAGTTACATGCGTTTGCTGGTTTCACTCTTTCCTTCGCTGCGCTGCGTTCGTCAACTCGTCTGTCCACCTTTCCAAACGCCCTTCCTGAGCGTCCGAGGTGAAAACGCAAGGAGCGCGCGCATATACTAGCAGAAAAAGTACGCGAGCGTCTGTGGTGAGTAGTGGGATTTGCCCACTTTCTGTGGCACATACGAGCTATAGGAGTTTTGTGCTGACGCCACCAAATCTTCCGACCAACGAGAGGTATATAGCTTCGCTGCAAAAGAAATGCACGCAGCCTCAACGGAATTCTAGTGGTCGAGATATGGGACCTTGACAAATTAATTCTACGTCTTAACAAGCATTCTATTGAGCTTTACATATTGTAAGCACATTTATCGTACTTCATCGTTCTCACTTGTACATAACCATCATCATCGCCATTGGGCTGGTTGGTTGCTGTTCAGAGCCGAGGCAGACATCGCGGAAAAAAAACGCCAGGCCTGCGCTAAAACCGCAGCACAGTCACAGCGAAAGCTGGAAGAGCGGCGTTTCTAGAGCCCGTTAAGCTCTCTTGGGGCTACAATACAAGTACACCAGAAAGGTACCCACTACGCCATAAATCACAATTTTTGTGAAGTTTGGAAGCACCTACTAAGCCATTATTCTTCATTCTGCGGAGAAGCGAGGCACCAGCTACACGTCTGTAAGGCATTATGTGCACTTTGTTCACGTGACGACTGATGATGATGAAGAATTATGGCTCAGCCCTTTGTAACGGGTTGGAATCTTTAAACGGCCCGCCAGGTATGTAATTTGCATTGGGTGACGCCCGGTCGCTATTTCCCTCTCCCGTCATGCTGTATAACATACGTTGACGTGGGAAAGAGACGGGGGGGGGGGGGAGCGAAGAACTTTACTGAGACCCCGAGGAAATGGATCATACGCTTATTGGCTTCCTTGGCAACCAATACAAGTGCCCTTGCGAGGAACCCACTACGCTATAAATCATTGTAATTTTACTGAGACCCAGAGGAAGTGTATCATGCGCTTATAGGCTTCCTTGGCAACCAATCCAAGTGCACTTGCGAGGAACCCACTACGCTATAAATAATTGTAATTTTTGAGAAGTAGGCCAGCAGGCACTCTGCCATTTTTTTCATTCTACGGAGAGCGTTGGTACCTGCTAAACCCATGTAAGGCATTATGCGCACTTTGTTGATGCTGTGCCTGATGATGAAGAATTATGGCAGGGTCCTTGTAATGGGTTGGAACCATTCAACAACCTGCTCGTTGCGCAATTCGCATTGTGTGACGCCTGGTTACAGAATTCGCGTTGTGCTACGCTTGGTGCTTATTTTACTCTTCTACCACGCTATATTGCATATGCTAATGTGGTTCCTTCCTGACATGAAGCCTGTATAGGACATTTTAGCAAAGCAGTTTCAAGCACCGGCATGGCTCAGAGGCCATCCTGCACTTCCATACGGCATGCTGATGCGGACGCCCGTCCGGCGCGTCAATACTTCAAAGAAAGCGTAACCCGTTTTGTTGAAGAACAAAAACTTCTTGAAGATGTTCCTGATTGGTTAGATCGTGTAGAGCTTCTTTTGCAAATGAAGGAGGTTTAGAGCGTCCTCATTAGTCCCAGTATGGCCTTTCCTTTTTTTCCTGTCGATCCCTCTCCCTTTTTACGCAACCAGTGTTTGTATTGTAAATAGCGTTTCTTCTTGTTTTTGTTTGTTTCGTGTCAAAAGCAGGCAATAAAGAAAAAAAAAACCGGCATGGCTCAGAGGTTGAATACTGGGCTCCCACGCAGAGGACCCAGGTTCGAACCTCGTTCCATCCTGGAATTTTTTTTATTATAGTTTTTTTTCTTATTTCGAGCGATACTGGTTACGGACACCGGCGGCGGCGGCGGCGGCGGACAACTACGGCGCCAAAAACGGCCGGTGAAATGATCTCATAACAACTTTCGCTGTAAAACGCTGCTGCTGGCCCTGCCTGGTGAAGTCTTCCTGCGTCTTTCAATATCTGCACTCACAACGCACTTTCGCCCTTGCGACTTTTACTGTCGTTCTTATTCCATTTTTGGCTATTATTTACATGTGTTGCTTGTTGTCCTTGCCTTCTTGTTTGTTTGTTTGTTTTTTGCTTATGTTTACTCTGTTGTTTCGAAGTGCTTTAAGTTCTCCGGCGTGATAGATACAGCTAGTGATTGCTGCGCCCAACGACCGTAGTTCCTGCCTATTTCGGAGTTCGTTCTGCCCTTGCCGGCTATTTACTCTAGACAAAGAAAAGCCTTAGCGTGCTGACTGGACGTTCACCATACAAAGCCTGCTCAACACATGCGACGCAAGGAAGGCAAGTGTTAATTCTTTTTGGAGATCTGCACTCATTGAAATACTTCGATTTGTTGAGTGCTGTGGTCTGCTTCGTGTGCATTCTAAACCTCTCCGCGAAACGTGCGCTAAGTTCATTTTTCATAATGCCCACTCGGACTACCATGCTAGGCGATGCGTCACATTTCTCCAGTATTCACTAAACAGCCTTTCTGTACCTGATCTTGGCGCCCTATCAAGAGAGGAGAAATGGCTTCGTCGCACACGGTATCTCGGGTACCACCCGCATGAGAGATGAAACTAATACATCTACTCCATATTTCTTTAGACGTGGCAGACATCACAACAAGTTTAGTCAGGCGACTGGTCTACATGTAATATCTTTCGTGAATGCTCATCGACTATTTTTACGCTTTAGGTTTACATTGAAACAGCTTCTTAATCAACATTACCGCAGCTCATACCATCGGACAGAAACAAAAACATAAATAAAGCATCGGCATAAGGCTGTATTTTATATTTAGCGAGCCGCCAGCGAAAATCCCTGCCGAGTCTGCATCCGGCGTTTCAGAGCACGCACCATCGGTCGCTAAAACGCCGTCACAGGCACGTTCGCGGTCTTGCGGCAAAGCTCAGGAACACGTTTGTTCCTGGTGTAGAACTGGTCAATCCTCTTGCTTCGACAGCGCCAGGATTAGCACCTGTACAGGAAAGAAATGAAAACAAGGTAGAGAGACCTGTCTGATGTTCTCTTCTTCTTTTTTTTATCTCGTCGAATGGCGCCCCAAGGTGAACGGCGAGCTCAAGTTGTCCAACATGCATACAGCCGTTCTCGCTTTGCATGCTCCCTGCTATTCGGAGCTACCGTGGTTTCTTTTGCATTCGCTACAACCTGGCCGCTGGTCACAGCAGCCGCTTCGAAGGCGGCGAAGGACGCGAAAGTCGAAGCCGTTAATGATGGGCAGCGTCGTGGGGGCTTGATCTTTCGCGGTTTATCGATATCCTTCTTCCGCGATGTGGACTCGGATACAGCATTCGTGTTCCTCTCGTGTAGTTCCTTGACCTCTTCCTGCCAGAATGACACGAAAGGCTGCTCATCGATGCGTGTATATGTCATCCTCTTTTTATTGCGCATCGGATTACCATACCCTGACCCATTACAGGCTTATTCTTAGCCCTGCTCTGCTGAGGTTCAACCTTTAATGAAAGCAAGAAGTGGAGAATGTTGGGATTACTATTGGTCGCACGCTTAGCGTATGCGCCACGAAATCGAGGGTTAATAACGAAGCGGAATGCACAACGTACGCGGACGCCATAAATCCATTCCTTAAGGTCTCGTTCGACCTTATAGTTGAGGTCAGCAGGTGCTTCCAATATGCAGAAATGCTTAGCGATTTTCCATCAACTATGTGTCAGTTTTACAGTGCCCCTAGGACTTGATAGAAGCTATAGTCTTGCTACTTCAAACGATGATAATTCAGGTGGCATTAATAGAACACAAAAATAATAATACCTGAGACGCGCCAAAACCACGATGAGGCACGCCGTTGTGGAGGGCTCCTGAAATTTTGACCATCTGGTGTTCTTTAACGTGCACTGACATCGCGCAGTACAGGAACCTCTAGCATTTCCCCTCCATCGAAATGCAACCGTCGCCCCCGCCGGGATCGAACCCACAACATTCGGGTCAGCAGCCGAGCACCGTAACCACTGTACTATGAGGTGAGCGGCACAAATATGCTTAAAAATAATATTACCATAACAAGACTGACAAATGAAGT
Organism: Rhipicephalus sanguineus; assembly: GCF_013339695.2. Lineage (NCBI taxonomy): Eukaryota > Metazoa > Arthropoda > Arachnida > Ixodida > Ixodidae > Rhipicephalus > Rhipicephalus sanguineus. Next base: position 131,305,768 of record NC_051178.1, read on the forward strand.
ACAGTACTCATGGATTCAAGCGAGACATCTAAATTTTTGTATAACGAATGGTATGCGCAATTGCTCGAGAAAACCACGACATGTCGTGACGAATCTGTTTCTAAAGATAATGTTGGCTCTGATCTACGCGTTAGAGTCGAAATTACACCGATATGACCCGAACTGAAGACGGTGGAAATGAAAATATGTGCGTTACTTAGCCCTAAATTGTCCTGTTTCGATCCGTGAGTACTGTACGTTTGAACGTATACTGTTCAAACGTCAAGAAGTTGCTCCGCAATAAACAAATGTTTCGTCGTGTGATGAGAGGTTCTTTTTTATTGATACATGAAAAAAAGAACTTTGGAAGGATAGGCTACTTAGAGCCGGTTATCTCATCAACATGATATTAGTATTGAAGGAACAGCACACAAAAAAGAGAAAAACTGGAACAGATAAAGGAATAAGAAAAAAGAAAAATAATCGGAATCACTATGTAGATATGCGATATCTGGCGTATAACGTATGGTTACAGTCTAAAGGCAGAGTCCAATACATGCAGGATGGTCACATGATTACCGCGGATAGATCACTTAGGCACCTGCATATAACATGACTATTATATAAATATGCCCTGCCACGGTGGTCTAGTGGTTATGGCGCTCGACTGCGGACCCGAAGGTCGTGGGATCGAATCCCGGCCGCGGCTGCATTTTCAATGGAGGTGAAGATGTTTGAGGCCCGTGGGAAAAAAAAATAGGATGACCTTATCTTTAGTTCTGGCGGTCCCATGCCACCGATTTCTCACAGGGTGGGTGCCCTCCCAAGCGACTATGAACTTCGTTCTGCCGAGCAGCAGGCCGGAAGTGCGCTTGTACCTATTTTACCGGTAAGTACCCGGCGGCAGCGATTCTCTGCCTCCCACAGCAGCGGCGGATGCTCAGCTATTTCACCAAGGCTGTGGTGGGTTAAGGTGCGCCCAGGGGCCTTTACAGAATCTTATGGGGCCACCTTTCGAGATGAGTACCCATTAACAACCGAGTGCCAGGTAGGTGTACTCCTTTACCCATTGGGAAATACCGGTGGGCTTCCGGTCGGCACTGGGAATCGAACGCGGTACCTCCCGCTTTGGAAGCGGACGCTCAGCCATGTAGCCACCTCTGCGGTTACGTTAAAGTGCACGTTAAACAACCACAAGCGGTCGAAATTTCCGGAGCCCTCCACTACGGCGTTCCTCATTATCATATCGTGGTTCTGGGACGTTAAACCCCAGATATTATTATTATTATTATTATTATTATTATTATTATTATTATTATTATTATTATTATTATTATTATTATTATTATTATTATTATTATTATATAAATATGTTGAGCTGGTTCATTAAAATTTTTATTGCTCCTTCAGTGCTGTAGGTTATTGTGCCATTTGTACAAGGGCGTGATTGAGTTATTGGCCTCGTCATAGGTGCGTCCCTCTTAGCCGCTTTGTTGTCCGGTCACCGGGACGCACTCGAGCGAAACGACCGGCCTCAATCTCTCATCTACACAGCATCGCTCTCCGGCGCATGTGTAAAGGCGCGGTTGGCCGCCTTGTTCGACGGGAGGGTTATGGGCCACATCAAGCATCGTCCCGTGAAGCGAGCAACATTGCCTCTTACATATTTAGCTTCTGCCACTCGAAACCTGTTCACACCCTCCTTGCTGTTCGCACGCTGAGCAGCAAAGAGAGCATAAGAGGAGTATCGAAGCGCAACGAAGGCCGTGTTTTGCCAGGTCGCCCAATACCGAACTCGAGTCGCCGAAGCACCGGTCAATATGCCGGGCGGCGCTCCCTTTAATAATACGTGGTACTTGTTGCGAATGCCGGTGAAAAATAAATGGACATCTTTACAGAAGGCCCCGGTCCACTGTGCTTCTTCAGATATTGATAGCCGTAAGGCACGTCGAAGACGTATTGTTCTATCTGTAAGTCTCCGAGATGTAAGTAAACAGAAGCGACATATTGAGGCTACGCGTCGTTCCGATCTGCTTTATTGTGTTCGTCTTGCTTGTTTCTGGGATCCCAGCGAATATTTGCTGCGGACTGCTTCTGTGTTGTTTGATATGCTCATTTGTCTGATTTGAACCGGGATTGTGTTTGCTATGCAATGTTTACATAAAACAGAAACAGTAGTGGGGCACTTATAATGCCGACCTGTTCTACCCACAAGTTTAATATTAAAAAAAATGAGGTTGCCATTTTGTTTGTAGATTCTGTCCTCGTCCTATATATGACGTTCTTGGTTAAATAAAAAAAAAGTTTCCTGTTCTAGATGAATGAACAGCGAACGTAGATAGAGAACAAAAACGAAGCAATGTCTTGCAGGACAGCTTTTTTTTTCTTGTGATCATTTTGCACCCCAAGTTTTTCACTGAGATACATCGCCAGGGTTTGACAATACTCAGCTTTATTTTGAGCATCCTCTTATGATAGGGCTAGTATCTTGGATTGAGGAGGTGGTGGGGATGTGGAGCGGAGCCTATTCCCAAGACCAACCGTGAAGGGCGCAGCTCTAAGCAGTGTTCTTGTTGTACTTAGTATAGTTTAATGCTATTTACAGTTTGCACTAAATTTTCTTTGTATAAGATCTTCCACGTCGTTGACATTGTTGTAATGTACTAGCACATATAACACACATTTTTTGACAGTAGGTCCCCCTCCAGCCAAGTGCCCTGGGACCTCTTTCTGCATACTTATGTAAGCATGTCTGTTTTATATGAAAATAAATAAACTGAAACTGAAACCCCCCTATATCCGACAAGCGCAAGTGTGGCCGGAAAAATATTTGCGTGGGGCTGCTCGTGAGTTCTCTCGATGCTCATCCGATATTTCTCTTCCTACATTACTGTGTGATTACAAATTCTGAGACGGCAGCAGTTATCAGCCACAGTCCCCCTAATCTACTTGCGAAGTTCATGTATCTGCGAAGAGCAATCCATATATCACTGAGCCATTAGTTACACGTGAAGCGAGGCTTTCAGTGTGTGCTTTAGCATCACGATTAGAACCAGCCTCATTTTAAGCTTCACAGTTTGGATCAGAAATATACCTGAGCGAAACGAGGCGGAGTCCACGCAACAAAACAAAAATGCTTTTTGTAATAAGAAATAAAGAAACGAAGCCTAATTTGAATACGCAGCCGCTACCCGCTCAGCCACTTCGAGACTCTGATAATTGACAGATACACACGCGCTGCGCGCGCAAAATGAGAACATCATCTGGATGCGACGTCGCAGTACATGTTCAATTTGCATCCGCCATTTAGCGTAGGGATCAATCTCTTCAGTCCTGTCCAAACGGGCTCGGTTACTTGGCCAGCCTCGCTGAACGCTTCATCCGTCTTAAGGAGCGCAAGCACGCGTGTCCCAGAACACTTAATGAACGGTTATCCGAAACTAGGGGCCGACTGAAGATGCCGACTGCTTTGGAGCACGAGTAACCCGCTTCCGCCGCCGCTGCTGCTGCTGTGTGACCTATGGCCGGCCGCCACCGCTCGCGCCGTGAGCGACGCTTCGAGGTCACGAGCCCACTTCGGTACACCGGGGGTCCGCACACAGGAAGAGGGGGGTGCCGCCGCTGTACTCCGCGAACGGCTATGGGCAACAAGCGCACCCATTGGGAATGACCGCTCGCCGGCGGCCTCTTGAAGGAGAACAGTTAGCCGGACCGTTGCCTAGATGCAAACAAACAGCCCGCGCACGCTTGTGCACTCTCGCGCAAGAGGACGAGGGAACGGCAGTCCTTCTCGGCTAGTTCCGCTGGGACCCCGGTAAGGGCCACGGCGTTCCCGCCGACCCTCGCCCCAACGCCAGCCCCGAGGCAAAACCTGTTCGGCAACTGCATCGACGTCGTTGCGTTGGAAAAGCGCTCGCGAGCGCGCGTACCTGTCACGTGCGGACTCCTTCCCTCCTTTCCCTCAACGCGAGCGACGTCGTTGCCGCTACCTACCTGCCTGCCTGCCCGCCTACCTCCTCCGCCGCCGAAGCGACGACGCCGAGGCTCTTCTCGTGGCCCAGGAGTTGTCCTCATTCCGGGCTGGTGTACGTACGACAGCGCGCCAGCGTGCACACACACAGACACGCGTGCGCGCCGGAGAGAGAAATGCAGCGCGCTTCACGGTTCCTGGTCCCGCCGCGCGACACACGCGCTCCGTGAGCGCCTGGTTCGACGTCCACGTACCGTCTGTGCGCGTTAACCTTTCCACGAGTGAAACTGCCACTACAGTGAGTTGTTCGGACACGCGAATCTGTCACGGTGCGGTGTACGTGAAGGTCTGGAACGCGCGTGTTGAACTCCAGAAAGGAAAGTCTTCGCTCCCGTGAAACGTCCGGTCGACGCTGAAGAAAGGCGCGCGCGCGCGGAAGTTGAACGAAGAGTCACGTCATTGGTGAGCTCGCGTTGCCTCTGCGTGCACCTGTTTTCCTTTGAACCTGTCTCGGCAGAAAGTTTGTGCAGTGGAAGACGTCGGAGGCGCCCACCAGCTGTGCGACCTTCCAAAGTGTCCTGGCAGGTGTTAGTTTGAAAGGTAGTGTGACCGTTTCGCCTGCCTCCTCTTATAGACCGATATTCCAAGGTCGCAAACAAGTCTGTCAGCTGCGCGCGATTACCGACGGAGAGACAACGCCCTCGTCCAATATGGAACTCTCTTAGAGCAACCCTGATCACATCACTCGACTCTGACGCTGAGCAGGCGTCTCTTGTGCTGTGCGAACTGTCTGGAAGATCGTGTGTGCCTGTGTACCAAGACTCGTTGATGATACTCAGGACCGCGTTCTGAGATCCGTGGGTGGGCTCCTGAAGAACGTGACACGCGTGTGAGTTCTGCCGACTAGAAGGAGCAAGTGGCGTTGCCTGCACGCCGACCATGTCTCGCAAACTACAGAAGTTCCTGGTCCTTTTGGACAACGAAACATTGCTATACTTTCCCGGTTCCTTCCTATCGGGAAAAGTTGTGGTGGAGCTGGATGAAGAGATACCCGTCACAGGTGGGTAGCTTAGCATGCATGGCGAAGGCCAGTGAAATGCCGTTTTGTTTCTCTTTGTTTTTGAGATAAACCGTAAACACAACAGTTGTTCCCAGTTGTACTTGCACTTGATCGTACTTGTTTATATCCCCGTCATCGATGTCAGTCAACGAGCCAATGGCGCATTGCCGCATTTCTCCATGTTCCATTAACACATTATGAGTGCTCACGGACCACACTTTATGGACGCTGGTATTACCACGTTCTTTTATTTAGTTATATTTTATTTGAAACTACCGCTATTCTCAAACTACGAATTATTCTTCATTCAACGATCACGGAGAGCCAACATAGCCTTTAGGCACTTTCGTTCAGCCCTCAAGTAAACTAGTTGTCAAACTGCGTAGATAGTTCGTATTCGTATGTTCCCAGGTTGGGTAAAGGCACTATCACGGCCAAAGCGGGGTCTCACTTCGCATTTGCTGGAATTATCACCGCCGAACGTTTATAGCTGATCTATCCCTCTTTTAGTAGGTTTCGCTGTCAAGCTTGTCAAATTATCTAAATTTAGCAGTTTGTGCTGTGTCCGCCTTTTCTTTTCTTCTTTTTTTGTTTGAAGAGATTATACAACGCGATAATGATACAATATGCTCGTTATACAAGCAAATATTGTTTACCCACTTTAATTCCGGACTACACTGTTACAAAGACCATGCTGTTTATATACTATGTCTTCTAGTGACGAAGATGAGGCTGCCTCGTCAACGGACTACTTCGACTCGCCTGCGGACTACTTCGTCTATTTCGTCCGCGCGTATTTACTTCTTCTCCTCTAACGAGTACTGAAAAAGAGCACGCATTTAACGTTCAGGCACACTCACAGAGAGACACTCGCACTTAATGGTTATTTATTGGCACCGGCGAAAGCACCAGAGCATCGAAGTCCAAATTTCGGAAGAACACCATGTTGGGAAGTTGGGTAGAGGTGGTGGTAGTCTGAAGACGTCCCTGTACGAAAAGGGGTGAATTCCATGCAAGCACCACATAAGTATGCTGCGGGCGGATTCTGCGGACTCCCTACACATGTTTCACCCATGTCAGGGCCGTACATGGAGGTGCAGAACGCCGACACGCGAGAATGCGGCGCGCCCACCCCACGCGGGCCGTGTCGTGTAGTACGTGTCGCCAGCATGCGACGTCACGAGCCGCGGAAGGTCTACGTAATCAGGGGTAGTCGCGAATTCACTTATCTTTCGCGCCACCTTTGAACCGTGCGTTCTTGCGTTTCGTAGAAATGCAAGCAACATTACGAGTGAGAATGCTAAGTCAGAAATGTTTGAAAAGAGACCCCGTCCGTTCTGAATATTTCTTTTCGGCGTCCGAAGCAGAATTTTTTAAGCGGGAACTTGCGTTCATAGGTGCGTTGCTTTTGGTGAACACGTTTGAGCAGTAAAAAGATTCGTGTTTATTTGAATGTGTCTGTACGTCATCGCGTATCATGTTATTTTGATGTTTAAATGCGTACATAGGTTCTCCGAAGTCGGAAGTCGACTTCTGATGGTTAAGGTGGCGCGTCTTTACTAAGCGTGAAGTTGTCTGCATGAGTGAGATGTACTAGAAGAATCTTACGGCAAGTTACCGTCGAACACGCGTAAGCGCGGCTGGAGACACGATACAACTCATTCATTAAGCGTATTTACGTTGGGAGTATTATGCGCCATGCGACGTAGCACCGGCAGAGACGCACATATTTCCATTATATCGCATTGCATGCGGAGTCTAACGACAAGTCTTTAGCAATATCAGTGCCTGGGAAATAAATTGCGTTGCTATAGCAACCATTACGACAAAGTTATAACGAAGAATTAACGATATGGCCGCATGTTGCGTGTTTGCTCTGGTGATGTGCGTTTGTGATCTACAATGTTCAAATGTAAGGACTAAAAACAAGCAAAAAGAAAAGAGACTACAACCAATGTTATCTATTTTCCAAAACTGTTTGGCATTTTCATTTCACATTTAAAGGAAAAAAGAACAAGTAGGACTCCAGTTCTAAGTTTAATACCTAGTATATAAAACCTGTCATGCACGTTTCGAGGGCAAGCACTACCGGCCACTCAACTGGGCTTCCAATTGAGGGCCCATGGAAACACGTTATGTATGAACACTGATCTCACGAAACCTGTACCAGTGTCCTTGCCGACTCCTTTACAGCGCTTTCAGAAGTGCTTTCCGGGTAATTATTGTTGATTGTCGGCAGCTTATCGAAGCCAAGGCGTATAAATAGATAGAACAGAAAACGTATGCTGTTGCGAAGGAATTGAAGTATTCGGCGGAATATGTGGTCGATTTGTGATTAGGCAGTGTGGAATAAATTGCCATAGAAGGAAACTAAGTAAATTAAACAAGGTGTTAAGTAGCACTACTCAACGCATCACGAGAACGAAGGAGGGAGACACGTACCAACTGTAGCACTTCCTTCTTAGTTCTTGTGTTTCGTTCAGGAGTGTTAAATATAAGACCATGCTTAGCGGAAACCACCTAGCCAATTTTTTCTTTATGTTAAGCTATATAGAAGTCAACGGTCGTGAAAACTATAACATGTAGATAGGAACTGAGGTCCTTGGAATGCAATGTGGTATTAATTAACCGCGACTCTGCTTCGTAAATTTTAGACAAAAATAAAAAGGACATATAAGCTACTGCTCCATGGGCTCAGGCTGTGACAGTTCGACGTTTCTTTTTTTTTTTTCCCGCGTACTGACCGTTAAACTTTCATAAATAATCCATCAGCGATTGTACCTTCAGAGGGCAGTCACTGATGTCGCTCGCAATGTTCGGTTTCTTCGAAAGATGCATCAACGTTTCAAGATAGCAATTCTGCTACGAGGACGGTCGTATATTGTCGCTCAATCACATGGCTGCGGCGTGGACCATTTGCAAAAATCTGCAAGGCGGCTTTACTGCAAGGTTGTTTTCCAACCAAAAACTCTCCGTCGCAGACTAGTTTTCTCGCTCATTGTACTTTTACCGCTCCTAATTCCAGTGAAGGCACGCGAGTACGACAAAACGACCTCTTCCCCAACTATTACTGTGGGGCCGCCTCGTACGAACCCTCAGCCTTCGCTAGATGGACAAGGCAGCCGTCGTTCGTAAGAAAAAAAAAGGGGGGGGAGGGGGTAGAGAAGCAATAACAGAATGAGCGAGAAAGGCAGTCGGGGATTGAGAGTTTTTGGTTGGAAAACAACCTTGCAGGAAAGCCGCCTTGCAGATTTTTGCAAATGGTCCATTCACAATCTAAAGGAAAGCGAATGTCATCTTCTGAGGGCACGACTCCAGTCCGATGAACAGTCACTCAAAGATTTTCCTGTGTTTCGGGGGACAACACAGGCAGTCTTTGTAGTGAAGACCCTTTGAACAGCTTCTAGTCTCACATGTGGTAGCTGTCCAGCTTCAGTAAATAATGTGCTCGATTGTGCGAATAGTCGAACTAAAAATGAAGGAGAACACACGTATAATGCACTTGGCGTTAGTCCCTCGAGGTCTCGATTCACGATTGATTCGTTCGTGATTGTCCTTGCCATTGGCCGACTGCCTACGCTAATAATATACCCACCATTGGGATTCACTGAAATTTAATCTAACGAACAATCCTAGCGTAAGAACATTTAAGAGGAGGTTTCTATTCCTGGCGGATGCCCAGGGTGGGCAGGTAAAAAGACGGGAGGAGGTGGGGAGGTGTTCAGAGCGGTTAGTATTAGAAAAAAAATGTGCTCTCTACTCTGGGCTTAAAGTCTCCTTTCACTGAAGGGGGGCCCTGTGAGGGCGGTGACCTATATACATACATACACACATATATACAGCCCCTCCTTAGAAAATGGAAGGGGACCCTGCACGGAGATGGGAATGGGGGAATAAAGACGCAGAAGAGAAAAGAGATATACATCGCATCTTGTGAGCTAATCACCGTAACAATCAATCTTTCGAGAATAAACACCAGGGGCTGAATTCACACAACTTATCGAATTCCCTAAGAGCATTTTCCCATTGGTCAGCCGGCTTCCCTTATAATATGTCCCGTATCGTGATTGGCCGAAATATTTTCTTACGAAAATATTTGGCGTAAGACTTTTTTGTTAATACGGGCTCTGTTGTGTTCCGCTTTTCTTTGCTAGTTGATTTAGCTCTGTCTCGGCGTCGCGCGCGTCATCGGACCCATTCGCGATGCTCAAACGGGCGCCATAGTGGGCCGCCCAAAGCATTGTAATGCCGGCAACACTACGCAGACGCTTTCTTGGAACCGACACAGTCTGATTCCATATGCGCGCGCGTTGCCGTGCCGTCGCAGAGTTGGCCGCCGCCACAATTCTCCGCACGCTGCCCACAGTCCCGCCACACGCCGCCGCGCCCTCGCGGCTGCTGCTGCTGCCCGCGCTTGGGTGACGCGACACAAGGTCGGCCCGATACTTTTGGTCATGCGCTCGCTGGCTTCCGCTCAGATCCGGCGTCACGCTTGGGTGGCGACCGCCCCCGTCCTTCTTGCAGGGCAGACGCCACGCTTCAAACCGCCTCCAACTGCACCCGCCGATCCAATGTTCGATGAACGCTTACGCATAGCAGGTGGCATCCTTCTCTTGCAAGGAGGTCGCACATTTAAAAAAAAAGGACCAATAAAGAAACGCGGTTCCAGGCATTTGGAGCAAGCGTTCACTCCCAGAAAGGCCGGCGACGAAGCTTGTAAACATTCGCGTTGTCATCAAATGATCAGATCAGTCAGTCAGCGTTCCCCGGCACTAAAATATAATTGTTGACGAGGTCCCAGACTAAGTGCTTCCAAAATGTCAGCTTGTTAGCTTGAGCACAGGCTTCGTAATTCAAGCGCGCAGAAATGAACAGCGGGTCGTGGGCGCGCCCACCTTGAGATTCCGAACCATCTCCCAGAGACGTCGTGAATTTCGACAGCGTCTGCTCGGCGCTTCTTAGGTTTTTAACGAAGCTACAAGAAAAAACTTGTCTTGCGCGTCTCCCGTGTCTTTATGTCACCTGCTAGAATTATGTATACATGTTTGCCGGGAATTTTGTTTGTTGTGGAATCCTGCAACGTCGAAAATCATAGGATGAAGCTAATGAGAATGGCTGCGCGGGAGGGATGTTGCCTCATCAGATCGAGCGGAAAATTGAAAAGTGGGCGGTGTTGTTCGGAAAAATGGCCTGTGGCTATTTGCTAGCGGCGAGGTACTTGAACGTTTGCCTCCTAAATATCTTAGCAGCCGGGCATCTTGTGACAAACAGCCACAATTTATAACGGCCATCGCGCAAGAAAAAAAAAATCAGAGTGGAGATTTCTCACAGTGCTCTGTCTGCAGTTCTTCCTTGATTTCTCGGTCGGCAATGTTATCGACCCTCAAGTTTCCTGTGCCATGGTTTATAAGGGAATTCAGAACGATGGTGAGTGAGTGAGTTCGAACTTTATTAGGTCCCGAGGAGAAAGAATTCAGGCGGGGCCGGAGGCCCCGCCGTTCAATCCGGCCGGCGGCTCTAGCAGAATGTCGATAGTTCTTTAGAGGACGCAACGTGCATGCGAGCAAAAAGACAAGACATCGCAGCTGGACAGCTTACTGTCATTCCTCGCGTAACGATTGTTGACAGTTGAAGGCAGCGGCAGACGGCAAGGACTACGAAAAATCAGGCCGCCACCACGCCCAAGGCACTGAATTATGCCTCGAAAAATAAACTGAACAGCGCCGGTAAGTCAAGTCAGGCAATCGTGGAGCGTGAAGGAATGCGGAAAAGTGACCACTTTTCAACGTAGGAAGCTTTTCAGTAGCACTGCTGTCCGTCATCATCGAGGTCTCGCGCGTGCACGCCATTGCCGACAAGTCGTCAACGGTCCGAGTCAAGCGCCGCATGCTTCCACGCTTTCCGTATTGTCCCGCGGCTCCAGTTTTTCGAGAACAACAACCGAGGGCGTATATTCTCTCCCCCTGCTCATAATATACAGCTTGTCTCGAAAACAATTGGCCGCGAACAAAGAAATGGGCCGTCGAAAGGACGCCAGCCGTTCATAGCTGTGTACAGTGGCGGCCATTGTATACACGTGCACTGCAAACGGGTTTGAGCCCTTTAGGGATTTCGGGCTCGACGCATAACGTGCATCTAAAAGGTACTACGCAAAACCCCCTTCAAAAGGAGGTCAAAAGGAGGTTTTATTTACATCCTTTAAGGGAGTGATTAGACGGAACTAAGGAGGTAAATTGTGTTTTTATTGAACTCATTTTGAGGGCTTGAACGGAGCGCATTGGAAGTTTTCTGGTTCTTTTGAGAGCTTTTAAAGCCTCCTTTTGGAGGTAAAGTTGGTGTTTTTATGTAAGCCATTTTGGGGGCTTGAACAGAGCGCATTGAGAGTTTTTCTGCTTCTTTTGAGAGCTGTTAAAGCCTTTTATACGAGGCCCTAGAGCGGTCGCGAAATGAAAAAAAAAAAGTATATTTTAGGCAGTATATTACGTTTACCGGCCAATTTCCGCTACTATTCATCACTAGGACATAATAGAAAATGGACATCAAAGTATTTATGCACAATCATGACATTTGCATACAAGTACGCACGACACAGGAATCGAACTCGCGACCACACGCACTCAAAGCAAGCACTATAACCATTACACCACAGCGCCACCACTTGCAAGCTTGCTTTTTTCGTGGGCTTATATATGTACCAATGTATGTACAAAGCGGCTGGTAACCCGTCGGCACAACTTCGAACTTCTGTTCTTGTACCATCGGCGTGTGTTTGCTCTTGCGGAAGGTCAATACATAATTTGTGGGGCGTCATGCAGGCCGAGCCGATCGACGTAAACACCCTCGGCTCCGAATTCTCCGGTTCACCATGTCGTGCCGCTATAAAATTATAAACGTGTGCCCTCTTCGCTCGCGCTAAATTCGTGAATACCAGCGTGACAAAGGTATCTTCAGATGAGCGAACGTATGTGCATTCCATGAGCGTATGCTGTGGAGCAATTTTCGTTATTTCTGCAGCCGCGAACTGCGCGCGTCCAGATGCGGCAGCGTGTTATGAGCGGTTCGAAGACCGCCTGCGTTCTCATATGAAAGTTACACACGCAGAGGCCCGACTTAGAAGAACATTGTAACGCGCCTACATTAAGTGCATTTAATGCGCGCGTACTGCCGCGAGCTGCACGCAGGGGCAGCAGCGCGCTCTGAGCAGCTGAACAAAAAGCTGTTTCCGCAATTGGCGCTTATTCGCAATGCACCCTTTAGCGCGGACCGCCTGCGTTCGCATATGAAAATTACACACGCAGAAAATTCCAGAGTTACAAGGACATTGTAACGCGCCTACATAAAGTGCGTTGAATGCACGCGTACAGCCGCGAGCAGCGCCTTCTGAGCAGCTGAACGCTTATCTATTTCCGCAATTAGCGCTTATTCGCAATGCACGCTTTAGCACGGCATTCAGTGATTCTCTATAACACATATTCAGTATTTGTTTGCTTTCATACTCGGATACTACCTACATTCCTTACTAATTAGCTTTTATTGGTAAGCATCACGCCACCGCGTTAAAGCGAATGCCTAACGCGTGCCCCAAGGTCAAGGTCAACCTCCCCAGTTTACCAGTGACAGGTCTCCCACAAAACAAAAAAGTTAATGTACTTGCACTTCTCTCTTGTGAACGTCCATGTGTACTTGGCCCTCCCCTCAGACAGATGATGCAGTACCCATTAAAAAAAGCATTACCCTCTTCCTCAATGGAACAGCTGTTCTTGAGAAAATATGGTTCTGTTGAATGACTTCAGCCACAGCAGCAGAGAGGTTGGCTTGTTTGCAATTCAGAATTTCACAATCGTAACACAGAAACACGAGGACTGTAGCAAATATGCAGAAAACTGGAAAAACTATCATATGTGCACTCCCTCGTCCACCTGCACACTACGTTAAACTTTATTTATACAACAGCAACCTTCAATTATGCTACTATTGATAAAAGATCACCCAATCTACGTTAGAACACAGTGATGACTTTCTGTCTTTCTGTTGCCTATCTTCTACAATGTGTCATAATCTGTGAATCATCTGTTCAATGTGTTTGGTAATAAAACACAAGCAGTTACATTGAGCAGGCAGTGTTTCAGCAATTGTTTTGCAAGCACAAATTCATTTCTTCAATTTGCATGCACGACAAGTAGTCATACTTCAATTGATACAAGAACCAGTGGTTGCAACATTTTATTGGAATCAAAACAGCAGCAGTTCTCGTGTCAATGTAAGGATATAGGTATATATTTCCATCGTCGTGCACAGAACCTACTCCCAAAACTGAACACGTGGAACAACATATACAGTACAGCCTAAGCACTATACATAATTCACAGCAGTAAAGCAATACGAAAGTAGGGTGTAAAATCTCATCATGATGCGCACTAACGTGTGCACTTCACCGTGCCAGTATGTAAGTATAATCCAAAAAAATAAGCTACCCAAGGAACTTGGTGTCAGCCTACACACGAAGGCAACTAATTAGTACAATAAGGCTAGCATCACTTTTGGGAAATATGAAACCGTGTAGACAGGCAGTTGTACAGTTTTTTATTGCATTAGTTTGCCCTATGGCATCAAAACATGTCGCAGATGATTTTGGAGTTGAGTTTCCTACAAAAAAGCCCAAATAGACCTGTGGTGTTGACTGTAGGTCCACTTACCAAGGTGCATAAAAGCATTCAGCAATGCCCACAAAATTACAAGGTTGCCTTCATATGTTGCTGTACATATTTACTCACAGATACCTGGAAGCCATCGTAAATTTCTGGAAGTGTGCTTGGGAACTTGTCGGCATAATCACATGACTGCAATGTACCAATACTTCTAATATGCATAACAAGTACAGCCATGCTTCTATGTTTTTATGCCAGCTAGTGCCATCTGTAACTCAAAAGTTCATCCTTAATTCCTCACTTGATGGCTTACGCATAATTACCACATTGAAAATAATCCAAGCACCATGGCTGCAACGTCAACTTGCAATTAGGCAATCACAGGCACTAAATACAAAAATTCCTGTAAATAGTGACTGGTCGCTTTGCACACTGGATCCTAGGACTTGATATGCCATGAGGATGAATAAAATTGACCACACATATATAGAGACTGTGAAACAGTCAGGAGTTCAGTTCATAGGTAAGGAAAACGTGAAAACGAAATCAGAACACATAGCAACAAAGGGGACGGAACGACACACTACTAACAACTGAAGTTGAACATGTGCTTCGCTTTTTTAGTCATGCGTGTTTATATCTTTCTGTGGTTTTGATTACACTTCAGTTACTAGTAGCGTACTGTCCTGTCTGCCCCCTTCATTCCTCTATGGATGTGTGATTGTTTAGTTTTGTAATTTTTTCGTACTGTGTGTTTACATCTTTCTGTGGTTTCGATTAAACTTCAGTTGCTAGTAGCGCGTCATCCTGTCCCCTTCATTTCTCTGTGCTGTGATTTTTTTGGCACCCCCCCTCTTTAACTATGAATATACACCAACTCGCCCAACTGCCCCTGTTAAGACTTATGTTTGCTGAATAACACTGGGTCCACTCAGCGTCTTTTTAAACAATGCGAAATTTTCAAATGCACACGATATCAGAAAGGTTGCACGCAGTATTGCGCATAACACTCTGCATCAATACCAGTGTTGGCCTAAATGTGGTAAGATGTACGAGCTGTTCGACATAGTGTAAAGTGAGGCACATCAGGGTGTTCCCACAATCATGGGTGTCGGCAGGGGTTTGCACAAAGGGCACCTGCCGCCATCAAGACACACCAGCACTTGACCCCACCCAAGCTACACCAATGCTCTCCTGCTCACCAGGCCGACACGTTACGCCGCCTTGCACCCCCAAGACAAAATCCTGCCGACACTCATGGCCACAATACACTTGACTTGAACACAGACTGGTGGGCAAGCAACACTTGCTGCTTTGCCAGAAGTGTATTCCTGAAAATTACACAAAAAAGAAGTCCACTAAGATTTCTGTATACATAAAAATGAATGTCTTACCGAAGATTCGCACTTGACTATCCTTATTGCAGACATTTTGTCAAAACACGAAATGAATACAAAATTGAGATGCTGCTAAGTACTTCCTTGTGAGCGTTTCACTTCGTGTGCACAGGGCGAAAAACAAACGGATGTAAAAAAAATGCGAAACACCACCAGAAGTGTACTCTTGCCATGTTTACCATTATGTGGGTAGTTTTTGATGTCAGTAAAGTTATCACTATAAGTACACTTTAAAAGGGTTGTGAATGTTAGCAAGGTCTTGATTAACCGCACCTACTCTGTTTAGGAGTGAAGATTGGGCAACTTGGCACTGAACCATGGCAAAAATAAACAGCGCACTTCTAGTGAGGATAAACTAAGGCCTGGGCACAATAACAGCGCTTTCACCTTGTCAAATTGTGTCAACAGTCATGATACTATGTATTGACCTTGAAAACTATGGCAACATAATGCAAAACAGCAAATTAACGAGATGGAATAGACAAGATGATTCAACAATCTGGTTCAACAGACTCAACAGCTGACTTATATCAATGCGATTAAATTAGCCTTGCACATCTCATAATGGCTAAGAATATGCACATGTAACCTTGGCAAATTCCACTGTTGATACGTGACCAATGAAGTTGCATTCCTTCCATGCCGTTGAATGGCCGTTCCTTCTTTTCTGTTTTCACTGTTTTCTGATTTTGATTGTTTTCACTAGCATAAATGTTCACCCTTTTTGATTTTGTCACTTTGCAGATGGCGTAGGTGTTTGCCTTTGAATGTGCACGTTTCTTCTGCTTTGTCTTTCCTGTTTCTTTTTGTATGCGTATATGTTTTGCCTTTGAACGTGCACACGTTTCTGCTGCTCTGTCTCTCTTTTGCTCTACTGGGCCTTCTGCACTTCTCAAGCTACCATTGTCGCTTTTCACTTGAGGCCCATTTCCTGTATTTTGCTGGAATAAACATTTATCCATTCATTCAATACCATAAAACGCATGTGCTTCACAATACACACTGCACTTAGCAGATGTCTGTCACATGATATGGCCGTCATTGTATAGCTTTAACATGATTTATTCGTTCTAGCTAAATGAATCCAAGCTAATGATGTTAATGTACCTTGATATGCTATTTCACTGTTCCTTGATGCATATGTATGAAGGTACAGTGCTTATGTACCTTAATATGCTATTTCAGGAGACGGGCAGAGTGCGCAATGCAAAATTGTTGCCGAAAAGTCTTTTCACTTCCTGACAATCTGTGCTTCGGTGGGTTCTCACAGTTGCATGGCGGGAGAAAGATGTCCAGGGTAGTTGACTGCATCCAAGGTAGATGCTGCAAAATGAGAGCGCACGGTCTTGTCACATGTCAATGTGCGCAAATTGACACGATGATGAAGGATTAAGACAAACAAATGAAGTTGGAGAAAAGAATAAATCGAAAACAAAGTTGTCCTTTATGCACATTCCATCATGTGACAATGTGATAACCGTGGCCTTTTGCTCTAATGTATATTCCCTGAAAGCATCATGCCTCATTCATGCTTTATCGCAGGCAAGAAAATTATATCGTGCAAACAACTTTATCAGGGCGCACTCCTGGGTCGATTGACTGGTCGTATGAAGCATGAGTGATATTCACAGAAGTTCCAAAACATGCATCACACATCATTGCTATCTGAGTTTAACGACTTAAATGCGAAGCATTTGTTAAACACTTCTACGACTTTGAACGGATCTATCTACCTATCTATCTAGCCGCCTACGACTCATAGCTCGTGTGGGTGTTTCATTAATGGGATGTATGCCAAAATTCGTGTGGCATGACACGACTGCATGAAGAACATGAATGATGGGTCTTAACTTGAAAATCATCATATGCATTTCATTAACGACATGATTTACACGTCACTCTCTTGGTTCTCTTGCGACTGTTTCGTTAACTTGATATTTACCAAAATAGGTATGGCGTCACAAGAGTGTATGACGCACATAAACGACAGTTTCTAACTTGCAAATCATGACACGCTTGTCATGTATGGCGTTATTTTGACAACATGGTCTCGGGGGCGCTAGTGGCCGTTTCGCATGCTCCATATACACCAAAATTGGTATTGTGCTGTGTGACTGCACGTCCAACATAAATGACAGCTGGCAACATGAAAATAATGACATGCATGTCATGTACACACGCCACGCTCATGGTGCGCTCGCGGCCGGTTCGCTAGCTTGACATACACCTAAATTGATATAGCGTGACGTGATTGTGCGACGAACATAAATGACATATAGTAACATGAAAATAACGACATGTATGTCATTTACGGCATGGAGCCTGGTGCACTCGCGTCCGGTTCTCTAACTTGATATCATACCAAGATTGGCATAGCGTGACGTGACTGTATGACGTACATAAATGACAGCTGGTAACATGGAAACAATGAATGACATGCGTGTAATGTACGGCATGGGTTACATGCCACGCTCATGGTGCGGGCATTTCGCAAGCTTGACATGCCGATTTTCTTTTCTTTCTTTTTTTTTGCTTTTCATTGCACTTTTCAAGCGACGCAATGTGCAGAAGGTCATCTACAGGTGCATAAGCGACGATAAGGGCTCGCAAAGAGAGAGAACATCAGTATTACTTACCATTTTTGTTCCTGAATGTGCCGAGCACGCAGGGTGCCCATCATCTGCTTGGTAATGCACAGCGGCACGCTCGCTTGAGTCGACAGGCCGTCGCGATTATCCCACTCGCAGCACAGCATGTCGCACTGTCGTCAAACCACGCATATCACATCCAGCGGCGAGAACACGTGAGGCTGCAGGCACAAAACGCGCACACACGACCGACACAGCTGATCACTTGAGAAGTGGTGTTGACAAGGCCTAGCCGGCCTTGCCTAGCTACGACGATCGCGCCGCCGCGGGAACGACTCCCTCCTCACGTTTCTTTCTTTTTTTCTGTTTTTTTTTCTTCGCGCGCGCATGCGGCGCGAAGCTTTGTCCCATTTCACTTCGGTAGCGCCTCGTCTGGCTTGCTTTTGACCTGGCGGGGGCGGGCCGAGTAGGCTGCAGCCGCCAAGGCCAAAGGGCTTGCTCGCTTCCTCTCCAGCCGTTCGGAGGGTCTCGTATATCTCTTTCTCTGGGCTATCTGTGCAAGGGATTTTTAGTGTGCTGAAGCATGCCGCCTCTTTCTTTCACTTCTTTCCCCCGCACAGCTGCATGCATGCCCGCCAGCACTGAAGGCATTATGGAAAGCTTCGGAAAAAAAAAAAAGAAAACATGCCAGAGGAAATGAGATGGGAGTTTTTTGTTCCTCTAACTCCATTCGACGAATGGCGTCAGATAGTGAATTTACCTCCTTTCTTCCACATATTTTCTTAACGAAGTAAAATTGAGGACGCAGAACTTTATTGCACCCACCTCATTACACCCTAAGGTAGTACTGTCCAGATGGAGGTAGTATTAAGGGGGATTGTAGCCCTTAAAACGCCCAATTCGGCTAGTTTGCGTTTGCAGTGTGGGCAGAAAAAGGGCCGCGCGGCTGCATGCACGCACGAAAGACTGATTGATTCGACGTCGACGTGTATAATATGCGCGCCAGCGTCTGCGCGAACGCCCTTGAGGCCGTTATCACGTATAATACGGTCTCTGTCGATCACCGCTGCAGTTTCCAGAAAGAGAGACTCGATTCACAGTGTGCCGCAAATGCTTTAGGCCATTTTCACGCGATTTCGAGCACTTCCTTTTACGACTGCGTAAACGGGGGCTTATAGAAGGTGCGAAGTTGTCGATGTCCTTGGTGCAGACGGCTACTGCCGTATATAGGCCACATTGATCCTGTGTTATACGGTCGCTTTATCCTTTTATCTTTCATCGCGTGTCGGTGACATCTGGTGATCCAGGAGGCGATGATCGTTTGGCCGTAGAAAAACACCCCGGTCGATGGCAATCTTTGCAGGTTCAATGACAGCTTTATGGCTTCTTCGTGGTAGCTCGTCTCCGGTTTGACCTGCGATTCCGTCTCTGCTCCGGCGGCACTATAACACGGGATAGGTTTCTTCCATGCGAATCGAGCGAGGGGTGAGCATGCCCCACGCGAACGAAACTTGCCGCCACTGCTCTTTCATACGCTGAGAAGCCGCGCCGCGATTCTGCAATGCCTTCCGTCTGGAGACCCGTCCCTCTCTATCTCTCGATTGCAAAACGCAAAACTGGCGAGGCGCGTCGTCTCCATTCGCGATTACTAAAGGGACGGGTGGAAACAAAAAAACAAAAGAAGAAAAAGTAGCGATTCCACTCTCGATCCTTCGGCGCCGGTTGCGGAATACGCTTTGCAGGCGGCGTTTTGTTTTGTTTTTCTCTCGAGCTACTTCGTAGAATGCCACATCATCAGACACGGACTGGCGTCACACTTTCTCTGTCGACCGTCCCATCGCGGTGTCGTAGCCATAGAGGAAAACAGAAACAAAGCGAGTAGTGTTGTGTAACTGCAAAGCATCGCGGTGAGTGCTTTATGCTTCTAGTACGAATGCTTCTCTTGCGTACTTGCAGGCAGGTGCGATTATGTACTGCGAAATGCCCCCAGTTTCATTCCTGACAGAAGAACGCGAGAACACCCAGCGCAAGTACACATGCGTAGAAGGCAAAGACACAACCAAAGGAATCCAACAGACAACTAAGCGAAGGAAAGCATGTAGGAGATAATGTTGTGACAATAATTAATCTCCCCTATGCTTTCCTTCGCCTAAATTGTCTGTCGGATTCATTTGGCTGTGTCTAACAAAGAAAGGAACCCTCGAAAAAATTCCCATTATTTCTTTCAGAAGGCAAAGAGGCAGACGGGACGACTGCTGCAATAGAATGGGAAGTTGGGCTACATGGAATATTGACATGGTTGATGCAGCGCTAAAAGACGAAGACGTTGAAACAGAAAGCACAGGACGAGTGCTGTCCTGTGCTTTCTGTTTCAACGTCTTCGTCTTTTAGCGCTGCATCAACCACGATGACTGCTGCATTCAGGCTGAGAATATATGTTTATCTAGAATGGACCAACCACGGAAGCGCCAAGCGCATGGCGCCTTTTACACATTCTTCAAGGCCTAGTTGCCCCGTTTTCTT
Organism: Rhipicephalus sanguineus; assembly: GCF_013339695.2. NCBI lineage: Eukaryota > Metazoa > Arthropoda > Arachnida > Ixodida > Ixodidae > Rhipicephalus > Rhipicephalus sanguineus. The sequence continues at coordinate 131,325,933 of NC_051178.1, forward strand.
ATGTGTGTACTGGTTGTTCCAGCTAATAATGGACTCAAGCAGTTAAATGTACGTTCCATATACGGAGTCAGTGCCAACGGCGTTTTTCTCAGTAGTAGTCTTGCGCAAACTGGCGCATTCTTTGTCTAACTTCAAATGATCAAACTTCGTCAACTTACACTCAGATAGACGGAACTAAGCAATAAAATTCAACGGATGGCCTTAAGACATGGCGTTACTCGAGACACTAAAGGATGTTTTCTTTCTTTAGGAAGGAGTGAGGTTTACGTCCCAAAAGAACCATGGTATGATTATGAGAGACGCCGTAGTGGAGGGCTCCGAAAATTTCGACTATATACCTGGGGTTCTTTAACGTGCACCCAAACCTAAGCAGAAATGGTATATGCGCTAACATTATAAGATATGTTGTCGGCGCACTGAATGGGCGTTGAAAATGTATCTTCTTCAAGAGCAGTCCAACAACAGACGAAGAGACGCAGTGCAACATATGTAACAGTATACACTAACAACCCCTGCAACGTGAAACACACAAACAGAGCACCGGACACTGAACAGGCAGCGAACGGCCGCACGTCCCGCGGCATCGACTGATTATTATCTTCTTAGCCAACCCGCCAATCCAGAAATCCACATGCGTGTGGCGATAGCACCACGCAAAAGGGTTACGAGTGCAGAAGAAACTCCCGGCAGGCATACAAGAGAGAGAAATAGATGAAAAGGAAGAGGCAGGGAGGTTAACCTGGTGCGAGCGACCGGTTTGCTACCCTGCACAGGGGTGGGGATATAGGGGTCGGAAAGAGGACAGAGAGAAAGGGAGATAAAATAAAAACAAAACAAAACATGCACACATGCACATACATGCAGGATGTCCTATCACAGCCGTTCTGATAGCCCGTTGAACGCAGAAAGCGCATTAGCGCCTGCACAGCCTTCTTCTGAGACGTAAAGTCCTGTCGGTGGCGCAGGATTCTTTCTTCTGAAAGAGTTCGGTTGTCCAATTTGTCAAGCGCGTTGCAAAGTGACTGTCTCTGCGAACAGTACTGTGGACAGTCGCACAGAATATGCTTAATTGTTTCATCACTTCCGCAGTGGTCACAAGCCTGCGGTGTCGGCCATTCCTATGCGGAACGCGTACGCACAGGTAATGCGACACCAACCATAACCTGCACAGAAGGGTAGCGTCACTCGACGAAGTCCTGGGGGAATTCGAAGGCTGAGTGTTGGGTCTAGGCCATATAGTCGTGCGTGCTGGAAGTGTGGCTCGTTCCACTGCGACATGGTGAGTTGGCGAGCAAGCACGCTGAGCTTCCGTGCAGCGTCAGTTCTGGAGAGCGGTATTTAAGAGTTGATTGTTTTCAGTATGGGCGGAACGGGCAGCTTGATCGGCCCGTTCATTGCCGATAATTCCACAGTGACTTGGAAGCCACTGAAAAGTTATTTCGTGCCCTTCTCAGTTAAATGGTGCGTCTCTTCTGCAATCTCAAATACAAGTTGTTCGTGCGGGCCGCGTCGTAAAGGTGACAGAAGAGACTGCAGTGCCGCTTGAGTCGCTGAACATAGTCCATTTTTGTGCCCGTTCATCACTTATGAAATGTAATGCGACACGAAGCGCTGCGAGCTCTGCTGCCGTCGATGTCGTAAGGTGGGAGGTCTTGAATTTGAGTGTTGTGGCTTTGATCGGTATACAAGATAGCGAGCAGGCAGGGAGATAGACGGACACAGTCTGAACATCGGGGACGAAGAGTCCGGTCTGCGACGACGATTCATCCCTGCCATTGTGCATCGCACGCTTACGTGAGGCCGATAGCGAAGCCGTGCGCGCGGCGGCATATACTATACGCGCGAGCGAGACAGTCCGCACAAAACGGGTGGCCAAGATCATTCAACCGTGGAGGGCCTGCCGCCGAAACACAAAGGGCGCAAAGGCCGAGCACACTCCGCTGCTCTTCCCTCCCTCCCTCCTCTCATCTTCTTCTTTCGCTTTACTTCTAAAGTCTCCGGTGCGCAGATAAGAAGGAAAGAAACGGCGCCAGCCTGAGCAAGAGCAAGAAAAAGAAGCGGGCATACCGCCGTGTGTGAGAAACCGCAAGGTATATACCCCGTTCGTGTTTTGCTTCGGGCCTCCTCATTGTACATCCTTCCCGGTCGACCGCCAGACGGCGCTATAAAAAAAAAACCAGGAACTTCCGCGTTTTTCTTTTCCTGTTCTTTTATCTCGTTTGTACAGGCAATGCCGCGTGTGTGCTTTCTCTCTCTCTCCTCCTTCGTCCCTTTGACTTCGAAAACACGACTCGGGTGAAGACCTCTTCGAAGGAGAAAGAGGAAGAAGAAACAGCGCTCGTCTCTGCTGGCGGCCATAGCACTCTCCGCGGAAGCACGACTCGGTAGTGCGAGCAGCGGAACTCCCGAACGGCACTTCAGTTAACGACGCCGGTTTCGTCATAACTCACGCGCGTGTACTGCGTGGTGGCACCAGCGTGGTCCGCTGGAGAATGAGAAAGAGCCCGCCCGTGCACTTCGAAGGGAACGCGTTCTTTGAGGCGCGTGCGACTGCAATGCTTGGGCGGCGCAGCGCAGGACATAACCGTTGTCCACCGCAAGAAAGATTATACAGCTGAAACGAGTTACAAGTGCCGTCGACGCTGCCCCAGAGTCGAGAGTCGGGCGTCTATTAGGTTATGATTAATATTTCGTATGTTAAAAACCTCGTAAGATTAACGCGCCATGCTGTGTCGTGTTTCATGAAATGGGAAATCGAAACTATAGCTAGCGCCTTCCGCAGTGATTATATCGGGAGAAAATGTTCATCTCCTGGAACTCGTCCCGCCTTGCGAAGATCCGCTATTCGCCTCCCAAGCTCGGCCAGGGGGCGCTGCGGAACACGCGTTTCGCCGCCTTTCTTGCGAAAACCGGTCGCTCCTGTCCCCACACCAGCTTTTGGACTGCGCTGTCTCCGCACGTTCAGGCACCCTGCACGCGCTGTTCTCTGCTCGGCCGTGCGCGTGCAGCTTCCGTGTCGCTGCTCTGAAGGTTTAGAAAGATCCCCAGAGATGGAGAAAAACGTTTTAACGGTGGGAATCTACAGAGGAGGACGGTTGATCGACCACCTTTTCGGACCGAGCAGGTCTGTCAAGGGCGATGCTGTTTAGTGCGAGCGCTACGTGCGTCGCAGATGCTGAACCGGGCACATTTCTTTGACATGAGTAGGGAGGTGACTGCGCGAGTTCTGTAATTATGTTACCGGTAAAACGCACATTCGTTGCGGCAGTCGTGTAGACTCGGAGCTGTCAGCAACCATCCAGCACGCTTTCGCGTGCGTTTTCTATTGATAACTTTTCAATTGCTTGGATGCCAAGTTTGTCGTGCGGCTTTAAATTTATTATGAGCTCAGTGTGAAGAGCATAAATTTACATCTGCCCTGTTGAGTCACTGGCTGCATCGCAATGCGCAGTGTTCAGTTTCGTGGGAGTTTCACTTTTGCCGAGGTTTGCATCGAATGATAACAACGTCGGATCGCAAGTTTAATGTCGCCTTGGAATTTTTTTAGAGCTCCCTTTGACAGCATAATTGATATACGCAAACAAAAAATAAATAAATATTTCATGCCCACTTCGACGATGCATGTTTCTTGCAGAGGCGTGTTTCATTTCGAATAATATCGACGCCTGATCACGCACCGTGTTCGCTTATTCGAATGTCGCTTTGGTTGTTTCGACAGCTCGCTTGGTCAGCATCATACTATACAGGGTGCGTAGCCAAGGGGGGGGGGGGGTTCAACCCCTCCCCGCAAATTTCAATTTGCTTGCGTATATGTACACGCACACATACAAACGCACGCACACATACATAAAGTATGGTTGGACCCCCCCCCCCCCCCCCGAAACATTTTGTACGCCCCTGGGATCGCCATGTTTATGATTATGCAATTTGTGCCCAATAATAAGCGCATCTGATCGCGAAGCCATCGAAAATATGCCACCTTGGTTCTTTTTTCGCTCGTTTCCAAAGCGGCGAGCTTTTTATTACGTGCCACGCAGACATTAATACGAGGCACGCGTGGTGGATTATTCGATTAATTTCGACTGGGTTTCTTTAACTGCGTAAATCTAAGTACGCCGGTGTTAGATTTCGCTCCCATCGAGAGCTGCTGTTCGTGAATCGAACCCATGACCACGATCTTAGCAGCGCAACACTGCCTTCTAAGCAATACGGCGGTCGCATGCAAGGCCAATATAACGCTCATGCAAACATACTATTCTTTTACAGGGAGCCGCAACGGGAAATTCGCAATATGTTAAACTTAACTCACGGTACGTTATTTAAACTGTGGTAATAAGCCCAAATGCTCCGCTGCTGTAAACATGTACAAATGGTTGACTCGGAAAGCCAGCGCGCAATCTCGAAACGTACAGCGGCTGTCTATTGTTGTAACTTCGGTTCACAAACGCACTTCCCTTTCAAATGAGCACGATCATCGCGTTTCTCCCCGTTAATAGTTCGTAATACTGTGTACGACAAAAACTGCTTCAAGGTGACAAGACCGCGAAAGCATCGCGGCGAACTGCCATAATCCACTCTTGACGCCTCTGCTCCTCGGACTGCTTGCATTGGGAAACGGTAGAACATGACAGGAAGTTTACGGCTCTTCGAACATTTTTAAACTTTTGTGACAGTTCACAATGCAGCAGGACTGCGTGCCTGCTTTCGAGTACGACGAAGGAACGGCACCCATAGCGTGAAAAAATGCGAGATAAAAGCCCCGGGGAGCACGTTCTCCGCGCGCGCGATGGGAAAACCAAGCAGAGCGAACCCGTCCCAGCTACCGGAGTTTCCCCTTCTCTCCGCTGGGGCGGCGGACGGCGCTGCGCAAACTTGAGCGTTGGAGGCCTATAGCTATTTGGACAACGCAGCGTTTAAATTTCGGGATGTGGCTGAATCTGATTTCGCACCACGCAGTCTACTCCACACATAATCCACCTGTCCGTCTAATATATTCCTCATAGCCCTAATCAGTACTTCAAACTGCCGATTTAACGATAACAAGGAGGTAGTTATACCTTTTCGTGTAAGATTGCCTTGAATGACATATGCTGTTTTCGAGTATAGGTTAGATGGGCAGGTAATCCTCACGAGGGACAGGACACATGAGGTTCGAGATTTGAAATTAAAAAAAAAATTACATCACCGTACGCATTGCTAACGCATATCAATGATCATGTTTGGCAAGTTATGGAGGCTGCTCGGTGTGACTAGGCCCATCCAGCCCTGCAAACTTTCGTGAACAAAACCGATTTATTCTCGCGTTTATTGACATTTTTCCGTGAGACTACTTATTTGTGTGTCTGTCTGTGTTATTAGTTGTTTTTTTTTCTTCTTTCCTCTATGATTCCCCCTTTTCGAATGATCAGGCAGGCGTTGCGCCCCTTTAGGAGGTAGTTCTCAACCTGTTCCCTCCCTATTTGCTCTGTCGTCTGTGTTTTTTTGTGTATCCAAACAAAATAATAATAATAATGGCGGTGTGATTCGGAGGCCTTCATCCAGAAAGTGGCACGCAGGTGTTAATAGCGTGCTCCCGTTCCTCTGTACTGTTAACCTACAGAAGATAATGAACATTGGCATGAAACTGACAAGTTACACGGAGTGCAATTAGGTTTATCTTTAGCGAAGAATAAACGTTTTCCCCGAAAAGAATCTATCTTCCATGGGTGTACTTGACACGCAAGCAGGATTTTATTATTTGGTCTTTACGTTCAAACGAGATATCCCGTTAGCATACGCAAGGGCTGTTATCTATATATCGCAGAAAGGGTTACATTTTCAGGGAGTACATATCATTACGAAGTGCATTAACCTGAGAAGTGTGCGTAGGAAGCAATGAAGGTGTTGTCAAATTTTCTGTTGTCGAGAATGGTATATCGGCGAGCGCTTAAAGACTCGATGTGCACCTTTACGAGTATGCGCAGCTGTTGTATTGTTTCTCTCTCGCTCTCTCGCTCTCCACAATACACGCTAGAAAACGTGACGTGCATCTGTTTAACGTCCGCGTCTTTCCTTAATTTCTCACTCTAACATACGGTACACAGAGCGCTCCTGTAACAATTACAATCATTTGGTATCTTCCAATTAACACAATCAGCACGGACATTTCAATGTTTCAATCTCCATTCGTGCAAGTCTTTCGCGCGTCTTCTAAACTTGATCCTGCGCCATAGACGTCATTGTTATGTTACCTGCCTGCGCATCCAAACGTCTTATCACGTTAAACATCTCGCTTTGGCGAAAGTGATGGCGCAGCATAGATAAACAGCTCGAGGCGGCAGAATAACGTGTTCTACAACATCGAATTTCCTTCTTTCTCTTGGGCAAACCTGCCGTTTTGTCCTTCCATGAAGTAGCGTCACGAAGAAAATAGTAGTCTCCTGAGACGTCGTCTATACAAGCAGCAGTAAAACGTTTCGAGTCTATAGAGGCGTCATTACAAGGCTTTAGAGCAAGCAACCTATAGCTGCTTTTCGATAGCCTCTTGTTTTCACCTTCTTACACGATGACGTCAATCGAGTGGTCAGAGTTCGCGTACTCTCTGGCATACAGCCATTCCTTGGGGCTTCTCAATGCGCCATTGATGATGTGCCTTCTTCGCGAGCGCGCGGCCACTCGCATAATTGCCATTTCTCGAAGGTGACGCGATGCGCTATAAACCAACATACCTGGGTCTTAGGGTATGTTGTTTGCAGTGTTACTTCGCACTGCTGAGGTTTTTAAGAAAGACGAACTTGGACATGCGGCTGTTACAGAAACGTCACGGACCACGCAAGATTGACCGACTGATTCTGTGTGTGCAGTGTCATGTGCTATCTTTCTATCTTTCTCTCTCTTTTTACTCTCCATCTTTAATCTCCCCCACCCTGTCTCCATGTGTAGGGTAGCAAACCGGTTGTCCTATACTGGTTAACCTGCCTGCCTTTCCTTCTCTACTATTTCTTCTCTCTCATTTCAAAGAAACAATAAACATAAAAGCTAGCTAAGCTACAATAGGCAATTCTGATCCTAATATGCAACAAAAGGTGCACTTTTGTAAATAAACCGTAGAAATGCTCGGAATAGAAAGAAAAATTAACGACTCCGCTTTTAAGAGTCACTCTTTTCCAATTTGTAACGGAGTTTTGCAGCGTTTTTGCAGGTCTTCGAAGTACTACATTGTTTATTGACAACGGATTATAGTGCTTCATTCCGAACGGAAAATTATATCAACAAGTATTGAGAACTTTTTTCTGCGTTATAACCGCCTTACTATGAGGTAGTACCTTGAAATCCTCGGCTGTTTTGGGGATTGGCCTAGTTTAATTTTGCACGCCAATGTCCACGCAAAATGAAGGAAAAATCCAAAGAAAAACTCCGCTTTGAATGTATCTCTATTGACGAAGGCATAATTATAGTCCGCTCCATTCCCCGTCCTCCATCACGGACGTGTGTCTATCACATTATGCCCCGTCCTCGTACGGTCCACAAATAACGATATTCGCGAACGGCGTTTCCTTCCTTCAGACGACCTTGCCATATACGTCAAAGCCGTCCATCCATCCTTGCTAGCTCTCGAACGAGACGCATGCTGTCCGGCGCTCGTCATGAGCGATGCAGGCACATACATTCATGCAGCAGCAGGCAAGTGCACATACGACGCGTCGTCCGTGAAAGAAATGCAAAGGGCTGCCTCTGAAACTGGCGAGGGAGTGGGAATGCCTGCCTCAAAGAGAGCATCGCCGCTTGGCGTTCGAGTGTGGCCGCAAAGGGCACTGTGTGGGCAGGTAGCGTCGTTCCAAGGCCCGTCGCTCCGAAGAACTCGGGGGAAGACGGGCTCTCCCCCGACACATCGACTGTTTATCGTGGCTGCACGACGTGGACGACGACGCTACCGCTCCGGTGGCACGCGTCCGCGGGGGCGGATGGTGGCGTCACTGGCGAGATGCCCAATGATATAGAGGTGTTGCGAAGGAGGAGCACACGGGGTACGCGCGACCTTGGGTGGAACGTTGCAATCGGCTCAGCCGCACTGTTTGAAGAAGGTCGCCGTTTGCCTGATGGAGTCGAACACGTAACCTAGCTACGCCTAGTGGGGCCACGGCGGATGGTGAAATTAAGTTTATAGGCAGCACCAAAATCAAAAGGATTATTTGAGTTCCTGATAATAAAATTTATTCCATCCATCCATTTGAGTTCCTGGCACACGTTAAAGGGACACCAAAGATAAAAAAAACTATTTTTCTCATCGTAGTAGACCGGATAATGAATGTTTTAACAACAGTCTTAAATTAATGACAAATTATTTTTCATGCCATGTTGCCTTCGTCCAGAAATAAGCGATACAAGAGTATCATGAAGACAGAAGGCAATTTAAGTTTTTATGGAAAACTCAGAATGCTTTGGCGTCGAGCATTAGAAACCGATTGCGTTGATATGTCGACGAAAGGAAATTAACGTTATAGGAGAAGTATAGTGTAATGTAGTTAATAGTTATATAATTCAGAAAAACTACTTGAAACACATTTAAGAAGGTATCAATATCGTCACTGGCGCAAAGTCTTATTTACACGCCAGCTGTGGTGCCAACGTGGCGATGATGATTATGCGTGAAAGCCAAAATCCTTAATCTTAACCGGGCTGCTATTCCCAGCATTCCTGCAGATAGCCCACAGTGTTTTAATAGATATTTGTCTTGGTCTAATTAGAATGGCTGACATGCCAACTTACGGCTATTGTGGACTATAAGAAACCATCGATCGCGCATTTACTGTGCACCTGCCTTCAGTGTAGCGTGTAGATCACCTGCCTGCAATGGACACAACACTAAGGAGGTCTGCATATGTTGAGATAAGAGACCTAAATTTTGATACCGTGGTTACATCCATTAATGGTAAATAAAGGTAATCACGCGCTGTTGTACGTAGTTTCATGCGAACATTCATGGTCCTTTTCTGCACCCCCTGCATGAACACAGTGCTCACTCTCATCCTCTTTCTTTCTTATTTCCCCGTTTTTCTTCTTACGCCCAGCGTGAAACGTATAGCAAACAGAACAACCTACAGGTTGACTTCTTCACCTTTCCTATTTTTCTATCTTTCCCGCAGTGTCTTCAAGCCAACCCTCTAGAACTGCATTTCGCATTCCATCTTCTCCTTTCCTTCATATAATCAGCCCTGGAATGTTCGCAAGAAATGTGTGTTCGTATGAACTAATAAGCGCACCGGCAGCGCAGCTTCTCTGCAAGAGATATCAGCGTTCCGAACTACCAATCTTGCAACACAGGTTGCGTGCCCCTGCGTATAGTCGAAACCGGAACAGGCGATGTAAGAAGGCGACGGCTTAAAAAGCGCCGGCGCCAGGCTATCCCCCTCCTTCTCCTCTGATTCGGGAGTACCCTGTTAGTTTCGGATGGCTGCTCGGCTTCGGCTCTGGCTTTCCTACTGACTCGGTCCAGTGGCCCACCGACGCGGATCCAATTCGTCACTCCACTACTCCAGTAGACGTGCACGCAATTGAAGCAGACTTCGCCGGTGGTCCGCCACGCCCCCATCGTTTTGGGCACCGAAACACTCACGCCGTGGGGCAGCAAAGTGTATTGCAGCTTCCGAGCTCATCGGAGAAGCGAAAGCGTTGCGCCACGAAAGATACAGAGTTCCCGTATATTCGCGCTTACTCGGAGGCGGGAAACAACCTTCTTCCACATTTTTAAGCTTTGCAGGCGCTTCAGTAAGTTGCCGTGGCGAAAGAAGTCATAATAAATAGCGTGGATAAATTGTATGCTATGTTCTTTTTGTCTGTCTTTTTTAGACTTGATCGGCCGCACTGTTTGCGTTGTACCGCAGCGCTTATTATTAAACTACCGCGATAAAATAAGCTGCATGCTATGACGACTTCCCCGAAGTTAAGGAAGTCAAGCGATGCGACAGGCTTTCGGCATCTGTTTAGCAACATATGGTTACTCCATATAAATTTTCCTACTGACAGAGAGAAGGCGCAAAATATAAATAAAAGAAAGAAAGAAAGAAAGAAAGAAAGAAAGAAATCAAACAACTACTTTGCTGCTGATAGTGTGTATGCGAATATACTTGATTGGATGTATCAGAATGTTTCGTTTGAGAGAAATAGCACGGGAAAAAAAATTGTTGTAACAACGTCAAAACCAATGACTGTCAATATACGAGTTAGCCTTGCTGCTTCTGTAAACGGCATGGTCTTAAAATCTAGTAACTAAGAAATATTCGCTGTGTTAAGAGAAATAATGAGCAAGAGAGACTTCTTAATGCAACATCCCCACTGTCCTTAAGGAAGTAAACTGAATGCATACGATACCAACGAGCAAGCGCTGGCTAAAAATATCCAGAGCGAGCATAAAGTTCGAAAGGGTAACTTCCGCGACACCTTTCATACGGCAGGTGAGCATCTCGTGAGCACTTCAGATTACGCGCTTTTATCCGGCTTGCACACTCTAGTGTGCACTGACCGGAACCGCGGAGGCCAAGCGCAGCGGGGCGTGTTCCGTGGACAGCTACGCATTGTTCAGATCGTTGAATCTCTATAAAATATGACGAGGCGAAGCGCTATACAATAAAGCGGCTGTTATTATTTGCCATTCTTCTATAGTACCGCCCGGTCTTCAAATAAAACAATGAGGAGGCAGTAGAGGACAGGTCTAAACTGTGCAGTAAGCGTCCTCGAGTGATTTTATATGAATTGCGGTTGAGCGCATACCCGGCGCTTTCGCGTAGGACACCTGTCTGCGCTTTTATATTCTTCAAAAGCGTAGGCGAGCATTCACGACGGTCATTTATTTGCGACATTGTACGCAACCTGCTTTATATGACCGAAATGACCGATTTGTACAAGCCCTTAAACTAATGGTGTGCTAACATTCGTTATCTCAGATGCAAATGAAATATACATTGCTGTTTGCTTAATTAATATTTGATACGAGAAATTCGCTGTTCCCCATTATCGAACGGTCGTTCTATAAGAATATAGGAAACGACACTTATTATAGCTTCAAGGAAGAGGATCTGTGAGCCTAAAGACCGTTTTTATTGATTTTGACTTAGAAATTCCATGGTGCTTCCGCATGAGCACAAGTTTCTGAGCGCACAACTTGGGGCCTGCATTAACCATAGGGACAGACCGCGCAAACGCCGCGCGAGGCAAATAAGACATATAATGTTACCTCAGTAATTTCTTGTCAGTCAATAAGAGGCAACCTGCACATAAAGGTTGATCACATTTTGAACAAGGCTATTTGTTGTTATAAGGCAAGTCTAACCACTTCACCCAGTTCAGTATCACACTCTAGCAGTGTAGTTTTCTGGGCCAGCTGGTACATGATGACAAAGTGAAGGGTTCCAGCTCGTAACAACGCGAACACAAGAAGAAGAGATGCATAGGACAAGACTGGACTTACAACTAAAGTTTATTAACCCATATATGCCCAAACTCAGAAAAAATGACAAAACAAATATTTTGTATTCCCAAAAGGTGTACTTCTAGTGAGCCATAAGCGCAAAATATATTTTTGGAGTGAGTCTGAGTGAGCTCCGCACTTTCTTGCCGACCTATGGTTCTATCTAAACAACTTCAGCATTAATATCAGCCTTATGTAGGCTCACGTTTACACTTCCGTCGAGTCACACATACTTCAAAACACTCGTGTTCATACGCCAGCTCAATATTTATCGATCAAAGGCGTGAGTTACGAAGGGGGCGGGGGCAGGTGACACCCCCCCCCCCCCCCGCAATCTCTTTCACAGGTAGTTCTTGATAAAAATATGTCGTGTGAGTCATCTATTTCAATAAAAATGCCCTTACTGGATTGTAACCACTGATAACTCATATTTGAAGGTACGAGATCAAAAGGCGCCAAGTAGAGGACCATTTATGCCACATATTGGCTTTGACACCATGGTTGAAAAAGCTAATTATGCTCTAACGGACTCATGAGTTGACTCACTCAGACTCACTCAGATTACGATAGAGCCGTGAGTCTCAGTTTTAGTGAATCCGAATGCGTAATATTTTGGTGAGCTTGAGTCCGAGTGAGGCAGGCTGATTAAAATTTTAGTGAGTCTGAGTCCGAGTGAGTCCGGTTGAGGAACATGTGCTGAGCCAGAGTCCGAGTGAGCTCTAAGGGCAAAATATATTTCATGAGTGATCGAGTATGAGTGAGCTCCACATTTTTTGCCCACCTATGGTCATACCACGCCTTACTGCCACTAATTATACGTGTCTCAAATCTTCAATGCGCACCAACTGTCCCCATACTTTCATCTCCAATTCTCAGTACAGCTCTCAGAGACAGTCCCTCACAGCAGTGTTTGCTCGCCTCGACGACCAGCCGCTTTCTGAGCATTCAATCTTGGAATGTCGGAAAGATCGAGCTTCACGCCGGAAAGCAACGAAGGCGCTGTTGAAGTTTCTGCGAGCGACCCTCCTCGTTGAACGATTGTGAGACTCCGGTGTATGTGTGTGTTTGTGCTTCCCTCCCTCCCTATCCCATTCCTCTCTTTCTTACTTTTCTGTCTCCCCTTACCCCTTCCCCAGTGCAGGGTAGCAAACCAAATATTTGTTTCCTGGTTAACCTCCTTGCCTTTCCGCATTACATTTCTCTCTCTCGCTCTCTCGATCTCCCCCTTTTCCGCAATCAGTGGGGAAAATATTACTTAAAATTCGGAGCGCATGCGCCGCGTTAAAACGCCACGATGAGCAGCCGTTCGGTGAGCCACCGATAAAGCCAAATTTAAACTCCGGAAGATTGAGCGGTGAAACGTAGAATGGTGCCGAGAAGGCGTATGTATATATGGCATAGCAGGAAGCTGGGAGTGGCGCTTATGCTTTATCTCTGCGAGGCATTTTTCGATGCCACTTGGGCTTGGTTTTTCCTATTTATCAGCTTGGACGTTTATTGAACTTCCTCTTGCGAACTGTATAAAGGCAAGTTTTACTTACGTGGCCGTATGACGATGTGGGGCTGTAGGTTTTTCATTCTTGCAGTCACACCACAATTCCTTCCTTAGAACCCACATCGCTTTCGCCTTCCTTCCTTTCGCAGAACCGCTAGATCCGTAAATGACATTCGAAACGCCTCTTCTCCGTGAGTCACATTTCTTGAAGTTATGTGTGGCCGATTTCAAACGAGAGTCTAAGTGTCGCCATCGTGTGGGGTCTTCAAACAGAACCACGCTGCGCAGGTATGGGCGGCAGATATTTGGCATGAAAGCGTTTCACAATTTCTGCATTGGTTTCTGCGCCACCACCCGTAACTATAAAACACGTGACGTTTTTTTATCGATGACCTAATTTGGTCCTAAGTACTGCGGTTTTCAAACGGGTGCTTTACGGTGAGCGGTGCGTCACGCGTACCCTCTTATCATGCCGTGAGACTGGTGCGCTATGAGCTGGTATCTTATGGATTTCCTTAAAGGGCCGCTGATGAACTATGGGGACGCTGTAGGAACGACTTATACGAAGAGCTACGATATACCGGCACCAAATCACGATTACGTTGGCGGAACGCACCACGGTTCGGGCAAAGTGTCGTTCACGATGTAGGCACGTTCATATGATGAATAGAACATCAATATGTTTAATAGGAGGCTATGAGTCAGATGCCTGATTTTGCATGTTTTGCTTACAAACCAGGAAAACGCATGTGTTATGGACAGACGACAGCTGTGGAACAGGTTTATGGTGTCGGCTGATAGGTTCGCACACATAACATAAAGAAGCTTTTACGAGCGGCAATCTAACAGATTTGCTTTCATGAGTTACAGCTACAGTGACACTACCCCCCGGTGGAACACTTGAGTCATCGTATGTCCGTAAGCAAAACTACTCAGGCTGATATGGCAGATGTTCCGAATATTTCACCAATTCATCTTTAGGAATACTAGACACCACTGAGTCTGTGTCTATTTCCGTGTCAATGGTGTGCCCATTTACGCCTATATCAACTTTGTACCGTTAAATTATTTCTCTTGAGGCATGCAGTTGTGAACTATAGGCACATCGTCTATCCTGCGAAATTTCTTGGCCTTGTAGATCACATACTAGCTAAGTGTTCCGTTCGAGAACAATTGTAGCCCCTTGCCTTGATGTGCCGACCGTCTTTGCTGGTGATGGCGACCCCTACAACGAAGCAAAACGTTCTCCTGCCCTTGTGGCAGGACCCTTTGTGTATGCGATGAACACTGATGTGTGTGCGCGTATTACTTGTTCCCTCTTTCCTCCTCGCTATCTCTATTCTTTTTTTCTCCCCTTCCCCCTCCCCCCGTGTAGGGTAGCAAACCGGGTACAACCTGGTTAACCTCCCTGCCTTTCCTTCGCTTTTATCTCTCTCTCTCTCCTTGCAGCCATCGTCCTACGTCGCCGACAGTCACTGGTCGACTGTAGTAGCTTCACTGTCATCGCGTTGCCACTTGACGTCGTCCTCCTGTTCTCGGGTCACGCCTGGTCCCGGTAACAACTCCGTTGCGTGGTTTTCCGTGGCTTCCATGGACGTGGCGATAACACACAATTTATCTCATGTTAGGCTCTTGCCTTCAGCGGCCAAAAGCTTGCACCGAATAACCTCGCTGCGCACATCCACGAGAAGCTGGTCTCTGAGTGCCTCAGTTAAAAACGTTCCAAACGAGCAGTTCGTTGCCGAACGTCTCAATTCTACGATGAAGTTGTCAGCTGCCTCCCAGTATGCCTGCGTGCGTTTATTGATGATATAACGCTCCGTGGTATATCGACCGCTTCGGCGCGTAATGGCTCAGTAGCGTCTGTTTTATCTCTTGATACGTTTTCTGTTCAAGAGCCTACGGAAGTGTCAAGTTCCGCAAGGTGCTTTACGCGCCGTCACCAATTATCGTGATAAGCACGTAGGTCTTGCTTTGTTCGTCCATCTTTTTCACTCTCGTAAAGGCTTCAAACCGTTTAAGCTAGATAGCAATGTTAGAGAGCAACGTTATCTGTCGTGCTGCAGAATTCCGTCCTGCGCCCGACGAATGGTCGGCGGTCAGGGGACGGTGGCAGATCGGTGTCTGATCCTTGGGCGTTGTATATTATGCCTGCTGCGGTTTGATGCTGAAATTCATGCCATCTTTGCCACCATTGTTAGAGAACAGACGAAAGTTGCGGAACAGGTTTATTAAGCCAAAAGCCTTAGATGCCTCATCAAACGAGAATATTGACCGTCGGCGTCAACACGAGTGACGTCATCGTTACGTCACAGATCGCCAAAATTTGCGACATCATCACGGCGTCACATCTCGTGACGTCACATAAGGACGTCATCGCATTACTTCGCCGCTTAGTTTAGGGTGGGTCGATCACGGAGGCAGTGCAAAGCCAGGTGAGCTGTAGAAAGATTACAATGCCTCCGATTCTGGAGGCAGTGCAAAACCACTTTAGGTGCAGAAAAGTTCCGGAGGGGGTCGGGGGAGGATCCATATACATTGACTGAGACGAGAAAGAAGATAGCTTTAGCCTCCGAGTCGTCTTAGGCGAATGCGTAAAAGACCCAGTGAGTTTTTGGCTATGGCCAGTCCGTCCACATACACAATACTTTATTGTTTTCATGTCATTACCCACTGCAGTAATAGACATTACAGTGGGGGAGGGTATACAACACGCCCCTCTTCCCCTATTGTTTGGGTAGTCTGCTTATACTATTACAGTAGCGCTGAAGTGCCAAGAAGCGTGGCCCCCTCCTAGTTATAAGAGGACGAAGTGAAGTCCAAGGGTGCGGTCAATGTTTCCATTTAGATTTGTCGTGCGAAGCAGCGCGGCACCATTTACGTAATTGTAGCGCCAGAGACTTCACAACATTGCGTCCTTCCTCGTCCCTTCTTTCTTGTTTCCTTGATGAAGAAGATGGAAACATAAACTGCCAGGGGGGACATATTTTCGCTTTAAACTGCGAACTATTTTATTAGGGTAGAGCTTTCTATATAGCCTCGGCCAGAACTCGCTAAATTCATCGACACCACGAGAAGCTATAGAGTGGAAACCTATCTTCACAGATGACGACGCTCTTGTAGGGGAACTATCGATTCACGCCAGATTGACGCTTTACTATATCTAATAACAACTTCAAATGGTATTACGTGCCAGTGCCAGAACCGCGGAATGATTGAGGCATGCCGTATTCGGAGACTCCGGACTAATTTTCAGCATCTGGGGTTTATTAACATGTACCTAAATATAAGCTCACCTGTTTGAGAATCGAACCCGCGTCCTCGAGCATGGCAACGCGACACTTTACCTGCTTAGCTACCACGACGGGTTACTTTACTATTTCTAAACTTGTCAGGCACACACAGTTTGGAGAGTTTTAAAACTAAGACATGGAACGTGTACTTACTGTCTATTCTTTAATTACGCATATGGTACTCTTCACAGCGGATTGAAACGCGTAAAGTTAGGGCTAAGTAATGCACGTACTTTCAAATACAAAGGTACATGGTTAGTAGTATGCAGACGAGGGTCCCAAAGTGCTTATCAAAGTGTCATATCGGCGTAATTTTGAGTCGAACGCTTATATCAGAGCCAACAGTTCCTTTAGCGGCCACATTTTGGAGTGACATGACGCGATTATCACGAGCAATTGCTTGTAGCAGTCGTTATACTTAAAACAAAAACAAAAAAAGGATGTTGCGTTTCAGTTCGTGAGTACTGTATACCTGCATGGTTTGTTGCGTGTGGCGTGTACGTTTATCTCCTAAATTTAATCCCCCTCACTCTCTTTCACTCTCTCTCTCTCTCTCACCATCGTGACAGGCCTGTACTTCCACATCGTCGGAGAAGGCGTGGTGCGACTCACGGACAAGTCCAAAGTGAACACGTCCGACCGGGAGAACTACATCGACTTCCGCATGAGGCTGCTCGGCGAGAACACGCCCAAAGGTGAGCGCATGCAGAAAACAATAAAGACGCTTCACCGTGCCACTAAACTGCGCGCGCGCACGCGCGGTGACCCAGTTTCAGTGCATACCTGGACGCACAATTACAGTGCGCCGACGAAAGGTGCGCATTATACGGGAGCACTTTGCCGATACTGACACATTCTGCGCCGCGTGAACACGCCGAGAAAACCCCCTCGAGGCGTATCGGTGAACTGAACAGCACTTTAATTTGGCGGCAGCAGCCACACTGTTGCGGAAGCAGCTGTGGAGTGAGCAGGAGTGGAAACGCAAATTAGTAATTAATTCGGCTGTAATTTTTTGTAAGCAAAATGACATCAAGGGGACTCACAGTGCAGTGAGCTAACTTCCCAAGAGCCCAAAATTGGAAACCTTTTATTATTTTCATTGCTTTTTTTTAATTTTTTTCTTGTGTTGCTGACTTATGATGGAGTTTAGATTTGTGCCTCGAAGATCAACATCCACATGTCTGTAGAAGCTCCCGATAGTGATACTGAAGTCGCGGGTTCGACTCCGGGCTATGAAGAGATCACATTTACCGAATCTTTATGCATAAACAACATAGCACAGATATTTTCGCGTATACTTGTAAGGATGCAAGTGCACACAAGTAATGCCGAGCCCTTGTTTTTAACAGTGGTGTTCCTTATAGCACCCGCACCACGGTTTGCACAATATTTCCGCGTTGACAGGAGTACAGATGACAAGAACATAGACAACAAAGAAAGTCATTTTCTAACACGTAAAGTGTAATGTAACCAAAGCAACGTTGTTCCACATGCAAAGAGATTGTTTTCAAGCAGAGTCGCGTAAATTGACCATTCTGCGTTAGATAAGCTTCGGAGGACGCGTGAACCTCGCGTATTTTCATTGAGCATTACAACACGCGCACTCAGGCTCACCTGCTCGAGTGGTGTTCCTCTCTCCGGGCGTGCACTCGTTCCCGTTCAAGCTGGGCCTTCCTCTGGGACTTCCCTCTACTTTCCTGGGCAAGCACGGCTGGGTCCAATACTTTTGCAAGGCTGCTCTCAAGGAGCCCAGCGGGCTGACGCACAAGAACCAGCAGGTCTTCATCGTCATGAGCCCCATCGACTTGAACCTCGAGCCAAACTTGCTTACGGTACATAGCCTTTCGTGCCACTTTTATCGCGCTATCATTTCAACTATCAATGTTCAGCCCTTCTTACCCGCAATCTTCAGCTTAGTTCGAGTAGCTTCTGAACAAATGTTCTCGCGCAACGCTTACTACCTTTGTTCGAAACCACATGGCCTGTCGGCCTTACGTTGTCGAATCTTTCGCAGTTAAACTTCACGTGACGAGATTCGTAGTGTGTCAGGTATTTCGCCACGTGCTGAGCAATGGCAGGCTAAATGTGAAACATAGCCCAAATATTTAACACACAGTAAAATGCTATAGTCTAAAGACAAAACATTAATGATTTAAAGAAGGCTATGCGCCATTCAAAACGTTGCAAAGGGGACTTCCTGACAATCGACTTCCTCACAATCGAAGACAAAGGAAACTTCGGCCCCTACCGGCCAATTATTAGACAATGTGGAGCAATGTCTTTCTCAGTCACAAAGCTTTCTTCCTGATATACGTTTATTGCTTGCCTCGATTTTTCATTCTGACGTACATTATCATGGATCTTCAGATCTGTGTGAACGCCTGTAGACTAGATGTGCTCACCTAAGTGTGCGCGTGATTCTGTCTCTCTTTCTCATTTCGCTCCTTATCCCTCTCCCCCAGTGCAGGGTAGCGAACCGGGCGTGCGTCTGGTTAACCTCCCTGTCTTTCCTTGCTTTTCTCTCTCGCTCTCTCTCCTTCGTCATTTTGATAATATTTACTGTAGGGTTTTAGCAAACATGTGTCGTCTTAAAATACTGTCTATTATCTCGAGGTGCCCATCTTCTGTCGGTCTCTCACTCCTGCGCGCTGTATACACATTGGCCAATACTGTGTTGTCATCACCGCTTGCACACGCAGCAACCGTTCCACTGCGAGGTGGAAGAGAGCCTCGGCATGGCGTGCTTCTCGTCGGGCCGGCTGTCGTGCCGCGTGAGGCTCGACAAGGGCGGCTACGTGCCGGGCGAGAGCATCTGCATCTTCGCCAGCATCGAGAACAACACGCGCGTCACCATACGCAAGACCAGGGCCGTGCTCACCGAGGTATGGGATGTGTGCGCATGCCAATATCTACGCCCAGCCTTGGTCCGCAGCTCTTCAGCGCTTCGGCGGCACGTGCTTGCTTGCGTTCAATCAGTTTTTGAGCGCTTGAACCTCCAACCCCACTGGCTACGCCAATGTCGTTAGATCATGCACATGCAGTTGTTACACCTGTACAACTTCGGATGTTTCGGCCAAAGACCGAAACATCCGAAGCTCTTTTTTTACGATAAAGCTCTTCTATACTCACCGGCGTAAACACCCACTCACCAATCCTGTCACGGTTAACTGTCCCAAAACCTCGCGGAAACTTCTTCCGGGTACGAAAGCTCTTGCCACCGCTAACTACACTGAAAGTTCTTTTCCGGAAGATAAAGCCTTGTAGCTATAGCTGGCGCTCGCGGTACGACTAATATCAAAGTGACGGAAGCAGTGAAGCGATACGCCTGTTACGCGAAAGCTTCTTATGCCCAGCCCCACATGCTCGGAGACCCATTTCGATCACTGGTCCGAAGGCGGCCTGTTATTTCTCGCTCGAATGACTCCTACCGTTTGTCCGTGTGGACGTCTAGGCGTGCAGTGGGGTGGAGAGACAGCGGCTGTCACGTACGCCATTGTGTTCGCAGACGATCCAGTACACGGCCAAGAACAAGGTCGTGCAGGCTGAGACGCGCGAGCTGGCCTTCCTGGAGAAAGGACGCATCGAGGCCGGCACCACGGACCAGTGGCGGAACGAGATGCTCTACATCCCGCCCATACCGCCCACGAACCTGCGCGGCTGCCACCTCATACGGATCCAGTACGACGTATACGTGAGTGATATACACACGTGTACCGTTGTTCTATAAACATTATAGTCGACTGTTATGTGTTGTGCATATTGCGTAATATATATAAACGGGCGATTTAGCGTCAGGCAGCGTGGTAACTGTGTTGCGACCGTCTGACGAGAGTGAAAGTATTATGCGAGTAAATGGCACTGCGAATTCACAACACACGGCGATCAAAATGGACTACATTCTGTGGTCGTACTTTGCCGGAACTACGATCTAATTGTGAAGCATTCCAAACTTGGAAACAACAGACTAATGTTTACTACATGGTGTTCTTGAAACGTGTAGGCAATGCACGAGTGTCTTTGCATACAGCCCACATCGGAACGCGGCTTCTGCGGCCGGTATTGAACCCGTAACCACGAGTTCAGCAATACAACGACATAGCTACTGAGCTAACGTGACAAATATTTGTTTCTAAATGTCACCTTTTTAAAATGTCACTTTTTCACCACTTATTTAATTCGTAGATTTAAGTAGTATATATGAGGTCGCGCTACATAATGCGTTTTTTTTTAATGTTCGGAAAAGCTTTGTCATTAAGCCCAAATCTGCTAGATATCTCGAAGCTATATTCATGATCTTTACGCTTCGGAGTGGTGGCTTAAACTTCAATCACTTTTCCTCAGATAAGCGCACACGATACAAATTTGCATTACTTACTTACTCACGTGATTTTCGTACTCCAAGAGTGCCAGCTTCCTTGTGAGTTGTCAGCCTGAAGCAGTTTATCCTCACCATTTGCCGTTTTGCTAAATCACAACTCGGCCAACGAAACTTTACCTACAGCGGTGTCGTTTCGGGGCCTACAAAATTCGTATTATGAACGGTACTCTTCGCGATACGTTGTTTTAGGCAACGCCCTTTCGTCGACTTAGCATTCTCTCTGACGCTTTGTGGACGCAGTTCATCATCTCGCCCAAGGGACCGGGCAAGGAGATCCGCCTGCAGTTGCCAATCATGATGGCGACCTACCCGATACGCAACAGCGACGGCACGCTGCAACGCAAGAAGGGCACCCACTACCCCACTGTGCTGCCCGTCTTCAGGCCCTGGCTGAACACCGACAAGTTCAAGACGTAGCCGCAGCTTCCCAACTCGAGTGGTCGTCTATACGCTTCCTTAGAATCCCTGGATAGCTTTCTCTCCAGCGCCTTCTCCTGTGTTGCCATGGGAGACTGTAAGGTCACCGCGGCAGATGTGAATTGTGTGAGCATCGTTTAGTCCCTCGATAAGACAACGTTGGCAACTGTTGTCAGCTCCATGACATTTGCTCGCGGTGCCCATTGTCGTTCTTATCTGCGCAGCCTTTCATGTGCGCTGTGTCTCTATAAGCCTTCGCTAACAAACACAGGTGCTGACAAAGAGATCGTGGTTTGAGGATTTGAAAGGTGCTCATTTCTGCAACACGCGAGGGAGCGCGACGCAGCGTCCGGCAAAGAGAAGTCGGAGTCAATTCTCTGTACTCCTCTCCTCCGCAATTGAGAGAGAGAGAGAGATAGAGAGAAGGAGAATACAGGGAAGCGAATATTTTAGGTTAATCCTTGTTGTTGCCAGCCTGATGACATTAATAAAAAAATGAGTTTTGTCTCCAAAGTGGAGTTAGCTGTAATGTTACCTACAGTGCCCAGCTTGCGATACTGCTGTTCCCACGTATCGCTGCTTACTACGCTTTGCAACGCTTTTCAATCAGATCAATTTGAAGACGGGGTTGTCGTGCGCGCTGCCGAAAACTGATAAGGAATCTCTGTTTTTCGGCTTCTCAGAGAGCGCCAACCCGACAGCGCCTTGCACTTCAAAGAAACATGACATTTCGTGAAACCTCACACATATCAGCTTTGAATCCCAAGTGTAGGGATTTAACGGCAGGATTAACATGTTTAGGCGTTTGAAAAGAAGGCTTTTATCCATCGATTCTAGACCTTTGCGAGCATGTAGGACTATATATTCTTGTTAATGTGTGCGTGTGTTCGTTACGAATAAGAGTAATTTAATTAACAAAAGCATGAACTGAATATCGCTCCAATTTCTCAAGCGTGCGTGCCTAGGTATATAAACCTTAAATAATCGCGACAAGAAGCAGCAATAGATTATATAAAGTATATTATGTGACACTAAAGTTTCCGGCTATATGTGCCAAAGCGATCATCAAGCCTCTGTGGCAGTAACGAATAGTTATATGTCAATTTCTTCTTTTCTGTACAGCGGGCGATTTCCTAAAATTGTGTTGTTCATATTTTGTAAAGCGCATTTCGAACATTTACTTTTACAGTCAATTTGCTCTGTCATTACTAACATAAATACTTCGGCTCATGGGAAGTAGTAAAACATGTTCTCCGCGCAAACTTGTTTCAACAACAAGATTGTTACCACGGCGCGTGAGTCGGCTTGTAATTACGATATCCGACAGTCGGCCTTCCAGTGACGTTTATGTTACGTTTTGAAATATATGCTGGCGCTGACATGAGGCGGTACCTAACACAATAATTGTTTGAGGATCCATAGCTAAGCTGACGGACTTATAGCTTCTCTCATTCGTTGTTTGTGCAATCTTTGCCTTGTTTCTTTACGCTCACCACACAATGAATCGCCACAGAAAGTTGTTTTCTCGCTAGTATATGCTTCTGCAGCGCGTCAATTCAAATGCGAAGTTAAATTACAAGTTCACGCAATTCTTGGTTTTGTTCCGAAGGGACATAGTTTTATTCGTGGAAGCTAAAGAGAATCACCGAACCAATTTATTCCTGTAGCATAATTTTCTTTTTCAAAACTTTAACTGCATTACAGAGACGGAAGAAAAAAAAACAAAAAAAGTCACATATTACAGTTCCAAAATAAAAACCAGACTGCTACTTCTCGAATTTAATGCTAGAGCATATGAGTCCATGACGTCAGCTTGGCGTCACAGATTTCTTTTTTTTTTTTTGTTCATGCATTTCAGCATTCCTCGGGCAAGAAAAGAAGCCAAAAGTTGAATTTTCGAGAATATTCTATTGTTGCGTAAACTCGCTTCATCGCTTAGCTCTCATCTAGAAACATGCAGGCGCTTTCAGAGTATGTGGCGTCGAGTGAATTTGTTGCGCACATACCGAAGCGTCGTCGCAACAACCCGTGTTCTATTTTTGCGTCGTTTCGTGGCTTACCGTGCCGTGCCTCGGAGAGCGGTAAAACTTGCCTGTTTCTCGTTTTGCAGACCTAGAAATACGCATTGCTTGAGAGTGCGCTTTTATGTTCCTGTTACACAACTTGTAGGGGCCACTGCCTGCTTGTAAGCAAGCATAAAAGTCGAGCTGCCAGCCTATATACAAATGTATGCGAAATGTAGTTGGTTGTACGAGGTTAAGAAAGTGCTGCGCGCTCGCGTAAGAGTAACAAAAATATGGTCTCTCGCTCTGGTCCACATAAGTGTTCTTCACAAAGCTATGACTGCCATTTTATGAAGCAGCAAATTGTCTGCTAAACGTCACCTCAAACGAATGCGAGTTCTGCGTGCTTTTTTTACACGCATAGTGATTGAAGCGATTTTGTGAGGCTCGCTAAGGTTGCCTCGTGGTTCCGCATCCTTGACGGTAGAAGCAGGTTAGCGGGTTACAAGTTTAGAGATGTATAGGACGTTTAAACGCTTATGAAAGCTAGGTAAGTACGCCGGCGTTTACAGGTCAGAGCAACGTTGTAAGAAAGTTTTTTCTTTTATTTATTTTTTTTTAATTATGAGCAAACGCAATAGACTTAGTCATATGTGTAATGAGGACACTAGAATAAGGCCCTAACTGAGTTAACTGAGGTTTGGAAACTCGAGAGTGAAATTAGGTAGGAAACTAACCGTTGCAAACCCCCTCGAAGCTTGCTTTGTACTATTAATAAAAATTTCTTTTTTTTAAAAAAGAGAACACTCGACATTGATTCGAGTAACAATGTTGAGCGAACCTAAGCGCACACGCGCGAATGAAGTTGGGCATTTTAGGACAAAGCTTGTGGTTGTTTCGGGAAACTCCCAACGTTGGTCGAGTTCGCAGAGGGCGGAAGGCTCCATGGCATAGCGTGGGTTTTGTTCACTCAGTTGACATTTGTGTGACGCGAATGAGCTACATGACTTTTGTGTTATGTTGTTTCTATTTGTGCAAAATAAAGAACGTACATGTGCATTGTTGTGGTATCAAAATGTCTTTCTTGAAATGAGAAAGCAGGTACAAAAAAAATCAAGCCACATCCACGCTGTGAAAGCCATCGGGCAGCGAAGCTGGTGCCATTTCATTCGGTCCCTCGAGGTCTCTTTCATTTTGCCCAGTTACTACTAAGTCATTTCTTTGTTGTTTCTTTATTGAAGGTAAGTCAGGCCTTTAGTTACAGTCGACGGCTCTGGTCGGCGTGCGTTGCCCTGGGCTCTTGTCTTTCTCCTAAGTTTTTTCTATCACCCCCCAGCAGGCCCGTAGCCAGGGTGGGGCCCAGGGGGGGGGGGCGAGGGGGCCCGGGCCCCCTCCGACATTTTACAGCGAAAGCTGTTATGAGATCATTTCACCGGCCGTTTTTGGCGCCCGTAGTTGTCCGCCGCCGCCGCCGCCGGGTGTCCGTAACCAGTATCGCTCGAAATAAGAAAAAAAAACTAAAGAAAAAATTCCAGGATGGAACGAGGTTCGAACCTGGGCCCTCTGCGTGGGAGCCCAGTATTCAACCTCTGAGCCATTCCGGTGCTTGAAACTGATTTGCAAAAAGGTCCTATACAGGCTTCATGTCGGGAAGGAACCACATTAGCATATGCAATATAGCGTAGTAGAAGAGTAAAATAAGCACCAAGCGTCGCACAACGCGAATTCTGTAATCAGGCGTCACACAATGCTAATTGCGCAACGAAGTAGGTTGTTGAATGCTTCCAACCCACTACATAGGGCTCTGCCATAATTCTTGGTCGTCATCAGGCACAGCATCAACAAAGTGCGCATATTGCCTTACATGCGTTTAGCAGGTACCACGGCTCTCCGTAGAATGACGAAAAATGGCACAGTGCCTGCTGCCCTACTTCTCAAAAATTACAATGATTTATAGCGTAGTGGTTTCCTCGCAAGTGCACTTGTATCGGTTGCCAAGGAAGCCCATAAGCGCATGATCCATTTCCTCGGGGTTTCAGTAAAATTGCAATGATTTAGAGCGTAGTGGGTTCCTCGCAAGTGCACTTGTATTGGTTGCCAAGGAAGCCCATAAGCGCATGATCCATTTCCTCGGGCTCTCAGTAAAGTTCTTCCCCCCCCCCCCCCCCCGTCTCTCTCCCACGTCAACGTATGTTATACAGCGTGACGGGAGCGGGAAAGAGCAACCGGGCGTCACCCAATGCAAATTACGTAACTGATGGGCCGTTTAAAGCTTCCAACCCATTACAAAGGGCTGAGCCATAATTCTTCATCGTCATCAGTCGTCGCGTCAACAAAGTGCACATAATGCCTTACAGACGTGTAGCTGGTGCTTCGCTTCTCCGCAGAATGACAAATAATGGCTTAGTAGGTGCTTCCCAACTTCACAAAAATTGTGATTTATGTCGTAGTGGGTACCTTTCTAGTGTACTTCTATTGTAGCCCCAAATGATCTTACAACGGGCTCTAGAAACGCCGCTCTTCCAGCTTTCGCTGTGACTGTGCTGCGGTTTCAGCGCAGGCCTGGCGTTTTTTGATGACACGTGGTGTTTTATCGAAAAAAAAAACATGAAAATAGGCGTTTTTCTCAAATAGTCAAGGCTTTCAGCAATTGCCCTCCCCCCCCCCCCCCCCCCCCCGGAAAAAAATTCCTGGCTACGGGCCCGCCCCCCAGTCTACCTTCTGCCATTTCAGAGGCAACAGCTCCCATCTCAATCCACTGTTTGAATCGCCCGCCTTACGTAAGTTTCATCACGTGACAACCCTTTCAGACCACTCTTTGAATCACCCGCCTTAATTAAGCTTCATCACGTGACCCGCTTTAATCTCCTCTTTGATATGGCCTTACAGAAAGGGGCGCTGCAACACTTTTCTCAGTTATAATGGAATAGTCTCACTGTTAGCGCATGACGCTTCACGAATCGCATACCGCAGAAATGTTTAGAATCCGTCAAGTACGAGCGGAGCGCTTTCTCTCTCCTCTCGTACAGCGAGCGCCGTGAAAGCTACGCAGGGAGGAGGATGACAAGGGGGCAAGAAGATTCAGTCCTTCGCCAGCGCGCGTCATGACCTTGAGAAATTTCTTTCCTTTTTTTTTCGAACACCCGGCTTTGTCAGTGCGATCGCTAGCGCGCGAGTGGGCACGTGGCATCATCCCGCGGCGCCCATGGCAACTAAGCAGTTTACGATGCTCAAATCAGCCAACGGCGGTGACTTTGGGTATATGGCGCAGTAATTTGGGTATGTGGTATCATTTGTAGAGAGAAGAGGGAGCGATTTTTAGCTGACTTTGAGAATTAACTGTATATTCCAGGCCGCGAGCTGCGCTATAATGTTCTAAGGAGCCTCGACTACTAATCGGTGGCGTTTTCTGACCATGCTAAAAAAAATAATATCTGGGGTTTAACGTCCCAAAACCACGATATGATTATGAGATACGCCGTACTGGAGGGCTCCGGAAATTTCGACCACCTGGGGTTCTTTAACGTGCAACTAAATCTAAGTACACGGGCCTCAAACAGTTTCGCCTCCATCTAAAATGCAGCCGCCGCGGCCGGGATTCGATCACGCTCAAAAAGTGTTGAACTTTAAAATTGGGTGCCATTACCCCTTTAAAGTTTAAAGTTCATGCTCAAAAAGCGTTGAACTTTAAAGGGGCCATGACACCAATTTTCGATCATAATCTGTGTTCTGTCGGTTAATCCTTGGTCTTTCACAAACAAGCTGGCAAAATTTTAGCGCATTCGGTCGCGCACTTAATTTATAACTGAATATTTTTTAAACACGCGAGCGGCCTGATGGCTCATTCACACTGGGGAATCCGCCGGCCACAGCAACCGGAATGCTCCTGTCGCCGAAACACAGTGTCGTTCGCACTGCACGCGCACCGCGCCGCCGGATCAGAGCCGTCGATGGGGAGAGTCTGGCGAATGGGCGGGGCAGTGACGTCGCGGCGCGGCGATGACGCTGTTCACGTCACCGCCACGCCTCCGCTCCGGCAGCGTCCTCCATATATAGTCTTCCCGCGCGACAGTCGCAAGGCTGAGGCTATGTACACGCTGTTCATTCGTGAAATCTAGCGCTCCTAAACAAATTGCGAAAGCGAAATTGTGCAGGAACATTGTTATACAAATTTAATGAAGAATATGGAGTGAATTAGACGTGTCCAAATCATCGTGAAACTGAGTTGTGCACGCCTATTCGAGTCCACGACGTTCTACGATACGCGCTGTGCTTTTAGAGCGCAGCTCTTAGGCGTCTGTTCCTGCGTTGTTCGGCATCGCCGTTGGCGTCGTCGGCGTAACCGATAGAGCGAACGAGGACGAAAGACATCGAACGTGGATTCTGTCGATATCACGAGCCACTGGCCTTCGCTTTCTTCCTCCGTCATGCGTGCTCGCCCTTCGGTCGGAGCTCGTGCGCATGCAGGGCTGGTGGGTGCGCTGCTACTGTCTCGCTTGTCGTGACGGGGATGTCGATGACGCCTGCAATGCACAGAGTGGCGTGCGTAGCACTCGAGCACTGGCAGTTTCTGTGGCAATATGTAACGAATGTTCCAATGCGGATAGCCAGAAATTCAAACACAGTTCGCGTTGCCTCAACACAAAGCTGCGCTCAGAATTCGCATGAGGGAGTATCGTGATCATCGGTGACTTTTTTGAGCTATGAAGACCTGTGGGTTTGCGTCTATCTTGGTTTCTTAAATGCGAAGCATTTCTTAGCGAACTTCTGCGACTTTGAGCGTATCTATCTGTCTATCTACCTATCTAGCCGCCTAGGAATTTGTGCTCTCCTGGCCGTTTCGTTCATGGGGTGTATACCAAAATTGGTGTGGCACAGCGTGACTGTATGACAAACATAAATGACTGGTCATAACATGAAAATCATGACATGCATGTCATGTACAGCATGACTTACATGCCACAGTCTTGGTGCTCTTGCGGCCGTTTTGTTAATTTGATATATACCAAAATTGGTATGGCTTGACAAGAGTATGGCGAACATAAATAACAGGAGTTATTATGAAAATCATGACACGCATGTCATGTACAGCACTACTTACGTGCCACGCTCATGGTGCGCTGGCGGACGTTTCGCTAGCTTTACATACACCAAAATTGGTAGTGCGGGACATGACTGTGTGACGAACATAAATAACAGGATTTAATGTCACAATCATGACGCGCATGCAATGTAGGGCATGATTTAGACGCCACGCTCCTGGTGCGCTCGCGGCCCTTTTGTTAACTGGATATATACCAAAATCAGTATGGCATGACAGGAGTGCGTGTCGATTATGTACGTTTCATTAGCATGGCGTATACCAGATTGTACATGCAGGCATTCATGACAAACTTGCGATATATAGTGAACTAGATGTCACGTCATGAATGACTTCGTTTGCCTCGATGACAAACAGGACGATGTATGCAGCTCTTGCTGGCTGCTTCGCATTACATCGATTCCCACATTGCGTGGGATCTGCCGGCTTTTTCTTGATTAATTTTTTAAAGGTTGAGTTCAATATAATAACGACGCTTGGTAATGTTTCTGACGCTGAAGATGTTTAGTACGGTGCGGCTGGCGCTTCTCTGCACAGTGATCTCGTGAGAAATTTTTTGACGCAGCGATGATGCTCGCTCCGAAGTTGGAGTTGAACTGTTGAGTGTACTATATATATATATATTATATATATATATATATATATATATATATATATATATATATATATATATATTATATATATATATATATATATAAAATTGATTTCTTTATTGCTTCGGGAGCGGATTACCACCGAGTGCGCAAGATCACTACAGCGAGAAATCGGATCTCCCATGCTCGCGCTTTCAACAGTGTGTTCATGCAAGCAGAATTCGCGCTGTTGAATGTCATGGTCATTAAAACATTGATTTTAGGGCGAACGCCTTAGATGCCTCATGAAACGCGCGAATTGACTGGAGTCCCCGATGCTTCGGCGCCAACACGAGTGAGCGTCAGATGTTTCTGATCCAAAAGCGTCGTCGCTTCTTTTCCTTCGGAAGCCTAAAAAGGCGGAAACCCTGCGCGCTGCTGTTTGAACAGCCGACCGCGTAACAGCAGCCCATCGCACGCAACAAATTCACGCTTGAATGCGAGTAGCAGTCGCCATGAATACGCGCGGCTTCGCACCAGAGCTTCGTAACCTACGTGCACTCCTCAGCGGTCGGGTAAGTGCGGCGCGCCGGCGTCTCTCCGACGCGGCTGCGCCGGACTCCGCGCCGCGCTGTCGCCACTGCCGCCCGCCGCCGCCGGCGATGAGAGAGGGTTTACGTCACGAGAAGAGGGCGGCGCTGGGGCGGTGCTCGGAGAGCGGCGAGATGAAACAATCGCCAAACTCTCCCGAAGGGTATATATGGCTCTGCGCCGGATAGCCATATTGCGCCATCTGTCTAGTAAGCCATCAACCACGGGTGAGCGCGGGATGGATTCGCAGTTGCCCGGATGTTTTCATGATGTTGTCGCGGCTCGCAACTACGCCGTGCAATTTTGCGGGTCTTCAGCGCTGCTATAAACGACCATGCTCGTTTCAACGCTCTTGGCGACTAGGGCGTGCAAGGCAGCTACATCGCAATGCTTGAACTGGTGCTAGCTGCACCAGAAACAAAGCAACATAGACAGCAGTACTCGTACGTACCAGTCAGTCCAATCTCGTTGCCAATTTTTATTCCACAAATCATCCTTCAGTAAACTGTCCTTGTGCTTCGGGTGGCGTTCGTCGTAAAGGACGAGGTAGTTCCGCACCATTTCGATTAGCAATTCCGTTATCTGGATGTTTTTCGACTGCGACGGGACGAGCGTGTCGGACTTGGCCGCCATGTTTTCAAGTTCCGCGGCGAGCGGATCCGGCGGCGGTTGCCGCAAAAATCGGTCCGGGAGCGATCGGCGCGGAGAGGGCCGATTCGGCGAATCTCGCCGCCGCCGAACCGGATTCTGCGGCTCTCCGATCGCCGGAATGCTCAGTGTGAACGAGCCTTGAGAGTCAGGCAAAACTGACGCACTCGCGAGCCGTGACATGACGAGCTGCTTGCTTTGCGAGCGTCTGCATTCTGGCGAACGATTTTGTTCCGTGGTCATCTGCGCGTTCAGTCAAGCTATTTCATCTTTCTTTTGCTTGGCATTGAAATCGAACGATTTTCAGCGGTTGAAACTTTGGCAGAAAATGACGACGCCTCTCCGTGCAGCAGATGATGTCACACACGCCATGGCCAAATGGCGGTCGCCGGCTGTGGGCGGGGTTTATAGCCGGCGACTTCTGGGACTCATTTTGCACTGAAACATTCTTTTTACAGGCCAATTTTTAAATATGTATCGGTATAATAGACCCTCTACTTATATTTTTCGCTGAAAACCGCAAATTGTTGGGTGACCGTGTCATGGCCCCTTTAATTTTTATCGCGGTACCCGCTTTCAATCCCCCCTTTGAATCGCCCACCTTACTTAAGCTTCATCACGTGACCCCTTTCCCTCTCCTCTTTTCAACAGACCCCATCTTCTCCACCCTGGTCACGTGACCTTTTTTTTTTGGCGTGACAGTGCCAATGGTGCCGACGGCAGAGGAACCGCATATGCAGCTTCGATATGAAAGTGTCGTCTAATTCAGAAAAGCAACACTGTCTGACGAACTTGGCTCTTCAGTACCCACTGCCTTTGCCTATATTCATCATCGCATAAACGAAACTTTACTACATGAACGTAAAACGCACACAACAAAAAAATCATTTTCTCGTCAAAATTTTTACTGCCGAATAGGGCAATGAACAATCGCTTTACGAAAAGTCTTGCTTCTGTAGTGGCAGCAGTTCCGACAAGAAGGCAACCGCATCGTGATAAACAAACTATGACACAGAGGTTGACATTCAGCTACGTTCATGCAGAAAAGTAACACAATAATAATATCTGGGGTTTAACGTCCCAAAACCAAAACTAACACACTACGTGCAAGTCACACATGCATGTCAAAATATGTTATTGCGTTAGCTAACATCTTGCGGTTACGCCTTCCAACATAGGGAAGTTCTTCGATGTCACGTTTCAAATACAACTAATGTTACCAGCTTCAAGGCCAGTGGGCGACCATGTAGTAGTTGAGCTGCTTTGAGCGGAACACCCAGGCTATGGACTCAGCACTTACATTCATTCATGTTGCCCGTATAATCGTCATCATCTGATGTATGTATGTATGTATGTATGTATGTATGTATGTATGTATGTATGTATGTATGTATGTATGTATGTATGTATGTATGTATGTATGTATGTATGTATGTATGTATGTATGTATGTATGTATGTATGCATGTATGTATGTACTTAGCGTGCAAATATTTCGCAACGTGTATTCTTTATTTTTGGACGAGCTAACAGAAGCAAGATCGATCTGATTTCTAATGGCGCCTCCAAGGCGAGCGCTATATTTACATATATGCAATAAAAAAAACTGTCAGCCGACTCTAACAACATTCAATGCTTTATTTCATAATAAAAATTGAAAAAAGTACAAAGCACACTAAAACACATTTGCGCTGGCTCACATAATTTACGTCAGCACTCTGGATAATAGACAAGTGCATCGAGAGAGAATATGCATCTCGCAAAATACCACACAGAACGCTGCGACTCATTCAAAGTGCTCTTCTTGCACACAGCGTAGAGGCGAAAAAATACTTAACGCACGTGAAAGACGGTGGCAGAATTTGCTTAAAGGCGGTGCGATTTGTTTGTTCGGAAATAGGTTAAACGCTGTTGCATTCGGCTGGCATTCACATTGAACAAGGCGCGAAATGGTTACGTAAGTACGTTACACGTCCGCAACATCACCTCGATTGTAAGAGCTTGATGTAAAAGGCACGTACCGAAAGGCACACGCAAATCATTCGAGCAGAATGTATTAAGCACATCAAGATACACTGCGCAAAAGAGTTGAGCGTGAAAGGCTTTTGTGGTATACCCAATGTAATTATAAATCAAAGTCGTAAGTTTGCTAAAACGACGCCAAGCTTGCAATGCTTCAGTCACGTCTGCCAAGAAACATTGTTTTCCATTGCCGGTAACAAGAAGCGTCGATCTCAGTGCTGCACGTGGAAGTGTGCCTAACTACTCGCCTTGGGTCGTGACCTCGAAGATCAGATCACACGTGGACTACCAGTTGCTTTGGGGTTATCAAGCGCGGCAACTCATTGAAGCTTGGTCCCAAAGATCGGGCTGCTTCAATCAGACACCGCGCTTGATATCTCGAAAGCAACTGGTATGGTCCCCACCGCACAGACTCAAACGCAAGAAATCCGCGACTCTGTTTAGTTTGTTCTGCCCTCAATCCTTGCTTTGCTGTTTTCTGTTGGTGTGTTGATTGCTCAAGTAACACAAGCTGGCCCAGCCAGTAGTAATGTTCACTTTAAAATATTGGGCTACTTCTAACAAGTGCTCACGTTTCAAGAACCTCAAGGGCCTAGCGGACGGGCCGGCCTTTGACGAGGTAGTGGCGTTTGCGGACGTTTCTCATTTTCAACCACACTGACTCGGTGCGAAAGGCAATGGCCACTTTCGAAGGCAAAAGTCGCCGTTCGGAAGTGACTTCAAGAAAAACAAAATAAAAGATAAAAGAAATGTGCGGAGTGCAGGGAGTGAGCGTTGCAAGCCTTTCGGCACCGAGAAGGCACACGCAGCCAGCTCCCGTCTCGCTGTCCACCAGAGCACGGTACAGAAAGGCGTCGCTTGGGCGAAGCTGCGGGTGCAGGCTTTCTTCGGCACCCCGAAACTCACAGCCTGGTAACTTGACGCTTAAGCTCCTCGTACGTGGGAATGTTCTGGAAAAAGAACACGACGACGTCGCCCAGACGAATAACTGTTAGCAATCCGAACAGAAATCGAGAGAGAAATCGTCGAGTGCGAATGAACCCTTCGACATGCAGTGCTGCGCAAGTGAGTCATCTCTTTCCGTGTCCAATACGCAGCCAAATGAATTTGGTTGTGTCTCATTCATTTGACTGTGTCAAACAAAGCAACGAGCCCCTCCAACAATTTCCCTTCTGTCGTTATTTCAAGTACGTAACAAAACTTCAGCTCGCCCTGTTTTCAATAAAGTGAATTTTCACTGTTACGCCTCGGTTCAAGGATTAGAAGTTACAAGAGCTATGGTGATAGACAGTTGTAACATTTCTGCATAACGCTTTAATACGTTACGACGAGCTGTATGCTCGGACAACAAGACCTAAACTTAATTTATAAGATCGCGAACGCATCCGTTTTTGATACAGCTACTCATGAGGAGTATCGTCCTTTTAATCAACAATTTCAATTGTTTCAATAATAAAGATTTGTTCAGAACTGCTTAGACGTACAAAGCTACAAAATGTGTCCGCTTCCTCCCTTGTTTTTGTTTCGTAGAATTCTGGGAAAAGCTAGCATTTATGTTTAATTTTACAGCATGCGTAGTTCTATGTTCGCGTGTCAACTTTAGCAGCTATTTAAAGTTAAAATAAAAAGATTATATCATAGTTTTCGTTTAGAAGCGACAATATAACTCTCCACAGTGACATAGATGTAGTCATAATGTTCAAGTCGTGACGCCAACAATAGACTTTGGAACTCATTTATCATTGTAAAAACTTTTCAGTTAATAGGTTAACGAGAACGCAATTGCATTATCGTAGCATTTAGACATGACTCACTCGCTATAATTCCTAGTGAACGGCAAGCTATGTTGTTTCATTGTGCGAGGTGAAAATAACAATACGTGCATACAGCAAGCGTACTAAGCTTGTGCAGTTTTCCAAGCGAACGTGTTCCGCAAGGTGTTCTATTTCTAAAAGATTTATAGTCTACGAAAATTCGCGGTGGCTGCACAATACAACGGACAAGAGAGAAACACACTAAAAGATGATTTTATATTTCGTTTCTTCACCTCTGAAACCTCAAATTCGTATGGTCAAACTTGAGCTCTAAGAAGCGAAGGAACGAATGATAAGACGTTCTTGAATGTCCCTTTGTCTTGTCCAGTAAACGTGCTTCACGCTAATTAATGCGGGTTTCTCGATAGACGTGGGCTGGTTAAAGTTAGGTAGTACATTAAGGCGCCGTCGACGACGCATACACCTAAAAACTGAATGAGAGAGATGTTCTGCCGGCATTCGTTACAATAACACTACTCTAATGCCGTCTACAACATCAATCCATGATTTAAACCTACTTTAGATTTAGGCTTAGGTCATAGTAGTCTTGATGAATCGCAAGTCGATAAACATGCAGTGCCCCCATTGTGTCAACGCAGGTTAAAACCACAGTATAAAAACTACCAAGGCAGGACTGTTTTACCTGCACCTAAGTTTTACCACGAACCGTCGGGATACCTCGTAAATTTAAAAAGAAATGAGGGTGGGGAGGGCATTTAATAAAGACATTAACAAAACATCAAGACCATGCCGTGGCATTCAGTGTAAGCAGCTGCAATTGAAATGGGACAAGGATGCATGCGCTGGGTAACTCGGGGTGTTGGCTGCACGTTCGGTTAATGTCCATGCATTTCTTAAAGAGGCGGTCTAAACTAAACTGCATTGTCGCATCAAAAGAATCACGTGATCACCCCATACGAGAGCTTCGCTTCATGCACATGCAGTATGCCCAACTGCCGTGATGAGAAATGAACACATGTGCGTGAACCCCAGATTTAAATCGCCATATACTTCTTCCGTTTTCACCTCCACGCGTCCCGTGTGCTGCTCCTGAGGAGAAATCGCAAGATTGAGCTGATGTAGCGAAATGTTCTTTTTAAAAATTAAACTAACAGCTATTGTTCGGCCCCACTGCGTCAATGTAAGTAATGGGTCGCCTATAACAACGTCAGGATACTAATTTTGTGTCTTTACCTACACCGAGGCATCAACGTATATAGAAGCGAAGCGGAATACTACTAATCATATCATGTCTTTCATAACACGAAAGTAATATCTAAAGTCAGGCAGCCACACCTCCACAACGGCTTCCAAACGCACGCGAAGATCGAAAAATGCGAGGCAAAAAATTACGCAGTTCGCGAAATTGCAAGCGAAATTGTACTTATCATCAGTACGCGTGCGCGTGAGAAAATGAGCGCTCAAATAACAACTCTGATATTACTTTTTGTGGTATTGGCTTGTATGTATGGTATCCTACAGGTGCTGAGCTCTAAGACACAATTATCTAGATGCACCCCTTTTAATGGAGGTGATCAAAGATTCGAAATGAGGATACCACGTGCCGGTTCATGCGAAAGACGAAAAAAACAGATCAACTGTTGCAACCTCATACAATGTTTACCACACGACGTTCAGAAGTGGTTTTCAGCACTCATTTTCTCGGTATAAGCAGCGTGGAGAGTTAGTAGCGAAGCCAGGGCGAACCGGACAGTGCCGGCGTGGTTAGAACCCAACGTACGTACGGGCCATGCCAACAACGATATTTGGGATTGGCGCAGCGACCAGCGGCCGTGTTTATCGGCTCTTCTGCACGGCCGCCAGCGGGGACAGGCCGAGCGAGC
Source organism: Rhipicephalus sanguineus (assembly GCF_013339695.2). Lineage (NCBI taxonomy): Eukaryota > Metazoa > Arthropoda > Arachnida > Ixodida > Ixodidae > Rhipicephalus > Rhipicephalus sanguineus. The sequence continues at coordinate 131,361,556 of NC_051178.1, forward strand.
AAGAAGAGAAACGCATAAAAAATTCTGTCAACAAGATTCGCAAGAGATGTTTACGTGAATGCGACATCTGCGCATCGTGTTCGACGCAAGAGTGGCTAATACTGTCAGTCAGTATAAGTGAATGGTAACTCGACTTTAAGAAACGACTTTTATAGCTTGCTGAACATCGGTTTATATTTTAGGACGTGAAATGCGAGACGGTTTATCTGAGCTCACATAAGCTTGCAGCCGAAGCCCATGCATGGGTTCGGCGGAAACACGCAATGCATACTCGTGTTTCACTTATGTGACGCTAAGCCCCTCTACTCTCAGTCGAGACGATGCGCTTCTACCGCATTCACGTATACACGGAACAATACATATGCATTTGTAACGCGTAGTTTGTGGCTCGCCACTGATCGCAACTCGACATACACACTAATGAACAGTTAAGAAAATCGTACTTTGCTTTTACTAATGCGTTGAACATTACTACTGGTACCTTACTACTGACAGCTACTGCAGCACATTCGCAATTATATTTCAACGATTTTTTTCAGCGTAACAGTGCAAGTGCCAGTAAAGACTACATGTTAGAGTCTACATCATTCCAGTCGTGTTAGACGTTATCTCATGCATATTCATACAGCTGTAGTTATGACATGCTACAAGATGCAAATGGTTAATGCCCACCAAATAGTCGTCCAACTATAATTGAATAAAGCAACACGCAGCCAGCCTTGTGATAAGGCGAGTGCACCAAATAATATACTTCAACGTACAAATAAGACGGGTTTGTCTACGTCATTAAAAAGAAGTTCCACATATAACGAGGCTGGTCATTTATATATCTATTTCACTACTTCTATCATAGGCCCACTGAACATACTGCGTGTTAAAAGTGTCACGACTAGCACTTTCAAAAAAGCAGATTTACTATTAAAGAATCTTCTATTCGTTTCCATCTGTGCGCGCATCTACATGCTAAACAGCCATATTTTACCGTAGAGATTAGCAAGGATAAAGCAAGAATCGACTTCAAAATTCCTCGAACAGTCGCAAAATAACGCGTAGAAAGCTATTTGCCACGTTAAACTTCAAAACGAAAGGGCACTTATCGTCCCATTAACGAATTGCCGAATGCATTATGTAATTCTCGTAGAGAACAATTCTGTCGGGTTTTACATTCATGCACCCGTAAACGAAAGAAGAGAAGGAATAACAATGAGAGTTTATAAATATCGTCAAGCAAAGTATATGTTGAGTAGCAGCTTGCGTACCTCCCAAAGGTTGGGGTCCCAGTGATCGAAGAGTGCCGTAAATGCATCCGGCTCCTGAGCCTGGTTCACAGTGATGATGGCAGTGCTGTTCAGATCCCGCTCTGTTGGGTCTGTCTTCACGTACTCCTGCGAATCGATTCACAGCTTACGTCAGTACACTGCTTGGAAATTACGACATTGGCGCATGGGGCTATTTCTGCCTTCGGCCGTTGGATCACCTACGGAATGCGTCCAGCTTGAGGTGTGAGGAATGAACACATTGATATCCAATTTATTCGGGATTAGTGTCTCATTTATATTTATTCAGGTCACTGGCAGCTCTGAGATTCACAGCACGCGATGGCAGCACACCCGACATTTACTCCTTAGGTTAATTAACCCTCGATGTATTACGTTTTTCGTTTATCTTTTTGTCGCTGCGCGCATAATAAAAAGCACACCACTTAGCAGCTGCCTTAGCAACTGGCTTAAACTAAGCAGCTGCTAAGTGGTGTAAAAACACCACTTAGCAGCTCCTTAAAACTAAGCGTAGGTGAACCATCTTTGCTACACTGAAAGGGGGCGGGTTGGGGGGTGGGAGAGGGAGGGAGAGATATAAAGTACACATAGTGATCTACTACGACCCATTAAGAAAATGTCCAACTGAAACCAGCGGAGCACCAATAGTTTCCATTGGAAATGAGCAAAAAAAAAAAAATCTAGCGACATACCATGGCCACCTCGAGCGACTTGGTCCTTTCCTCCTCTGTTGAGCCCTTGCCGATCCAGACGTAGATCTCGTCCCCGCTGTCCAGCATCATGACGTCATTCACGTCCAGATCCTGCGTAGTACCGCAACAAGTGAGTTCACGAAGTGAGCTCTAGCCCGCGCTGCGTTTTAGAATGAATTCTCCCGATTTCAGTGCAATATATTTATCTCTTCGATTAGCTCGCCATTCTACAGCTATGTGTCGGTGAAGCCCCCGTACACCGTTTGCTCGGAACTCCCTGCGATCTAAACAGGAAAGCGGATAAGAAAGTGTGCTGACGTCCCTACCTCATAGTCGACACTGTAATTGGTCACAGAAGTTCGAGGCATAACACGCTAAGGCGGAAAGACACGCTTTTCTTCGCTTTATAGTAGTGTTCAAATATAAATATTTCCGAGTCGAATTGTACGCGAACAATCAACGAAAACTGGATGCTAATAACGAACGCCAACTATATTTTCCTCACTTTACAGAAAAAAATATAATCATAAACTTTTTTTATATATATTTAATGCATGGGACGGACGACGACGAAGTGTTTCTTTCACAGAACGCTTGTACCCTTGTCCCAGTTTTTTCAATTGTTTCCCTGCAAATCCTGGGAGCTGCCGCTCCATCCTTGCGGCATTGCTTCAAGACACACCTGAGGATCTGCCTGGCGCGCAACCGTCCCGTCGGGCCACGTCCAGGAAACGTGGAAACGCGTCAAGCAACTCGGACAGCGAGGCAACCGATTTGTACTCGGAGGGCTTCGAATCATCGGACGATGACTTCAAGGTCGTCATGAGTCGAACGGCAAAAAGAAGACTCCTGCGGACGACATCGTCGGCAAGTGCTTCTACCGTGAAGACTGCAGCACAACGTTGGCCGCACACCATGCTATTCATGCCCGAAGACCCTACGTCCAACTTACGACTCCTCAATAGGCAAGTTCTCTCTGTGCTTCTCGAGGAAACCGCGCCGAATCAGATCAAAGACGTGAGGATAAATGCACGGAAGAATGTCCTTGCCGTAGACGTTCTGCACCGTAGTGCGCTGCAAAGCCTGCGGAACATAACGGTAATCGACAAAGTGAAAGTTCGATCAATGATCTCTACAGATTGTAACGACACTGTTGGCGTCATTTATGACGTCGATCTTTCCATTCCACCTGATGACCTGCCAATATTAATAAGAACGACTACAGAAGGCACTCTCATCACGCACATCACAAGACTTGGCAACTCACGTTGCTTGAGGCTTGTGTTTGAGGGAGACAGCCTTCCCTCACACGTCAAAGTAGGCCACGTTCGCCACTCAGTCCGTCCATACGTGCCGAAGCCACTGCAATGCTACAAATGCTTCAAGATAGGACACGTCAGAGGTGTCTGTGGGAACAATGTTGTGTGCCCGCGGTGCGCTGAATCTCATTCAAAAGACGCCTGCGGTGCAACTGTGTTAAGGTGTCCCAACTGCCATGGCGCTCATGAAGCCTCATCCAAAGATTGCCCGTGCTTGAGGAACAAGCACGCGGTACTCAAGCGTATGGTGCGGGACAATTCAACGCACAGAGAGGCGGCCGCTACACTTCGGCGACGACGGCGTCGACACCGAAGAACATCACGAAAAGACTGCTCTGCCGATAGCGAGATGTCATCCTCCATCAAAGCGGCTGCCTTACGAACACCGAACTCCTCGAAGACGGACACTGCGAAATCAAAGGCAGAGACAGCAGTCGCACCTTCCGAAGAGTGGCCCTCGCTTCCACAAGCTGAACCTGCTACGGCGTCACATCGAATCCCACCGCCCTCAACGACCCAACGAACCACTGATGCGACGACTAAAGATCGACAGGTCGTAAACTTGCTGCAGTCGCTGATTAGCGCCATGCGCGTTCTACTGAGCAACATGAAGAACCCGTCTGCGCAGAGCGCACTGCAGGTGCTGGACACCCTGAGTCCGGTGCTTACAGCTTTAGGGTAAAACCACGGCCCTCGAGGTACCATCGTTTCGAGAGGAAGTCAAGAATGCATCTGTCTTTCAGTGGAACGCCAGAGGTCTTAAGTCGCGCATGTCCGACTTTAGACAGTTTGTATTTACGAACCGATTCCCCATCATTGTGATATGCGAGCCCAATCTGTCTGCTTCCGTCAGATTGTCAGGCTACGAGTGCTTTATGTCCTCCACCCACGGAGAGTGCAGCAAGGTTGTTGTGTTCATGCGCCGTGACCTGACTTATATTCATCACCCTGTCCCACCTGACGAAGAGAATCAATATGTTTGCCTTACTGTGAAGAAGAATAAGGTCACTTTCACAATTCTCGGAGCTTACGTATCCCCATCAAGCCGCCTAGATTGCGAGCGCTTACGCGATATTTTGACATCGACTCCACATCCGTGGGTGATCACTGGTGATTTTAATGCCCACCATATTCTATGGGGAAGCTCAAAGGTCAACTCTAGAGGAAGAAAGTTGGTGTCATTTGCCTCGGAACACGAACTCAGTGTTTCTAATGATGGAAGCCCTACATATCTACGTGGATCAGTCTACAGCAGCTGCCTGGACCTCACTCTTGTTTCACGCTCGTTCACGAGAAAAGTGCACTGGTTTTCAGATTTGGAAACGCGGGGTAGTGACCACATTCCAACTTATCTGAGGATAGAAGGTTTGACCAGCTCCAAGTCCTCCAGAGCCCTCCAATGCACCGATTGGCCGAAATTCAAGACGATAATGGAAGACTATTGTAGCGACGGCTCATCCTATAACCTAGAGGCCGCGATAAAGGATGCCCTGCAGAACACCACGCATTCGCTTTTGACGAGTTACACGAGTTACACACGCACCGATGCGCCGTCGCGCGGAACGAAGATATAGACGCACAAAGTGCAAGGATGATTTGAGACTGGCTCGACGCACTCAGAAGAAAATACAGCGTCACATGGATAAACTGGCTTCGCGACGATGGGCATCCTTCTGCGAGTCGTTGGATCCGCGAAAGCCTTTATCGCTTATATGGAGAACTGTCCGTGGTCTTCGCACAACCTTTGGCCAGCGACACCCGTTTAAATCTCTGGCACTTCACTTGCAGTGTAACGAGATTGACGTCGCAGAATCCTTCTGTAGAAGGATTGCCGGCGACTCAAATTTCACAGATACAAGGACGGTGGAGCTCGACCACCCATTTCTCTCACGTGATCACCGCATGGAGTGCCCGTTTTCTATGGATGAGCTAGAAGCTGCACTGGCATTGTGCAGACGTTCTTCGGCGCCAGGACCTGACGGCATTACATATCGTGCTCTTTGTAACCTTGGAGACGAAGCTCGGAAGGCACTCCTGCACCTATACAACGACTCCTGGCAGACTGGTACAGTTCCCCAAGCATGGAAGTCAAGTCGCCTCATTCCGCTTCTCAAAGCTGGCAAGTCGCCGCTGGACATTTCCTCATACCGTCCTATCGCGCTTGCCAGTTGCGTGGGAAAAACAATGGAAAGGATGATTCTAACACGACTGGAATGGTACTTGGAGCACTATGAAATCTATCCAGATGCCATGGCCGGATTCAGGCGCGGCCGATCGGCAACAGACAACGTTGTTGATCTGGTGACATATGTCGAACACCATAAGGCCTGTAAGAGACTGTGTGCTGCTCTGTTTCTAGACGTCAAGGGGGCTTATGATAATGTCTCCCATGAAGCCATCCTGAGTGCATTAGAAACAGTAGGTCTTGGTGGAAAGGTATATATGTGGGTGTGCAGCTACTTGCAGAGAAGGTCGTTCTACGTGACCACGGAGAATGGCCCGACAACTGAGTATTACAGTAGCCGAGGAGTCCCTCAAGGAGGAGTTCTAAGCCCTACGCTTTTCAATCTAACCCTCATTGGACTGGTCGAAAGCCTACCAAGCACCGTAAAGCTTTCTATCTACGCTGACGACATCTGCATTTGGACTTCAGGTGTGACACGGCTTCAGCTTCGCGCACGCCTTCAGAAGGCAGCCACAATGACGTCCTGCTACCTTCGTAAACAAGGCCTGGAAGTGTCTTGCGGGAAATGTGCAGTGGTAGCAGTCACGAGGAAGCCAATGTCTGCCTTGTCGTGCCGGTGTATTTGGATCCGTCCCTTCTCGACAACCATGCTGTTGCTACGAGAGGGCAGCGTCGTACCCGGACTCCGTTTGGTAGCGTAGTCGAGTCTCCGGGTTGAGGAACTGATGCTAGCAAGATGGGAAAACAATACCAAGTTTACTGGCACTTTTTGTACACTCAATTTACATAGTGACAAGGTCAGAGTTCAGTGACGAGCGAATTGGATGAGCCTGTTACCGAGGGCTCAGAGCCCCATTTCTCACTCAGCACCGTCGTTTTAACCCCTCAGTTTGGCTCCTCCTTCTTGATGACCACCAATCACACACGCGACACCTCCCACCATGGCACAGTCCATTCCACTGTCGCGGAGGGGTCATGGCACACTTGAAGCGGCAAGAGTCCGGCGGTTGACGGCACGCAGGTGGGGGAAGCAGGACAACAGGTTCCTCGTGCTTGCCCCTGCAGTTCTTTCCCCGAAGGCAAGAACGTGCCGCTTGCTGAGACTCCCGTCCAAACATACCCGTCAGGTGGCTTCGGCAGCGTACCAAGCCAAGCCCAGGTGGCCCATTGTCTCCGGCCTGGCCGTCCCAGACTTTGAGGCCGAGATTCTGCCCATTGTTGGTCACTCGCCGTCCCAGGAATTTCGTTTCCAGGAAGGATGCAGGTGTTCTAGCAGTGTGAGAACGCCTCGTCCGCCGATTCTCATGGTCAGCGCTTCGCCACCGACTGCCAGTCATAACAGCCTATGGTATATCAATTAACGGAGACCTTATATCATACAGCAGAAGCCACAGGTTCTTGGGAGTCATAATTGACAGAAACCTGTCTTGGACTCCACACGTGAACTACTTGAAGAAGCGGCTGACTGCTATATGTCACATGTTCAGATTCCTTGCAGGAAAAAAATGGGGAGTGCCGATACCATCTATGCTACAACTGTACAGGGTTCTGTTTATTGGATTCCTACGGTACAGTTTGCCTGCAATATCGAACACCGGCAAGACTAACCTGCGCGCGATTCAGAGCATTCAAGCCCAAGCTCTTAAGATATGCCTTGGGTTACCCCGCAGCGCGTCAACGGCTGAAACCATTGCCATCGCGCAAGACTACTCAATCACGACACACATTATCACCGATACAATGCGTACGTACCTCAGGCATTATGCCAGGACCCCTTCCCACCATCTGGCGAGCCTCGCTGCTGAAAGGCCCCGCACGACATATAGTGCCACTGTCGGCAAACATCGCTCGTCATTTACTGCGGGGTACGCACCTGCGTCAAAGCCAGTGTTCCCTCCGTGGTGCTTGAGCCGCCCACGAGTTCACCTAACGGTTCCGGGAGTGCGGAAGAAGTCAGACCTACCGACACATGCACTGAAACAATTGAGCCTACTCCTACTCTACGAAAACTACGGTAACCCCGTCCACATCTATACGGATGGCTCGACTACGTCGCCCAGTTCTGGTGGTGCGGTGGTTATACCATCACAAGGGATAACTCTGCGTCTTAAAACTTCACATGCGACGACGTCTACGGCGGCAGAACTCGCGGCTCTGCGCAGCGCACTAGAATTTATTGATACTGAAAGACCAAGTAAATGGGCTGTATTTTCTGATTCAAAACCGGCGTTACAGTGCCTGCGCTCAGTTCTCCGACGAGGATGCCACGAACAGTTGACGTATGAAACCGTAAAACTTCACCACCACGTAATTCAAAAAGGCCACGATATTGACTTGCAGTGGTTACCTGGCCACTGTGGAATCAGTGGAAATGATTCCGCCGATCACGCTGCTCGCGCATCACATCAGGAAGCAAACACTGTCCCAATTCCGCTTTCAAGGACAGACGCTGCAAGGCAGATTCGACAACTGGCCCGCAGTCTCACACTTACGGAGTGGAACGCACCAAGCATCAGACATACCAGACTACATCAACTGAACCCTTCACTGCAACTCCAACCTCCATCCGGCATTCATCGACGCGAAGCTTCGCTTCTCTATCGCCTTTGGTTGGGAGTTGTTTTTACGAAGGCATATACAACGTTAATCGGAATGACGGACAGCGCGGCGTGTGATGTTTGCGGCACCGAAGAAGACATCGAACACCTGCTGTGCCACTGCCCTCGTTTTTCCTCGGAGAGACAAGTACTGTCCAACGCACTGCGGCGACTGGATGATCGGCCAATTTCCGTGCAGGTGCTACTACAGCACCGTCCACATCTCTCCACGGCCCACAAAGCAGTGAAAGCACTCTTGTGTTTTTTAAAGACGATAGTCTTTCTTGGGGAACTTAAACGCAGAAATTTTGGTCTGTCTTTCTGTCTGTCCTTCTGTCTGTCCTTCTGTCTGTCTTTCTGTTTGTCGGCACGTCCCTCGATTCAGCCACTCGGCCAAAGTTGAACCACTTGCCCAAGGGCCAGCCGTCTTGAACTGGTACAGCTGTTCATACTTGTGAACGTTGTCGATCAAAATAAATATCATGCATATCTGAGGTGCAACATCACTAGGTAAGTATTAGGTGGCGTGTTCCTTTAATAGAAAATGCATACATACGTAATTTTAAGGACCCTAGTTTCTTAAGCTGCGCTGAAAATGCATAAGAATGGAAGCCTGAGCGAGTTGGTATGCGTTCAGCTTTGTTGAAACAGCGCTCACTAGACGACGACGAAGTAAAAGAAGGCACAGGACAGGCGCTGCCTGTCCTGTGCCTTCTTTTACTTCGTCGTCGTCTAGTGAGCGCTGTTTCAACAAAGCTGAAAATGCGACTGCGCTGAAATTTGCCTTCCTCCGTGCCCTTCGCACGAGCTCATTGTTGTGTTTCGGTTTCGGTTCTGTATTGCACTGTACGAATGCCATGGGTTGGTGTTGAAAAACTTCAGTTTTGAGAAGGCCAAGAAGGTGAAAAAAATATTTAAAAAATGAAAAAGCAGCGTTGTGGGCTGCCGGTTCTGGGCGCCGCTCTGGCGTTCCTGTTTTACCCAGGCGACGTGTAAATAAAAGAGTGTGTGGAGAGTACTCGTTGAGTGCGGACGTTTCTCTGCTTCAGCGCTTCGCGCCAAACCGCGTTTTCGGGCTGGCTGGCGTCCCCGCCGGTCGCGTTGGTCACCGCCGGTCTTCGCCTGCTGCTGCGCCGGGACTACCAGCACGCAACACAGCACTCATGTTTCCCGACGTATTGCCAGATGGCGTCCATATCTCACACAGCGCCTCTTCTGTCCTTCTGTCTTCTGTCTGTTGAAACAGCGCTCACTGTCGTCTTTACACGACATTTGCAGCGAAGCACGCAGATACGCGGCCAATTTTTTTAGAACGACGGGCTTATGCGAACGCCTCTGACTTGTGGTGCAATCCCGCACGCTGTAGTGAATGCACTGCATTTCTTCTCTCTCCTTTTTTTTTCTCTTTCCTCCTCTCTATTTCTCGTCTTTCTATTCCCCTTCCCCGACCCCCTAGTGTAGGGTAGCCAACCGGAAGTGTTTCTGGTTAACCTCCCTGCCTTCTCCTTTTCCTGTTTCCTTCCTTTAATGCATGACTATATAACATTGCGCGCACCTAAATGTCCTTTAAGTTTTCTGGAACAACATGACAATTTGACAGTAATGTAACACGAAAACATCCCGTCATCAAACGCATTTAGAATTGTATAGAATTGCAGGGCACTGTGTTCATGAAGTAGCGTATTTGGGTGTCGTGTCCAAACCGAAACGAATATCTATTATGTTTAGATAATGAAAAGCATTAAAAGAGAAAAGACTACTCAAAATGTCTTCGAAATCTTGAAAGTTCGCACGCTTCTAATTTTTTTTTTTTTCACTTTTTCTCCATGAAAAGAGGGAATATTGACCTGATGGACCAGTGGTGAGTAGTGGCGTTCGCCCAATTTACGTGGCACTTACGTCTTTGATCACTTACAAACGAAATGCCCTAGTCATATACAGCTTGGCTGTAAAACACGTAGAGATTGCTTTCCAAGAGGGACACCATGCGTACCACTTTAACGTAATGAGAGTTAATGCAGTAGAGTGCGCGACGATCGAATGAAAGTTAGGTGCGTACCTCCTGGGTGAAGTTGCAGATCTCGATGACGCGCAGCCTTCCGGTGGCCGTGGAGCACTTGAAGAGGCGGGGTTCGAGCAGCGGGTTGTGCACCTCCTGGTGCCCCTTCTTGTAGTCGCCCTTGCCGCCGATCGACTTCCAGAACTCGTCCGGCTCCGAGCCTTCTTTCACTTCCACCGCCTGTCTGCGATCGAAATGCGCGTACGACACCTGTGCTCAGAGGTTCGAACTCTAGCCGAGACTCCCCCGTACAGCGCTGTTTCTGTTACACTGATGCAGAGTTTCCGTACAGAAGGAAACTAATAGGTGTTCGACCTCTGTAAGGTGTGTACTCATACAGTTTAGCAAGTCGCCAGATCTTGTTTGATCCAACAGTACGTAATTGCAAACCTTATTCTGATGCTTTCTTTATTTGGCAAGTTTCAATATCATTTTAAAACATCGAATACCAAAAACGAAATATATGTTCCGTACAACTACTGGAATTCATCGTTTCTTTACCTCTTCAAATCGACAAAGCTCCACTGAAATCTGTTCAGAGCTGATTTGATTGAAGGGTGTCGGCGTCTGGCATACTATTGAGTAGGTACGTACGTCAGCCTTCAACAGCTTAATGTTTTCCTAAAATTTCTAACGTGAACGTAACAAAAGACTAAACATTAGCAACAATATTTAGTCAGTGATGAACCTGAACGCAACATTGTGGTGTGCTATTCTCACGTTCGAATGTACTTAAAAAACAAGAAAACGTTTTAGATATGAATTACAGTCAAAGTGGTGTCTGAATTCCGAACTGTTGTACTGAATATGAAACTTTTCAATGAATATATGAGCCCATTTTTAGATGCGAAGCAGCTTTTGCGCTGGGCTTCGTCCGTAGTTCCATTGGCGACCGTCCGCTTTCTAAAACCTACCATTGCCATCTGTAACATACTGAGTGCGCGCTCGCGCTAAGGAGAAGTCTTCTTCCTCTTGTTCTTCGACCGCCTTGGTGGTGATACGTGCAGAACGCGCGCTCGCGCCAAATAGAAGTCTTCTTCGTCTTGTTCTCCGACCGCCTTGATGATGATACGTGCAGAGCACTTTAGAGTCCCGGGCTGCCGTATGCTGTCCTAGCTTGGCGTAACGCAGACAAAACCACGTGTGCTGGCACGCGCTAGTGCGTTCGGGCCTGTGTAAGGGGCTGGGTAAGACGCTGTGGCCTCTAAACGAGGTTCTGCAGACGCGAGATGAACCAACGCGTTGTATCCTAGTCAGAACGCGCTGGCACGCACTAGTGCGTTCGGGCCTGTGTAAGGGGCTGTGTAAGACGCTGTGGCCTCTCCCCCTTACACACTCTCAGCAATCACGTGATGGCGTCGGGGAACGAGATTCTGCAGACGCGCGATGAACCCGCGTGGAATGCTCCAACAAGAGTTCGGGGCGAGTAACAGCAACAGAGTGAATTCATGGTGTGCTCCACTTGCAATTAAGGACGAGTTAACATATCGGGGAAGGCGCCCGTAATGAACGGAACTATAAGTCGACCCATGCGATCCTTCGCATCCCCACATGGTTGCCTTTAGTGGGAGACGGTAAAATTTTTTTCATAGCTTACCGGTCAGGCGACACAAGCTTCGCCACATTGTGGCCCATGGCAATCTCCGATGGGTCGGCGAACTGCGATTAGGCAACAGAGACGGAGTCAAGAGCCAAGCAACGCGCACATCTTCGAATATTATTGGACAAATATATATGCGACAAACAGAGAACTTCAACTCAGTACCAAGGCTGCAAACGACATGCAGCACAACTTACCTCTCCCAGCCATAGGAAGGTAGTCTTCGGTGTCTCTAGCACAAAGACGTCCTCGGAATTCAATGAAGCCGCCACTTCATCTACCTGCGAGTACGTTACAGCAGGTGATACAGTTTGACATTATACTGGCGTACCATTCAAATCATGGCATAACACATAATGCATAGCCGCGTGTATACAAACTACAGCGCAAAATGGCGGCGCGAAAGTCACGCATGCTTTTGTGCAAAGGCACGTCCTAACATCCCCATCCGGAAGAGATGCACTGCTCAAGTGCGCTATCCTACACCGCATTGAAATGAGACTACGCAGATCGGTGTATTAGGATTGCAACAAATGCGCCAACGCACTGAATGTATACCTACTGCGAACACCACGAAGCATGGTACTTCTCTTCGTGCCTCAACCCTTTAAAACATCCACCGTTTCTTACACATAAAGCAATTGAACCACTCTACCACAGTAGCTACATTTAACACCATGACCACAACACGTGACCCACGAAAAGCACGTCAGGTCTACACAACAAGACTCGGTGTCACAACAGTTGTTCAAGCTGGACTTCGGCAACAACGACTCTAAGAGTCATTTGTAAATAAGGCGTTTCTCGCTCATTCTCTTTGACGGCATCTTAAGTACATTTGGAAACGATACAGACGTCATGCACGTAGAAGGATAGGGAGCAAGAAAGTTTACGTAATTTTCGCAGGCAACTGCTGTAGTGCGTTTGGTTGGTCAATTCGAAGTGGCAGAAAACCTTCCAGCTCTATCGCTCTAAGACGCCTCCGTAATCACTGCTATACGCAATATCACATAAAAGCAAAATGCGTTTGGTCTTTTGTAGAGCCAAGTGGGTGTAATGAATGCCGCATCGCCAGCCGCAGAACTTGCCTGGACTGCCCGGACGTCGACGTCTGACGTTCCCTTGACGTGGAACATGCGCGTTCCGTCAACGTCGTACGTGTCGTGGTCCCTGAGATTGCGGAATCCGCTGGCGTGTCCTCCACTGAAGATGATCATGCGCCCCTTGAACATGCGCAGGAAGTGCTCCGGCTCGTGTCCTTGAACCACGCGCACCTGCACAGTGGTTGGAGATCAACGCAGCAGTTAATGTAAATCAGTAAACACGTGTTCCAGGATGTGCAGCCTTCTTTAACTCTAAAATCTACCCAAGTGAAATAAAAGTTCCCCAAACTCCAGGGGCTAGTGCCATTTTAGACAATTAAACGGGACATTAGGGTCACGTAAAATTTTTCATTACGTAAAATTAAGCTCGATAACACTTTGTACACACCAGCTGGTATCTTTGCTCTATTGGTGTAAAGTCTAAAGAATTTTAACGTGATTTCTACAGACATACCTGAATGGCCTTTCCGCAGAGGTCGTTGTCCATCTTCACGGCCCAGATCGCAGAGGCGGCCTTTTCGTCTTGGCTGCTCTCGTTTCCCTGCGGTTGCAACATTCGAACACGTTACATAAGGGAATCCTGGTTTGAGCTATTTGGTACTGGTTCATAACTGAGGAAACTCCCCGTCTTCAGTTATGTCCCGTTCCTTGTGTTATGTGTCCTCGTTGAATTTGAGCCGAAAAAGTTTCCTCAGTTGTGTTATATAAAACACAATAAAAAAGTACGCAAACGGTCAGAGCGCATACCGGCATGCCGGATCAAGACATGATTTGTGGTCTCGCCATTGCGCCTGTAATGTCAAGCATGTCTTGTTAATCAGCGAGTATTAAACTAGCTTCACGTTGAGTGGCGTTGTGGTGTGGCGTTGAGTGCATGTGCCGAGAAACAAACGTATTTCAAACATCACACCCACTCCTTCTCGGAAACGGACAACGCGTTCTAGCAGCTGTGCCAGAAGGAAGGTCTAATTACGAAACCCGTAAAAAGGATAACGTTTATCGTTTCACGAATACATGTACTTAGCAGTCAGTTCGTTAAGAGCTCGGTGGGCTCGTTCCAGCGCAACCAGTTTGGTTTGCCAGTAATTTAAGAGTAACCTACGATTAAAGTAACAACTTTTAACAAAGTGAACGAGACAACTCTTTAGGCTTCCGGATACAGATATACCTCCCAGAAAACTTCAAGCCATCGGTGGTTTTCTAGACGTTAATTTACAACTACATTGATGTAATCGACGTAGACGATCACTATGCCCTATGACAAGGTCAGATCAGTTTACAAACAATAGAAGCACAAGAATATCTAGGAAAGAATACCAATGTCTTCTACAGTACGAGACGAAGAAACCCGGAAAAGAGATCGGAGTTCCCTTTCCTAGTGACAAAAACTCAAGGCAAGCTCTCCACAAGGGGTCTCGAACAACGAGTATGCTGCAGACCTCCACCACAGTCAGCTTATTGGACAGCGTGGTCATCTATGCATCAATAAACGATCACTGCAGCAGTCAAGCGTAAGCTGCCAGCGTAAGCTGCCACTACCTAATTCCCCTATTTTATTTGTCAATGTTCTCAATAACAAAAAAAAAGAAACGGAAGGAAGCAGGACGGACCAGAGAACATGCAGGGCTAACCGATATTCTAGTCCACATTAAGCGGAAATACAGAGCTGGGCCGGCCACATAATGCGTAGCGTGGTGAGTTATAGCGACCGAATGAATACCTAGGCATGGGGAATGCAGCAGCAGAGGATGGAAGCGAATTAGATGGAGTGACAAAATTAAGAAACTCGCAGACATAAAATGGAATCATCTCGCATAAGATAGGGTAACATACAGATCCTTAGGAGAGGTCCCCATCTGCAGTGAACATAGCATAGTCTGGTAATGGTGTTGGTGATCACATATTATATAGGCGACGCTTTACACTGCGAAATTTCACGAAGTCCCTGGCACCTGCTTAGATATATTACATGCGGTACCCAAAGCTGTGGCCACGAAAAAGAATATCAAGTTATAGTTACTTCATTGGCTGGGCAACGTGCGCAGCCGCTACAAACTGTACGCACCTGCCAGAAGTAGATGATGTAGCGCTCGCTGTAGCCCTTCTTGTAGGTGTACTTGATGACGTAGCTGTCCCCTCCGAAGAAGAAACCGTAGATGGCCGGGTCTATTGGAGCCAGCTCGAAGTTCTCCACGCGGAAGATCTGAAGCAAAAATAACGACGATTTGAATAGACAGCACAGTCCGAAAAAAAAAAACATTTACAAAGACATATGTGGCAATTGTGAGTGGTATCCGAGTGATTCGAAAAAGAGAATAATTTTAGGCATCCGCACTAGATTTCATTGTTTTTTATTCTGCTGTGAACTAGTGCCTAGAACGCGCGTTTCCACAAATAAATTGTCAAGGAATGCGTGCCCAATGGCTTGCACGTTTTCCTAATAATCTCTGCTTTAGCTCTCTGTTTATTTATTCTTTAAGTGTGTGAGCATTTATATGCAGTCTCATCAAGAAAGCTGTCCGACCGTCCCTCTGTGACGTAAGACGATCAGGGCCATAAGGAAATAAACGTACAAAAGAAAACAAGTTTTC
>NC_051178.1:131377078-131432865 GCF_013339695.2 Rhipicephalus sanguineus
GATGTGTGCGCATGCCAATATCTACGCCAGCCTTGTCGCAAACTCTTCAGCTCTTCGGCGGCACGTGCTTGCTGCGTTCAATCAGTTTTGAGCGCTTGAACCTCCAACCCCACTGGCTACGCCAATGTCGTTAGATCATGCACATGCAGTTGTTACCACCTTCAACACGGCCAAAGACCGAAACATCCGAAGCTCTTTTTTTACGATAAAGCTCTTCTATACTCCCGGCGTAAACACCCACTCACCAATCCTGTCACGGTTAACTGTCCCAAAACCTCGCGGAAACTTCTTCCGGGTACGAAAGCTCTGCCACCGCTAACTACACTGAAAGTTCTTTTCGGAAGATGAAAGCCTTGTAGCTATAGCTGGCGCTCGCGGTACGACTAATATCAAAGTGACGGAAGCAGTGAAGCGATACGCCGTTACGCGAAAGCTTATTATGCCCAGCCCCACATGCTCGGAGACCCATTTCGATCATGGTCCGAAGGCGGCCTGTTATTCTCGCTCGAATGACTTGTACCGTTTGTCCGTGTGGACGTCTAGGCGTGCAGGGGATGGAGGGAGACAGCGGCTGTCACGTACGCCATTGTGTTCGCAGACGATCCAGTACACGGCCAAGAACAAGGTCGTGCAGGCTGAGACGGCGAGCTGGCTTCCTGGAGAAAGGACGCATCGAGGCCGGCACCACGGACCAGTGGCGGAACGAGGATGCTCTACATCCCCCATACCGCCACGAACCTGCGCGGCTGCCACCTCATACGGATACAGTACGACGTATACGGAGTGATATATTACGTGTTCCGTTGTTCGCTGAAACCATAGTCGACTGTGATGTGCTATGCCATGCGTAATGTATATATAAGGGCCATTTAGCGTCGGGCAGCGTGGTAACTATGTTGCGACCGTCTGTCGAGAATGAAAGAATGATGTGAGTAAATGACACTGCGAATTCACCACACACGGCGATCAACGTGGACTACGTTCTGTGGTCTTACTTTGCGGGAACTACGATCTAATTCTGAAGCATTACAAACTTGGAAACGGCAGACTAATGTTTACTACGTGGTATTCCTGAAACCTGTAGGCAAGGCACGAGTGTATTTGCATACAGCCCACATCGGAACGCGGCTTCTGCAGCCGGCTATTGAACCCGTAACCACGAGTTCAGCAGTACAACGACATAGCTACTGAGCTAATGTGACAAATATATTTTTTAAATTTCACTTTTTTAAGATGTCACTTTTTACAACTTATATATAGTTCGCAGATTTAAGTACTATATATGAGGTCGCGCTACATAATGCGTTTTTTTAATGTTCGGAAAAGTTTTGTCATGAAGCCCAAATCAGCTTGATATCTCGAAGCTTGACTCGTGATTTTTACGCTTTTGAGTGGTGGTTCAAACTTCAGTCACTTTTTCTCAGGCCAGTGCAAACGATACATATTTGCACCACTGCCTTAGTCACGTGATTTTCGCACTTCAAGAGTGCCAGCTTTCTTGTGAGTTGTCAGCCTAACGCAGTTTATCCTCATCATTTGCTGTTTTGCTAAAGCACAACTCGGCCAACGAAACTGTACCTACAGCGGTGTCGTTTCGGGGCCTACAAAATTCGTATTATGAACGGTACTGTCGCGATACGTTGTTTTAGGCAACGCCCTTTCGTCGACTTAGCATTCTCTCTGACGCTTTGTGGACGCAGTTCATCATCTCGCCCAGGGACCGGGCAAGGAGATCCGCCTGCAGTTGCCAATCATGATGGCGACCTACCCGATAACGCAACAGCGACGGCACGCTGCAACGCAAGAAGGGCACCCACTACCCCACTGTGCTGCCCGTCTTCAGGCCCTGGCTGAACACCGACAAGTTCAAAGACGTAGCCGCAGCTTCCCAACTCGAGTGGTCGTCTATACGCTTCCTTAGAATCCCTGGATAGCTTTCTCTCCAGCGCCTTCTCCTGGTGTTACCATGGGAGGACTGTAAGGTCCACCGCGGCAGATGTGAATTGTGTGAGCATCGTTTAGTCCCTCGATAAGACAACGTTGGCAACTGTTTTCAGCTCCATGACATTTGCTCGCGATGCCCATTGTCGTTCTTATCTGCGCAGGCCTTTCATGTGCGCTGTGTCTCTATAGCTTTCGGCTAACAAACACAGGTGCTGACATAAGAGATGTGATTTGGGATTTGAAAGGCGCTCATTTCTGCAACACACGAGGGAGCGCGACGCAGCGTCCGGCAAAGAGAAGTCGGAGTCAATTCTCTGTACTCCTCACCTCCGCAATTGAGAGAGAGAGAGAGAGAGAGAGAGAAGGAGGAATACAGGGAAGCGAATATTTTAGGTTAATCCTTGTTGTTGCCAGCCTGATGACATTATAAAAAAATGAGTTTTTTCTCCAAGTGGAGTTAGCTGTAATGTTACCTACAGTGCCCAGCTTGCGATACTGCTGTTCCCACGTATCGCTGGCTTACTACGCTTTGCAACGCTTTGCAATCAGATCAATTTGAGACGGGGTTGTCGTGCGCGCTGCCGAAAAACTGATAAGGAATCTCTGTTTTCCGGCTTCTCAGAGAGCGCCAACCCGACAGCGCCTTGCACTTCAAAGAAACATGACCATTTCGTGAAACCTCACACATATCAACTTTGAATTCCCAAGTGTAGGAATTTAACGGGCGGATTAACATGTTTAGGCGTTTGAAAAGAAGGCTTTTATCCATCGATTCTAGACCTTTGCGAGCATGTAGGACTATATATTCTTGTTAATGTGTGCGTGTGTTCGTTACGAATAAGAGTAATTTAATTAACAAAAGCATGAACTGAATATCGCTCCAATTTCTCAAGCGTGCGTGCCTAGGTATATAAACCTTAAATAATCGCGACAAGAAGCAGCAATAGATTATATAAAGTATATTATGTGACACTAAAGTTTCCGGCTATATGTTGCCAAAGCGATCATCAAGCCTCTGTGGCAGTAACGAATAGTTGTATGTCAATTTCTTCTTTTCTGTACAGCGGGCGAATTCCTAAACTGTTGTTGTTCATATTTTGTAAAGCGCATTTCGAACATTTACTTTTACAGTGAATTTGCTTTGTCATTACTAACTAAATACTTCGGCTCATGGGAAGTAGTAAAACATGTTTCTCCGGGCAAACTTGTTTCAACAACAAGATTGTACCACGGCGCGTGAGTCGGCTTGTAATTACGATATCCCACAGTCCGGCATCCAGTGACGTTTATGTTACGTTTTGAAATATATGCTGGCGCTGACATGAGGCGGTACCTAACACAATAATTGTTTGAGGATCATAGCTAAGCTGACGGACTTATAGCTTCTCTCATTCGTTGTTTGTGCAATCTTTGCCTTGTTTCTTTACGCTCACCACACAATGAATCGCCACAGAAAGTTGTTTTCCTCGCTAGTATATGCTTCTGCAGCGCATCAATTCAAATGCGAAGGGAAATTACAAGTTCACGCAATTCTTGGTTTTGTTCCGAAGGGGCATAATTTTATCGTGGAAGCTAAAGAGAATCACCGAACCAATTTATTCCTGTAGCATAATTTTCTTTTCAAAACTTTAACTGCATTACAGAGACGGGAAGAAAAAAAAACAAAAAAAACCGTCACATATTACAGTTCCAAAATAAAAACCAGACTGCCTACTTCTCGAATTTAATTGCTAGAGCATATGAGTCCATGACGTCAGCTTGCGTCAGATTCTTTTTTTTTTTTGTTCATGCATTTCAGCATTCCTCGGGCAAGAAACAAGCCAAAAGTTGAATTTCGAGAATATTCTATTGTTGCGTAAACTCGCTTCATCGCTTAGCTCTCATCTAGAAACATGCAGGCGCTTTCAGAGTATGTGGCGTCGAGTGAATTTGTTGCGCACATACCGAAGCGTCGTCGCAACAACCCGTGTTCTATTTGTGCGTCGTTTCGTGGCTTACCGTGCCGTGCTCGGAGAGCGGTAAAACTTGCCTGTTTCTCGTTTTGCAGACCTAGAAGTACGCATTGCTTGAGAGTGCGCTTTTGTGTTCCTGTTACACAACGTGTAGGGGCCACTGCCCGCTTGTAAGCAAGCATAAAAGTCGAGCTGCCAGCCTATATACAAATGTATGCGAAATGTAGTTGGTTTGTACGAGTTAAGAAAGTGCTGCGCGCTCGCGTAAGAGTAACAAAAATAGGGTCTCTCGCTCTGGTCCACATAAGTGTTCTTCACAAAGCTATAGGACTGCCATTTTATGAAGCAGCAAATTGTCTGCTAAACGTCACCTCAAACGAATGCGAGTTCTGCGTGCTTTTTTTACACACATAGTGATTGAAGCGATTTTGTGAGGCTCGCTAAGGTTGCCCCGTAGTTCCGCACCCTTGACGGTAGAAGCAGGTTAGCGGGTTACAAGTTTAGAGATGATATAGGACGTTTTAACGCTTATGAAAGCTAGGTAAGTGCCGGCGTTTACAGGTAAGAGCAACGTTGTAAGAAAGTTGTCTCTTTTGGTTATTTATTTTTTAAATTATGAGCAAACGCAATAGACTTAGTCATGATGTGTACTGAGGACCTAGAATAAGGCCCTAGGTTCGGAAACTCGAGAGTGAAATTAGGTAGGAAACTAACCGTTGCAAACCCCCTCGAAGCTTGCTTTGTACGATTAATAAAATTTCTTTTTTAAAAAAGAGAATCCTCGACATTGATTCGAGTAACAATTTTGCGGGAACCTAAGCGCACACGGCGCGAATGAAGTTGGGCATTTAGGACAAAGTCTTGTGGTTGGTTCGGGAACTCCCACGTTGGTCGAGTTCGCAGAGGGCGGAAGGCTCCATGGCATAGCGTGGGTTTTGTTCAATGCAGGTGACATTTGTGTGACGCGAATGATGCTACATGACGTTTGTGTTATGTTGTTTCTATTTGTGCAAAATAAAGACGTACATGTGCATTGTTCTGGTATCAAAATGTCTTTCTTGAAATGATAAACCAGGTACAAAAAATCAAGCCACTTTCACCGCCGGGAAAGCCGTCGGGCAGCGAAGCTGGTGCCCCTTTCATTCGGTCCCTCGAAGTCTCTCCTTTCGTTTTGCCCAGTTACTTCTAATTCATTTCTTTGTTGTTTCTTCATTAAATGTAAGTCAGGCCTTTAGTTCCAGTCGACCGCTCTGGTTGGCGTGGTTTACCGGTGGACTCTGTCTTTCTTCTAAGTTTTTTCTATGACCCCCCAGTCTACCTTCTTCCATTTCAGAGGCAACAGCTCCCCTCTCAATCTACTGTTTGAATCGCCCGCCTTACGTAAGTTTCATCACGTGACAACCCTTTCAGACCACTCTTTGAATTACCCGCCTTACTTAATATTCATCAGGTGACCCGCTTTCAATCCCCTCTTTGAATCACCCGCCTTACAGAAAGGGGCGCGGCAACACTTTTCTCAGTTATAATGGAACAGACTCACTGTTAGCGCATGACGCTTCACGAATCGCATACCACAGAAATGTTTAGAATCAGTCAAGTACGAGCGGAGCGCTTCTCCTCTCTCCTCTCGTACAGCGAGCGCCCTGAAAGCTACACAGGGAGGAGGATGACAATGAGGGCCAGAAGATGCAGTCCTTCGTAAGCGCGCGTTGTGACTCTAGGAATTTTTTTTAACACGAAAGGTGTTTTAAGCCGGGATCCACCAAGACTTTCATGACGTATTTCTGTCACGGGACGTACGTCAGCGAAATGAATGCCATCAGATGGCAAAGAAAAAAAAAACATAAGAAAAAGTTCTGATGACGGGAGTCGAACCCATGACCTCTCGGTCCGCGACGATGGCTGGAGGGCGTTTAGCCCACTGAGCTACCGCCGAATTTTTTATTTCTTTCTTGAACTGAGCTACCGCCAAACACACATAACGGGGGCTACATGAACGCGCCTTTTATCTTTCACACTTTCCTCTCACAGTGCTCTTCGATGGATGGATGGATGCTGTGAGTGTCCCCTTTATAATGGGGCGGTGACATCTGTGTCACCAGGCTCGAAAAAAAAAAAAAAAGCGCGCCGTCGCTACGACCGTCCCATTCGGCGCGTTTCCAATGCAAGTTTAATTTCGTCAACGCTTTAACACATTGTGAGGTGGCAGCTTTGACCAAAGCCTCGCTCATAGTACTCATAGCATCCATCTATATCGAAAGATAGCTCTCCGACACTCGCCTGGCTGCCGCAACGCGTTCCCCACTTCGCCCTGTGAGAAGTAATGGCCAGGCTAGAGGGAACACACGACGCGCGTAGCGTTTCTCTTCGCATTTCACGACGCTTTGAAGGAGTGCATATCGAGTATCAGTGTTTATTATGTGCTTGTTGATGCCATCTTTGCGCGGGATTCCCCATATGCGGTGTTTACGTATATGTTGAGAACTTCAGCTACCGCAAGGGTTAAATCATGATCATGGGCGTTAGTCGTCGTTACGGAGTTGTGCCACTAGCGTCAACGTGAGTGCGATACGTTCACATCAAGCGGTGCTATATCTGCCAAACAGCATTAGACATTGTACAAGCTCTCATATACCCATGCACCATAAATAATAAACTAGTTCTGTGACGATACGTTGCACTTTCGTGTTATACCGATTCCTATGACGGAGGGATCAACCAACCATCTTTTTCCTTTTTTTTCGAACACGCGGCTTTGTCAGTGCGAGTGCGCGAGCGGGCACGTGGCGCCATCCCGCGGCGGCCATGCCAACTAAGCAGCTTACGATGCTCAAATCAGCCCCAACGGCGGTGACTTCGGTATATGGCGCAGTAATGTGGGTATATCGTATCATTTGTAGTGAGAAGAGGGAGCGATTTTTAGCTGACTTTGAGAATTAACTGTAAATTCCAGGCCTCGTGCTGCGCTATAATGTTCTAAGGAGCCTCGACTACTAATCGGCAGCGTTTTCTGACCATGCTAAAAAATAATATCTGGAGTTTAACGTCCCAAAACCACGATATGATTATGAGAGACGCCGTAGTGGAGGGCTCCGGAAATTTCGACCACTTGGGGTTCTTTAACGTGCACCTAAATCTAAGCACACCGGCCTCAAACATTTTTGCCTCCATCGAAAATGCAGCCGCCGCAGCCGGGATTCGATCATGCTTAAAAAGTGTTGAACTCTGAAATTGGGTTTCCTGGCCCCTTTAAAGTTCATGCTCAAAAGTGTTGAACTTTTAAGGGGCCATGACACCCAATTTTCGATCATAATCTGTGTTCTGTCGGTTAATCCTTGGTCATTCACAAACAAGCTGGCAAAATTTTAGCGCATTTTGTCGCGCACTTAATTTATAATATAATATTTTTAAACACACGAGCAGCCTGACAGTCGGGCAACACTGACGCACTCGCGAGCCGTGACGAGCTGCTTGCTTTGCGAGCGTCTGCATTCTGGCAAACGATTTGTTCCGTGGTCATCTGCGCGTTCAATCAAGCTATTTCATCTTTCTTTAGCTTGGCATTGAAATTCAACGATTTCAGCTGTTGAAACTTTTGGGGGCAGAAAACGACGACGCCGCTCCGTGTAGCAGATGACGTCACACACGCCATGGCGAAATGGCGGTCGCCGGCTGTGGGCGGCATGGTGGGCGGAGTTTATAGCCGGCGACTTCTAGGACTCATTTTGCACCGAAACATTCTTTTACAGGCCAATTTTTAAATATGTATAGGTATAATAGACCCTCTACTTATATTTTTCGCTGAAAACCGCAAATTGTTGGGTGACCGTGTCATGGCCCCCTTTAAGTTTTATCACGGTACCCGCTTTCAATCCCCCTTTTGACATGACCAGGATTTGGGGACATATGCACGTAGCCCATCTGTCGTCGGGGACTGCGGTGGCCTGCCGTAACTGAATGGGAAATAGGCGAAAAAAAATCATATCTGACGAAAAAATACAGAAATCAAGAACGACTCCCGGTCTATACAGCAGAGACTTATTTGAACTATTCTGTTAAAATTACAGTGTGGCGCTACAAAACCGCGTGGCTTCCCAGAGTGTTTAAAATTTACAATGGGGCCCCATGTATTTCTAATGGGCGGTGTTCAATTGCCCTGGGAAGCCACAGGCTTTGTAGTGCGATACTGCAATTTTACCAAAAGTTCCAGTAAGGTCTCTACTATATAGAACCCCGAGTCGTTTTTGATAGCTTGCTTTTTCAAGAGATATGATTTTTTTCGCACATCTCCCATTCGTTACGGCAGGAGGCCGTCGTTAACGCCGAGAGATGGCGCCACGCACAGATGTCCGCAAATCCTGGGAATGATCGCCCACCTTACTTTAATTAAGCTTCATCACGTGACCCCTTTCCCTCTCCTCTTTCAACAGACCCCCCTTCCTCTCCACCCTGGTCACGTGACCTTTTTTTGGCGTGACCATGCCAACGGTGCCGACGGCACAGAAACCGCATATACAACTTCGATATAAAAGTCGTCTAATTCAGAAAAGTAACACTGTCTGACGTACTTGGCTCTTCAGTACCCACTGCCTTTGCCTATATTCATCATCGCATAAATGAAAACTTTACTACATGAACGTAAACGCACACAACAAAAAAAATCATTTTCTCGTCAAAATTTTTACTGCCGAATAGGGCAATGAACAATCGTTTTACGAAAAGTCTTGCTTCTGTAGCGGCAGCAGTTCCGACAAGAAGGCAACCGCATCGTGAGAAACAAACTATGACACAGAGGTTGACATTCAGCTACGTTCATGCAGAAAAGTAACACAATAATAATATCTGGGGTTTAACGTCCCAAAACCAAAAGTAACACACTACGTGCAAGTCACACATGCATGTCAAAATATGTTATTGCGTCAGCTAACATCTTGCGGTTACGCCTTCCAACATAGGGAAGTTCTTCGATGTCACGTTTTAAATACAACTAATGTTACCAGCTTCAAGGCCAGTGGGCGACCATGTAGTAGTTGAACTTCTTTGAGCGGAACACCCAGGCTATGGACTCAGCACTTGCATTCATTCATGTTGCCAGCATAATCGTCATCATCTGCTGTATGTATGTATGTATGTATGTATGTATGTATGTATGTATGTATGTATGTATGTATGTATGTATGTATGTATGTATGTATGTATGTATGTATGTATGTATTATGTATGTATGTATGTATGTATGTATGTATGCATGTATGTATGTAGCGTGCAGATATTCTGCAGCGTGTATTCTGTACTTTTGGACGGTAGTTAACAGGTACAAAATTAATCTGATTTCCAATGGCTCCTCAAGGCGAGTGCTATATTAACATATATGCAATAAAAGAAACTGCTAGCAGACTAACAACATTCAATGCTTTATTTCATAATAAAAATTGAAAAAAGTACAAAGCATACTAAAACACATTTGCGCTGGGTCACATAATTTACGTCAGCACTCTGGATAATAGACAAGTGCATCGAGAGAGAATATGCATCTCGCAAAATACCACACAGAACGCTGCGACTCATTCAAAGTGCTCTTCTTGCACACAGCGTAGAGGCGAAAAAATACTTAACGCACGCGAAAGACGGTGGCAGAATTTGCTTAAAGGCGGTGCGATTTGTTTGTTCGGAAATAGGTTAAACGCTGTTCCATTCGGCTGGCATTCACATTGGACAAGGCGCGAAATGGTTACGTAAGTACGTTACACGTCCGCAACATCACCTCGATTGTAAGAGCTTGATGTAAAAGGCACGTACCGAAAGGCACACGCAAATCATTCGAGCAGAATGTATTAAGCACATCAAGATACACTGCGCAAAAGAGTTGAGCGTGAAAGGCTTTTGTGGTATACCCAATGTAATTATAAATCAAAGTCGCAAGTTTGCTAAACGACGCCAAGCTTGCAATGCTTCAGTCACGTCTGCCAAGAAACATTGTTTCATGATGCCGGTAACAAGAAGCGTCGATCTCAGTGCTGCACCTGGAAGTGTGCCTAACTACTCGCTTCGGGTCGTGACCTCAAAGATCAGATCACACGTGCACTACCAGTTGCTTTCGGGTTATCAAGCGCGGCAACTCATTGAAGCTTGGTCCCCAAGATCGGGCTGCTTCAATCAGACACCGCGCTTGATATCTCGAAAGCAACTGGTATGGTCCCCACCGCACAGACTCAAACGCAAGAAATCCGCGACTCTGTTTAGTTTTGTCTGCCCTCAATCCTTGCTTTGCTGTTTTCTGTTGGTGTGTTGATTGCTCAAGTAACACAAGCTGGCCCAGCCAGTAGTAATGTTCACTTTAAAATATTGGGCTACTTCTAACAAGTGCTCACGTTTCAAGAACCTCAAGGGCCTAGCGGACGGGCCGGCCTTTGACGAGGTAGTGGCGTTTGCGGACGTTTCTCATTTTCAACCACACTGACTCGGTGCGAAAAGCAATGGCCACTTTCGAAGGCAAAAGTCGCCATTCGGAAGTGACTTTAAGAGAAAACAAAATAAAAGATAAAAGAAATGTGCGGAGTGCAGGGAGTGAGCGTTGCAAGCCTTTCGGCACCGAGAAGGCACACGCAGCCAGCTCCCGTCTCGCTGTCCACCAGAGCACGGTACAGAAAGGCGTCGCTTGGGCGAAGCTGTGGGTGCAGGCTTTCTTCGGCACCCCGAAACTCACAGTCTGGTAACTTGACGCTTAAGCTCCTCGTACGTGGGAATGTTCTGGAAAAAGAACACGACGACGTCGCCCAGACGAAAGAGTTATAAATCCGAACAGAAATCGAGAGAGAAATCGTCGTGTGCAAATGAACCTTTCGACATGCAGTGCTGAGCAAGTGAGTCATCTCTTTGCGCGTCCAATACGCAGCCAAATGAATTTCGTTGTGTCTCATTCATTTGACTGTGTCAAACAAAGCAACGAGCCCCTCCAACAATTCCCTTCTGTCGTTATTTCAAGTAAGTAACAAAACTTCAGCTCGCCCTGTTTTCAATAAAGTGAATTTTCACTGTTCCGCCTCGGTTCAAGGATTAGAAGTTACAAGAGCTATGGTGATAGACAGTTGTAACATTTCTGTGTAATGCTTTATACATTACGACGAGCTGTATGCTCGGACAACAAGACCTAATTTAATTTATAAGATCGCGAACGCATCCGTTTTTGATACAGCTATTCATGAGGAGTATCGTCCTATTAATCAACAATTTCAATTGTTTCAATAATAAATATTTGTTCAACTTCTTAGACGTACAAAGCTACAAAATGTGTCCGCTTCCTCCCTTGTTTTTGTTTCGTAGAATTGTGGGAAAAGCTAGCATTTATGTTTAATTTTACAGCATGCGTAGTTCTATGTTCGCGTCTCAACTTTAGCAGCTATTTAAAGTTAAAATAAAAAAAATTCTATCATTGTTTTCGTTTAGAGGCGACAATATAACTCTCCACAGTGACATAGATGTAGTCATAATGTTCAAGTCGTGACGCCAGCAATAGACTTTGGAACTCATTTATCATTGTAAGAACTTTTCAGTTAATAGGTTAACGAGAACGCAATTGCATTATCGTAGCATTTAGACATGACTCACTCGCTATAATTCCTAGTGAACGGCCAGCTATGTTGTTTCATTGTGCGAGGTGAAAATAACAATACGTGCATACAGCAAGCGTACTAAGCTTGTGCAGTTTTCCAAGCGAACGTGTTCCGCAAGGTGTTCTATTTCTAAAAGATTTCTAGTCTACGAAAATTCGCGGTGGCTGCACAATACAACGGACAAGAGAGAAACACACTAAAAGATGATTTTATATTTCGTTTCTTCACCTCTGAAACCTCAAATTCGTATGGTCAAAGTTGAGCTCTAAGAAGCGAAGGAACCAAGGATAAGACGTTCTTGAATGTCCCTTTGTCTTGTCCAGTAAACGTGCTTCACGCTAATCAATGCGGGTTTCTCGATAGACGTGGGCTGGTTAAAGTTATGTAGTGCATTAAGACGTTGTCGACAACGCATACACCTAAAAACTGAATGAGAGAGATGTTCTGCCGGCATTCGTTACAATAACACTACTCTAATGGCGTCTACAACATCAATCTATGATTTAAACCTACTTTAGGTTTAGGCTTAGGTCATAGTAGTCTTGATGAATTGCAAGTCAATAAACATGCAGTGCCCCCATTGTGTCAACGCAGATTAGGATCACAATATAAGAACCACCAAGGCAGGACTATTTTATTAAGTTTTACCAGCGCTACTACGGGATACTTCAGAAGTTTAAAGAGAAATGGGGGTGGGGAGGGCGTTTAATAAAGGCATTCACAAAACATCAAGACCATGCTGTGGCATTCAGTGTAAGCAACTGCAATTGAAATGGGATAAGGATGCATGTGCTGGGAAACTCGGGGGTTGGTTCCACGTTAGGTTAATGTTCATGCATTTCTAAATAGGTGGCTTGAACTATACTACACTGTCCCATCAAAACGAGTCACGTGATCGCCCCATACGAGAGCTTTGCTTCATGCACATGCCGTATGTCCAACTGCAGCGATGCGAAATGACCCCACGTGCGTGAACCCTAGATTTAAATCGCCATATACTTCTTCCGTTTTCACCTCCACGCGTCCGGCGTGCTGCTCCTGAGGAGAAACCGCAAGATTGAGCTGATGTAGCGAAATGTTCTTTTTTAAAATTAAACTAACAGCTATTGTTCGGCGCCACTGCGTCAATGTAAGTAATGGGTCGCCTATAACAACGTCAGGATACTAATTTTTGTGTCTTCACCTACGCCGAGACATCAACGTATATATAGAAGCGCCGCGGAATACTACTAATCACATCATGTCTGTCATAACACGAAAGTAATATCTAAAGTCAGGCAGCCACACCTCCACAACGGCTTCCAACCACACGCGAAGATCGAAAAATGCGAGGCAAAAGATTACGCAGTTCGCGAAATTGCAAGCCAAATTGTACTTATCATCAGTATGCGTGCGCGTGAGAAAATGAGCGCTCAAATAACAACTCTGATATTACTTTTTATGGTGTTGGCTTGTATGGTATCCTACAGGTGCTGAGCTCTAAGACACAATTACCTAGATGCACCCATTTTAATAGAGGCGATCAAAGATTCCAAATGAGGATACCACATGCCGGTTCATGCGAAAGACGAAAAAAAAAAACAGATCAACTGTTGCAACCTCATACAATGTTTACCACACTACGTTCAGAAGTGGTTTTCAGCACTCATTTTCTCTGCGTAAGCAGCGTGGAGAGTTAGTAGCGAAGCCAGGGCGAACCGGACAGTGCCGGCGTGGTTAGAACCCAACGTACGTACGGGCCATGCCAACAACGATATTTGGGATTGGCGCAGCGACCAGCGGCCGTGTTTATCGGCTCTTCTGCACGGCCGCCAGCGGGGACAGGACGAGTGAGCAAGAAGAGAAACGCATCAAAAATTCTGTCAACACCGAGGAAGATTCGCAAGAGATGTTTACGTGAATGCGACATCTGCGCATCGCATCGTTTCCGTTTAGCGCATCGTGTTCGACGCAAAAGTGGCTAATACGGTCAGTAAGTACAGGTGAATGATAACTCGACATTAAGAAAGGACTTTTATAGCTTGCTCAACATCGGTTTATATTTACGATGTGAAATGCGAGACGGTTTATCTGAGCTCACATAAGGCGTACAGCCGAAGCCCATGCATGGGTTCGGCGGAAACACGCAATGCTATACTTCGTGTTTCACTGATGCGACGCTAAGCACCGCTGCCGTCAGTCGAGACGATCGCGCTTCTGTCGCATTCACGTATACACGGACAATACATATGCATTTGTAACGCGTAGTTTGTGGCTCGACATTGATCGTAACTCGACGTAGACGCTAATTAACAGTTAAGAAAATCGTACTTTGTTTCTACTAATGCGCTGAACATTACTACTGCTCTCTTACTACTGACAGCTACTACCGCACATTCGCGACAATATTTCAACGATTCTCTCAGCGATGAGTGAAAATGCCATAAGGACTACGTGTTAGAGCCTACATCATTCCAGTCGTGTTAGACGTTATCTCATGCATATTCATACAGCTATAGTTATGACATGCTACAAGATGCAAATGGGTAATGCCCACCAAATAGTCGTCCAACTATAATTGAATAAAACAACACGCAGCTAGCCTTCTGATAAGCCGAGTGCACCAAATAATATACTTCAACGTACAAATAAGACGGATTTGTCTACGTCATTAAAAAGAAGTCCCACATATAACGAGGCTGGTCGTTTATATATCTATTTCACTACTTTCATCATAGGCCGACTGAACGTCCTGCGTGTTAAACGCGTCACGACTAGCACTTTCAAAAAACCAGATTTACAATATTAAAGAATCCTCTATTTGTTTTCTTCTGTGCGAACATCTACATGCTAAACAACCATATTTTATAGTAGAGATTAGCAAGGCTAAAGCAAGAGCTGACTTCAAAATTTCTCGAACAGTCGCAAAATAACGCGTACAACGTCATTTGCCACGTTAAACTTGCAAAACGAAAGGGACACTTTATCGTCCCAGTAACGAATTACCGAATGCATTATGTAATTCTCGTAGAGAACAATTCTGTCTGGTTTTACGTTCATGCACCCGTAAACTAAATAAAATAACAATGAGAGAGTATAGATATCGTCGAGCGAAGTATGCAGAATAGCAGCGTGCGTACCTCCCAAAGGTTGGGGTCCCAGTGATCGAAGAGTGCCGTAAATGCATCCGGCTCCTGAGCCTGGTTCACAGTGATGATGGCAGTGCTGTTCAGATCCCGCTCTGTTGGGTCTGTCTTCACGTACTCCTGCGAATCGATTCACAACTTACGTCAGGACACTGCTTGGAAATTACGAAATTGGCGCATGGGGCTATTTCTGCCTTCGGCCGTTGGATCGCCTACGGAATGCGTCCAGCTTGAGGTGTGAGGAATGAACACATTGATATCCCATTTATTCGGGATTAGCATCACATTTAAATTTATTCAGGTCACTGGCAGCTCTGAGATTCACAGGCACGCAATAGGCAGCACACCTGACATTTACTCCTTAGGTTAATTAACCCTCGATGTATTTAGTTTTTCGTTTATCTTTTTGTCGCTGCGTGTATAATAAAAATGCACACCACTTAGCAGCTGCCTTAGCAACTGGCTTAAACTAAGCAGCTGCTAAGTGGTGTAAAAACACCACTCAGCTCCTTAAAACTAAGCGTAGGTGAACTATCTTTGCTACACTGAAAGGAGGCGGGTTGGGGGGGGAGGGGAGGGAGGAAGGAGAGATATAAAGTACACATACTGATCTACTATGACCCATTAAGAAAATGTCCAACTGAAACCAGCACGGCACCAAGAGTTTCCATTGGAAATGAGCAAAAAATGAAAAAAGAAAACTAGCGCCATACCATGGCCACCTCGAGCGACTTGGTCCTCTCCTCCTCGGTGGAGCCCTTGCCGATCCAGACGTAGATCTCGTCTCCGCTGTCCAGCATCATGACGTCATTCACGTCCAGATCCTGCGTAGTACCGCAGCAAGTGAGTTCGCGAAGTGAGCTCTAGCCCGCGCTGCGTTTTTGAATGAAGTCTCCCGACTTCAGTGCAATATATTTATCTCTTCGATTAGCTCGCCATTCTACAGCTACGTGTCGGTGAAGCCCCCGTACACCGTTTGCTCGGAACTCACTGCGAACTAAACAGCAAAGCGGATAAGAAAGCGTGCTGACGCCCCTACCGCATAGTCGACGCTGTAATTGGTCACATAAGTTCGAGGCATAACGCGCTAAGGCGCAAAGGCACGCTTTCCTTCTCTTTATAGCAGTGTTCAAATATGAATATTTCCTAATCGAATCGCATGAGAACATATAACGAAAGCTAGATACTAATAACGAACGCCAACTATACTTCACAGAAAATATATAATCATATAAAGTTTTTTTAATATATTTAATGCATGACTATATTATATTGCGAGAACCTAAATGTCGTTTAAGTTTTCTGGAACAACACGACAATTTGGCGGTAATGTAGCACGAAAACAGCCCGTCATCAAACGCATTTAAAGTTGTATAGAATTGCAGGGCACTGCGTTCATGAAGTAGCGTATTTGGTGTCGTGTCCAAACCGAAACGAATATCTATTATGTTTAGATATTGAAAACCATTAAGAGAGAAAAGACTACTCAAAATGTCTTCGAAATCTTGAAGTTTCGCACGCTTCTATTTTTTTTTTCACTTTTTCTCCATGAAAAGAGGGAATATTGACCTGATGGACCAGTGGTGAGTAGTGGGGTTTGCCCAATTTATGTAGCACATACGTCTTTGATCACTAACAAACGAAATGCCCCAGTCATATAAAGCTTGGCTGTAAAACACGTAGAGATTCTTTTCCAAGATGGAGACCGTGCGTACCACTTTAACATAACGAAAGTGAATACAGTAGAGTTCGCGATGATCGAATGAAAGTTAGGTGCGTACCTCCTGGGTGAAGTTGCAGATCTCGATGACGCGCAGCCTTCCGGTGGCCGTGGAGCACTTGAAGAGGCGGGGTTCGAGCAGCGGGTTGTGCACCTCCTGGTGGCCCTTTTTGTAGTCGCCCTTGCCGCCGATCGACTTCCAGAACTCGTCCGGCTCCGATCCTTCTTTCACTTCCACCGCCTGCCTGCACACCGAAACGCGCGTACGACATCTGTGCTCGGAGATTCGAACTCTATAGCTGAGACTCCACACACAGTGCTATTTCTGTTATACTGATGCAGAGTTTCCGTACAGAAGGAAACTTAGAGGTGTTCGGCCGCTGTGAGGTGTGCACTCAAACAGTTTAACAAGTCGTCAAATCTTTTTTTTTTTTTTACGCAAGAGCGCGTAATTGCAAACCTTATTCTGATGCTTTATTCGCCAAGTTTCACTATCTTTTTAAAACATTCAATACCAAAAACGAAATGTATGTTCTGTACAACTGCTGCAACTCGTCGTTTTTTTTTTATCTCTTCAAATCGACGATGCTCCACTGATATCTGTTCAGAGCTGATTTGATGGGATGGCGTCGGCGTCTGGCATACTATTGAGTAGATAAGTCAACCTTCAACAGCTTAATGTTTTTCTTCAATTTCTAACATGCACGTAACAAAGAACTAAATATTAGCAACAATATTTACTCAGTGATGAACCCAAACGCAACATTTCGGTGTGCTATTCTCACGTTCGAATGCAGTTAAAATGTAAAAGCAAGAAAATGTTTTAGATATGAATTCAAGACAAAGTGGTGTCTGAATACCGAACTGTTGGACTGAATATGAACTTTTCTATCAATATATGAGCCCATGTTTTCATAGCTTACCGGTCTGGCGACACAAGCTTCGCCACATTGTGGCCCATGGTAATCTCCGACGGGTCGGCGAACTGCGATTATGCAACAGAGACGGAGTCAAGAGCCAACCAACGCGCACATCTTCGAATATTTTCGGACGAATATATGCGACAAACAGAGTACTTCAACTCACTTAGTACCAAAGCTGCAAGCGACATGCAGCACAACTTACCTCTCCCAGCCATAGGAAGGTAGTCTTTGGTGTCTCTAGCACAAAGACGTCCTCGGAATTCAATGAAGCCGCCACTTCATCTACCTGCGAGTACGTTACAGCAGGTGATACAGTTTGACATTATACTGGCGTACCATTCAAATCATGACATAAGACATAATGCATAACCGCGTGTATACAAACTACAGTGCAAAATGGCGGCGCGAAAGTCACGCAAGCTTTTGTGCAAAGGCACGTCCTAACATCCCCATCCGGAAGAGATGCACTGCGCAAGTGCGCTATCCTATACCGCATTGAAATGAGACCTCGCAGATCGGTGTATTAGGATTGCAACAAATGCGCCAACGCACTGCATGTATCCCTACTGCGAACACCACGGAGCATGGTACTTCTCTTCGTGTCTCAACCCTTTAAAACATCCACCGTTTCCTACACATAAAGCGATTGAACCACTCTACCACAGTAGCTACACTTGACACTATGACCACAACTCGTGACCCAAGAAAAGCACGTCAGGTCGACACAACAAGACTCGGCATCACAACAATTGTTCAAGCTGGACCTCGGCAACAACGACTCTAAGAGTCATTTGTAAATAAGGCGTTTCTCGCTCACTCCCTTTGACGGCATCTTAAGTACATTTGGAAACGATATAGACGTCATGCACGTAGAAGGATAGGGATCAAGAGAGCTGATGTAATTTTCGCAGGCAGCTGCATTAGTGCGTTTGGTTGGTCAATTCGAAGTGGCAGAAAACCTTCCAGCTTTATCGCTCTAAGACGTCTCCGTAATCACTGCTGTACGCAATATCACATAATAACAAAATGCGTTTGGTCTTTTGTAGAGCCAAGTGGGTGTAACGATTGCCGCATCGCTAGCCGCAGAACTTGCCTGGACTGCCCGGACGTCGACGTCTGACGTTCCCTTGACGTGGAACATGCGCGTTCCGTCAACGTCGTACGTGTCGTGGTCCCTGAGGTTGCGGAATCCGCTGGCGTGTCCTCCGCTGAAGATGATCATGCGCCCCTTGAACATGCGCAGGAAGTGCTCCGGCTCGTGTCCTTGGACCACGCGCACCTGCACAGTGGTCGGAGATCAACGCAGCAGTTAATGTAAATCACTAAACATGTGTTCCAGAATGTGCAGTCTTCTTTAACTCTAAAATCTACCCAAGTGAACTAAATGTTCCCCAACTCTAGGGGCTAGTGCCATTTTAGACAATTAAACGGGACATTAGGGTCGCCTAAAGTTTTTCATTATGTAAAATTTTGCACATAGCAGCTGGTATCTTTCCTCTATTGGTGTAAAATCTAAAGAATTTTAACGTGATTTCTACAGACATACCTGAATGGCCTTTCCGCAGAGGTCGTTGTCCATCTTCACGGCCCAGATCGCAGAGGCGGCCTTTTCGTCTTGGCTGCTCTCGTTTCCCTGCGGTTGCAACATTCGAACATGTTATATAAAAGAATCCTGGTTTGAGCTAGTTGGTACTGGTTCATAACTGAGGAAACTCCCCATCTTCAGTTATGTCCCGTTCCTTGTGTTATGTGTCCTCGTTGAATTTGCGCTGAAAAGTTTCCTCAGTTATGCTATATAAAACGCAATAAAAAAAATACGCAAACGGTCATAGCGCATACCGGCATGCCGGATTAAGACATGATTTGTGGTCCCGCCATTGCGCCTGTAATGTCAAGCATGTCTTGTTAATCAGCGAGTATTAAACTAGCTTCACGTTGAGTGGCGTTGTGGTGTGGCGTTGAGTGCATGTGCCGAGAAACAAACGTATTTCAAACATCACACCCACTCGTTCTCGGAAACGGACAACGCGTTCTATCAGCTGCACCAGAGGGAAGGGCTAATTACGAAACCCGTAAAAAGGATAACATTTATCGTTTCACGAATACATGTACTTAGCACAGTCAGTTCGTTAAGACCCAAACGAAGCTGCCTCCGTGAGCTCGTTCCAGCATAACCAGCTTGGTTTGTCAGCAATTTAAGAGTAACCTGCGAATAAAGTAACAACTTTTAACTAAGAGAACGAGGCAACTTTTTAGGCTTCCTAGATACAGATATACTTCCCAGAAGACTTCCAAGTCATCGGTGATCTTCTAGACGTTCATTTACAACTACATCGATGTAATCGACGTACACGATCACTATTCCCTATGACAAGGTCAGATCAGTTTACAAACAATAGAAGCACAAGAAGATCTAGGAAAGAATACCAATATCTTCTACGGTACGAGACGAAGAAACCCGGAAAAGAGATCGGAGTTCCCTACCCTACTGACAAAAACTCAAGGCAAGCTCTCCACAAAGGGTCTCGAACAACGAGTATGCTGCAGGCCTCCACCACAATAAGCTTATTAGACAGCGTGGTCATCTATACATCAATAAACGATCACTGCAGCAGTCAAGCGTAAGCTTCCACTTTCGTCGAAAGGAGAAATACTACCTCATTCCGCTATTTTATTTGTCAATGTTCACAATAACAAAAAAAAAGAAACGGAAGGAAGCAAAATGGACCAGAGAACAAGCAGGGCGAACCGATATTCTAGTCCACATTAAGCGGGAAAACAGAGCTGGGCCGGCCACATAATGCGTAGCGTAGCTAATCGGTGGTGAGTTATAGCGACCGAATGAATACCGAGGCATGGGGAATGTAGCAGCAGAGGATGGAAGCGAATTAGATGGAGTGACAAAATTAAGAAACTCGCAGACATAAAATGGAATCATCTCGCATAAGATAGGGTAACCTACAGGTCATTAGGAGAGGCCCCCATCTGCAGTAGCATAGTCTGGTAATGACGATAGGATGAGTATGATCCCATATTTTATAGTCGACCCTTTACACTGCGAACTTTCTCGAAGTCCCTGGCGCCTGGTTAGATATATTACATGCGGTACGCAAAGCTGTGACCACGAAACAGAATATCAAATTATAGTTACTTCATTGGCTGGGCAACCTGCGCAGCCCCTGCAAACTGTACGCACCTGCCAGAAGTAGATGATGTAGCGCTCGCTGTAGCCCTTCTTGTAGGTGTACTTGATGACGTAGCTGTCCCCTCCGAAGAAGAAACCGTAGATGGCCGGGTCTATTGGAGCCAGCTCAAAGTTCTCCACGCGGAAGATCTGGAGCGAAAACAACGGCGACTTGAATAGAAAGCGCAGTCCGAAAAGAAATATTTACAAAAAGATATGTAGCAAATTGTGAGTGGCATCCGAATGATTAAAAAAAGAGAGTAATTTTAGGCATCCGCACTAGATTTCATTGTTTTTCATTCTGCTGTGAACTAGTGCCTAGCACGCGCCTTTCCACAAATAAATTGTCAAATGCGTGCCCGATGGCTTCCATGTTTTCTCAATAATCTTTGCACTGGCACTCTGTGTGTGAGCATTTATATGCACTCTCAACAAGAAAACTGTCCGCCCGTCCCTCTGTCACGTAAGGCGATCATCGCCATGAGGAAATAAATGTACAAAAGAAAATACGTTTCCTTGACGGGTCTGGGTTTGAACTTGCGCCCCAATTCTACAACGGTACGCGCCATGGTTGCGGTGCTCGACTGCTGACCCGAAGGTCGCGGGATCGAATCCCGGCCTCGGCGTGGCGCATTTTCGATGCTTGAGGCCCGTGTGCTTAGGTTTAGGTGCACGTTAAAGAACCCCAGGTGGTCGAAATTTCCGGAGCCCTCTACTACGGCGTCTCTCATAATCATATCGTGGTTTTCGGACGTAAAACCCAGAAAATTATTATTAATTCTTCAATGGCGAGTTTCCTAACCACTAGGCTACACACCCACGCTTTCGGGATGTGAATATATCTGAACTGTGTGAACTCAGCGTTGAGTCGGAACTTCGCCCCTCTTGATGGGGAACCCTGTGCACGCCTATGCTGCTTAGGCGTCACTTAGACAACTACCGAAGGAGACTGTGCGTGGATTTTTTTTCTAAACACATCTGTTTGCATGCTTTCACAGCTTACAAATCGAATGTACTCTAAATCATCTCTCTCTCTTTTTCTGAACGCAGAATACCCTTGTATTGCCCCATTTTTTACGAATAGCTGCATACAGCTTGGTTACGTCTGTTGTCGGGCTAGTTGGCGCGCTTGTCCGTATCTTTTCCTTCGTCCGTTGTTCCTTTGTTGCTCCCATGAATTCATTTCCTGCATACAGATCTTCAATAGTAGAGCACATGGTACTCTGAATTGTTCACATTTTATTCTAAACACAGCCCGCTTTTCCATGCCACTTTGTTCTTACATCTTTTCCGGGGATGACTGCCTTTCTGCGACAGTAGAGTATACAGACACGGCCGTTACATAAAAAAAAGGTGTAGGGGCCGTATGCAGTGCTTTAAGTCGTCCCGCTTTCTTGTTTTTCTTTTTTTCTTTTTTTTAAAGAAGAGGTTTCAGTAGTATCCTCTAGGTCAGTGACACTGCAGCTGCATAAAACTCTTTCATAGGAGTGTACACAGTACTCCAAATTGTTTCCTTCTTTTTTTCTAAAATAACCGAAGGAATTATGTGCTTCGTGGTTCTCTTCGTCGTCAGCCCGTACGAAAATGTTACGCTGGAACGTCACTCATGTGACATGACAATCTCTCGGTGAACACATATGCTTTCAAACTGTTTCCTGCAGGCTCCCTCGAGCACTCTGGACGACTTATTGGAATCCGCTGGTCGCATACTGGCACACACTTCTTCAGTGACCAACCCCGTAAACTTATCTGCACGAATGTCCTTGAAAAAAAGGTCGAACTTACTAGGAAAATGTACCTGGTGAAAGAGATAGAGAGAGAGAATTTATTGCAGGAAGGCTTATATGCCGGCCTAAGCTAGGTGTTCTGGTCTACTACTCTGTACGGGGTTAAAAGGAAGCTACAGGAAGTGATGAAGTATGATGATGAGGAGGATAAATAGTGATGCGTATACGCCCAGTAACCACGTAACACAGTGGTTTCTTTCAAGTCCTACAATGGAGTTCGGTATTGACCAGATAGTTCAAAACAGCCCTTGTAGAGTTTTTTATTGCTACTGTCTGATCGCACACTGCGGGAGAAAAAAAAAACGCTACTTTCAGTTAATACTCATTCTTCTTGTGTCCATGTTCGCTTTGCGGTGCACACTACAAAGATCACGTACCGACAAGACCAAATTTAAACTGCCCTGTATTGTAATCTCTGCTTGCCTGGAAGCCAGCGTCTTTCGTTGTGACGCGGGCACAAAGTAGTCGCAAAAGAGTCGTCAAATGCCAGTGGCGAAATAAGCTATAATACTGAGCCCGACTTCTTTCCCTTCTGTGTAGGTTATCGAGGAATGCGAATATATGGACTCCCAGTCGAGCTTGACGCTGGCACTGAAAGGCGCGCGTTAGGAAAATAAAAATAACGAATAATAGTGACTATCGCGCTACCCGTGCCCTGCATAGCAATCCATAGCCTACCATCTTTTCCATATATGTCACGCCACAAGTATAAAGAACGAAAGCTAAGGTATGGTTCGAGAGGCTCGTTTCTTTTGTTGCACGCAACCTAATAAAGCCAACAAACACTGAACTCAAGGAAAGCACGGGGGACATTATTTGTAGTTTTTAATTGCGGTGTAGTAATTATGAAACACATTCAAATGAACTTAAGTGGACGAAGAAGCAACCTCCGCCGTCGGTGGAGCCCGAACACACACCCTTCGAAAGTGGGCAGCACTTCTATCATTTAAGTTAACATCAGGCGACCCAGCTCACCTCCACTGTTCCAGAGCCGTCGTCCGGCATGAAACCGCAGGCATTGCCCAGGTTCTTGGCCAAGAGGCGTCGTTTCTCGCGGTGCAGGTCGCTCACGTTGAACGTCTTGTCCATTTCTGAAGAATGGAAGGTAGCGCCTCATTCAAAAGTAGCACGCCGCGGCGTAGCCAACGTCGGCCGCCAATAAGACTGAAGGCCTTCGGAGTCGCATTGCCCCCAACATAGCTGAATATGGTGATGTACGAAATATTAGGTTCTTCAATGATTGAATCGTTACTGAACTATCCGAATGCGTAGCAGGTACTTCATTGACGTTTGAG
Source organism: Rhipicephalus sanguineus (assembly GCF_013339695.2). NCBI lineage: Eukaryota > Metazoa > Arthropoda > Arachnida > Ixodida > Ixodidae > Rhipicephalus > Rhipicephalus sanguineus. The sequence continues at coordinate 131,400,622 of NC_051178.1, forward strand.
GAGGATGGTCAGTTACCGAGCAGCTCTAATGTTCCAGAGGCATACCGTCGAAGCGGAAAGGATGGCGGAAAGTGGGTATTTTTGAATTAAAATGGAAAGGCTTGCCAGGCGGCACGCCCAGCGTTGTACTCCTGATGAACGCGGCGCCAATTGAAGTTATACACATGTGACACACGAGACTTAGCCCTCGTAACAAAACATAAAGTATTAAAGTATGTTGTTGAGATCAGTGTTTGCGTGGAAGTTTAACTGTACCCTCGTGACGCGCGCCGCACTGGCACTATTATAGTAGTCCATCATAAATGTACGCATAATTCAAGACATGAGGTGGTCCCCCTACATAAGACGACCCTTGACACATCTCGCGAACCAACTAGACCTATTCGGTGACCTGTTGTTAAGTTGTTCACGTGAACATGAAAAAAAAAAAACGCCAAGCAAAGAAAAAATATATATAAGCAAGCTAGCAATTGTCAGTCATAATGGTATTTAGCGCAAACAGTAGACAAAGGACAAAGGAGAGGACGTGGACGCAGCGCATGTTTAGCGCACTGTTTGCGCTAAATACCATTATGACTGACTTGTTCCAACTCGCCCAACAAGCAACGTTGCTTAGCAATTGTCACTTAAAGGGGACATCCATACCCACTCGCTGAAAAAGCTTCATTAAGAACCTCTCCATTTATTAGAGCGTCTGAAACGGCGCATAAACAACGGACAAAAACATAAAATGAGACAAACTATTGTAGGTCGCAACATCTGTTTCTGATGCGCTGTTTTAGAGGATCACGAATAGCAGCAATTACCGCCCTTGTTCATTAATCAGACTCTAATAGTCTATTAATCAGCTATCACTTTTACAGTCCATCAATGACGCACAAATGGTCCTTTGGCGCTCTTTGGCCGTAAGCGGTTCTTGCGCCATTAAACGACACTGATAATCATGAATAGTCATTAACTGGGGGATCGCCATCAAATCTTTCGTTGCATTATTGAGATGGCAAACGCACGCGAAAGTTCTATGAATGCGCATCTTTATACAGGCCTGACAACGAAGAAATGCGTACAGTCGTTGAGGCTCGGAATATCAACAGTAGTGGAAGCGCATGCGCGAGCCCGCCTTCGATTAACCTGCATAAGGAAGAATTGAAACACGCAAACAGTAATCTCTCGCATAGACCCGCACGCGTGCCCGATTGACTGGTGGCGCCGCCACAACTGAGCGTGAGCAGAAAATCTTTGTGCCTACTCGCATTTTCGCCACAGTGAGCCCTTTCAGTTGTCTGCTTCCTTTCTCTCGTGTCGGTGGCCGCATGCCTCATTAAGGCGAAAGCCTTAGACACCTCATCAAACACGAAATATGACCCTCGGCGTCAATACGAGTGATGCAAAAAATCGTGATCATGCGATGACGTCAAAGGTCGACAAAATTTAAGAAGTCATTATGACGTCATCGTGACGTTACATTACGTGGCATCCAGTGATAGCGTCATCATAGGAAATCGTCTCTTGTTCAAAGGTGGACCGATCCCGGAGGCAGTGCAAAACCAGATGAGGCGCAGAAAGCTACCAATGCCTTCAATCCCGGAGGCAATGCAAAACCACGTTGGGTGCAGAGAACCTCCGGGGAGGGTGGGAGGGGGATCGATACAATCGACTAAGAAAAAAAAAAGAAGATAGATTTCGCCTTCGAGTCGTCTGAGGCGAATGCAGAAGGGACCCTGTGAGTTCTTTCTTTTTCTTTCACGATAAAGACAAGCGCGTTACTTCGCTGTGTCCTTACCGGCGATGCGGTTGAGCGCACCCTTCCTGCCGAAGATGCCGCTGTTCTCGTGCTCCTTCCAGGAGGCGAAGTACTGCTTGAAGATGGGCGGCTCGGCGCCGCAGATAACGCGCGTCACCTGGCACCACTCCGGGTATCCGCGGTACTTGAGGTATTTCTGCGAAGGATGAAGAGACAAATTAAGACCCCTACTGCAAAAATAAGTCTATCATTTCCTTGTCGGATTCGCTTTCGCACAAAGAAGTTTCTTGGATATTGAAGGCATTAAAAATTCTTTAAAACGAAATTTTCGCGCTCTGGGCAAGCAGCTTACAAGATGGAAGGTTCAGTGTAGGGTTTGTGCATGTATACGCGTATGTACGGAACATCCGTTACTCATATAAGCATACTTTGCAAAAGTATATAGCTTGAGCTTTTACACGGTCTTATGTCGTATTTGCATCTTCAGTACTGACAAGTTAACGTCCTCAGGGCAACGTTGATATCGTGAGAGCAAAGCCTCGTCTTCCTCGTCCAGCATTCTTAAAACGCACTTTAGAGAGTACTGAACCCACCTGAGCCAGGAGCATGGATTCCTTGCGTTCCTTGGCGCTCGCTCCTTTGCCGACCCACACGAAGAGACCAGACATACCGCCATCCAAGAGGAAGCAGTCCTGGTGGAGTCAAGAAGAGGCATTCATAGTACAGCTGGTGTATTCCGTTAAATAAACTGTAAAAATGGCATGCTCAGCGCTAAAAAAAAAATGCAAGTTTGAGCGCGACTATTTGCACGTCAAGAAAACAGCGATACATACGCATAACAACCATAGCAATGCTTCAAATGTGTCTTTACTCCATTCCTTCCTTGTCAGACAAAAAAAAAGGAAGGCTAGAATGTTGTAGTTGCTTAGGTTTAGTGAACAGTCACTTTTTCAACATACTACTTAGCATTCAGAACGTGTTGTTGCATGACGCTTGCGGTGAAATGAGCAACACGGCGTCCTGGCCTCTACAGTATCCGGTAACGTTACCATCGAAAAGTGGGCTTTCATTTCACGAGGCTACGGGATCACGATTCCTGATTTCATAGTCGCTAGAATTGAGGTCTACTGACGTTTACTCTCGTAACTGGCGTGAACCTGTATACATTTATTAATATATTCCGGCGAGAAAACAGCATAAATTATAAGGAAAGTAGCAGGATCCTAGCTGTCAAATAGAAAAAGAAGCAGTTTCTAGCTTACAGAATATTGGACATTTAATCATGTACCTTTACGACTGGTAAAATCTGTTCAACTCACGTTAGGGTCCAGGAGCGTTTGAGCGAGCGGTTTTTCGCCGACCCTTTCCACTTTGAGTTCACCATCGGCATCCGAAATCCTGAAAAAAAAAGAATGATAACTGTCAGCTGCCTCCTTTCTCTCAGATTTTTTTTTCGCAAGACTTTGGTATTGTAGCGAATATTAAAAATGCTATAAAATGTTTCTTTGTCGTTGTTGTTGTTGTTGTTGTTGTTGTTTTACAGGAAACGTAGGAAAAGAAGGGGGAAAATGCGTCCCTTTGCATTTTGCAGCTTCTTTTTGTCCTCGTAATTTTTGCAGAGTAGATTATCTCCCAAACACCGTGTGACATTCCACTCGAAGTCATCACATGCTCCTCGTTCTCAGTGGGACCCTTTTTTCTGAAAGCTATTAAAGCAACCATATTGGCTGTCTAGGTGCAAGCCTTCTCCCATCTTGCATTATTTAACTGACCACGACAACCATAACTGCAAAACAAAATGTGGATAAAGATTTTCATCACAATCATCCGCTTTACTCTATCATAATACGAACAGCAGCGCATAGTCATCAGCCCTACTTGATACTATCATAAGACTCGTAAGACAGTAGCGGTATCCCATCGGTGCGGGCTATGAGCTGAGAACTTGTGCCACCTTGCTTTCTCAAATCGCCTGGTGCGGCTCTTTTATGCGTGTTTCCCCCTTCCCTTCAGCCTAGTGTAGGGTAGTAAACCATATGTATCAATTCTGGTTAAAGGTTACTGATACGAAAATTTTCAAGGTTTTTTTTTTTTTTCGTCAAGTAAAAGGCTAAGCCCTCAAGAGGCTAGAAAATGTACTGGTAAGCGTGAGTGCGCCCTGAAAAAATTATTACAGTATATGTTTTCAAAACCTAGTTTCGGTTCGTACTGTACCCTGACGTCACAACACGGTACGAGTTTCTCGTCACGTGCTCGCGCAAGGTATCGTGACGTTTCCACGGCCACTCCGTTCCTGGCTCCGCTGGTGACGCACAAGCGGCCATTTTGAGTGTTTTGGCGACTGATGTCGTCACAACTAGCCACACTGGTGCGTGAAGTCACCGGAAATGACACTGTAGCCTCATGTCGCGCTAGTGTTTTATTTTTTTTATTTCAATTTTTATTTCCATAAAAATGGAGGAAGCTTGAATTCAGTAAGTGTGCCATGCAGAAATTGACTTTAATCCCAAAATAAAATATCAGCGTTTACTGAGCTTCACACTTGCGCAGAGCCGTTTCTCTATACAGATTTGTATGGCAGAGTAAACTCCCCTTCCAAAATTCGTGTCAGTCCCGGCCTTTCCCTCATTTGTCCAAGGAGGGAGGGGCATATCCCCTCCCTCCTTAACATATCAACTCTTATTTCTGTTGTTACCACTTCTCTCGTTACGCCATGCGACTACACACATTTGTCCGAGTATGCTGACTGCATGTTACCACTGCGTAAGCTTTACACGCTCTTTTAAGGTTTACATGTAGCTTGATTTCACCGCTTGGATGTAGCGGTTCTTCCCCGCAAATCATCGCTGCGCAAACATAATCCTCAATGTCCTTCTTCGCTCTATTGTCGCAAAGTATACGAAGATTTTCGTTTACCAAGAAACAACACGTTCGGACAGCTCGAAAAAAGCCGTTTTCCTCACAACTTCGTGGAGAAACGCGCAAACGAGAGTGTGACGAGATCGACCTCCACCATCGACTCTAACCTTGGATAATGCGAGTTTTGCTTCGGGTTTACATCGTGTGCACATCAAAGTGATCTCACGACAAGCTCGCTGTGTCGTATTCGAACGACTAAAGGCCTCTCCTCCCTTTCTTTGTTTTTCTCTATTCATTCACAACGGTTTTAAACAGCAGTTGCGCCCGTTGATTTCAAACGCCCAGCGTTGGGAAAAACAGCTCATTTCGAAAAATATCTTCTGTAACGACACTGCGGCAGCGATCAGTTTAATTAAAAATGTAACTTAATTAGCGCCTTTGGCTTCAAGTTCTGCCGTAACAATACTGTGGATGGGGTTGAATGGGCATCAATTGGCGCCACAGTATAGAAAACTAGCTTCAGTGCCAATTATACTTGATTAATATAGACGTACCTCTTTAATAAGAACAAAATAAATGCATAAAAAGGCACCTATAAACCTGGACGTACACACCTGATATTGATATAAATAGCGACATTAACGAGGAGATGCGCGAACACGGTAGCAGTTAGCCGTGGTTTAAGAAGGCGCTGTTTTGAGAATACGTGTTCCAGTTAACAAATGGTTTATTGAAAGTCATACTAAAATGGAAGCAACGCGAAAGTAGTCGAATAATATAGCATACGACTTGAAAACAGTGTTCTATATCGCGAACTGGAACAGAATGACTCACTTCTGCCACGTGTTGCCACGAGTAACGGCGAAGAAGTAACAACTCGAAATACATAAAATAAGCAATACAAGAGTGCATCCCCGAAGACGCATAAAAAGACACGTCTACAGAGCGCTCTTTTATTCGCGCGCACTCTCGGTACTCATTTTATGCGCGCGAAAGGCGTAAATTAACCGCGCTAATTAAACGAGGCGCCGGGAGAGCGAATGCCCGCCGGTCTTCTTGTTTTTCTTCCGCGCTCACGAGAAACACGAACACAATTTGAATAGCGAGAAGCGCTAGGAAGAAGAAGATCCAGACTGCATCGTCGTCTCCTCGACGCTTTTCTCGACGCCGGTATAACCGGCGAGCATCCCGCTCTGAGCGTAACGAAAGCGCCAATCAATCACATGCGTCACGTGTGGCAAGAGTGGAGATTTGCCGAAGTAACCCGAACGTATACTCGTAATTAGTTCATCTGGAGAACAGGATGACAGCGAACCTGGAAATAGAGACTGATGTGCTCGACGTTAAGCAGACAGCGGCGAAACTCCCGCACGTGGACTTCTACGACTGCGCGTTTGTCTACAGGAAGTACAAGCGGCGTAGCCCATCACATAGTGTCACAATTATTAAAGCGAAAGCCTTAGATGCTTCGTCAAACACGAAAAATGACCGTCGCCGTTCACACGAATGATGCAAAAAGTCGCGTGATCGGAGATTGCGGCTTGATGACGTCCTATTTCACCAAAATATGTGACGTCACTCTTAAGTCACACGACGTCATCACACTAAATCATCGCATGGTCAAAGGTAAGCCGATACTGGACGCAGTGCAACAAAACCGGGTGAGATGCAGAAAACTTCCAACGCCTCCGATCCTGGAGGCATCCGGTCCTGGAGGCATACCATAACGTGTTTTGATTCGTTCATTCATCCATTCCATTGTACCGTTTTTTTATAAAGCACGTCGTTTAAAACGCCTACTGAAGTTTGCCCTACGGACACGTCATTGCTCGGGACAGTTCCTTTATTAGGACGTGCAATTTCAGCGGAATACTTGACGTGTGAGCCCGTCGCCATTTAACGTACTACGCAGAGCAAACCTAAAGAACCATAGCTTTCACGAGACAACCACACGTCCGCGCCCTGCGACCTGATGATATGCGGTCCCAAGAATATACTAACGCTTTATCTAGCTGCAATATTGGCCAGCCACGCTGTGCAAACATCGCGCTAAGTGCCGCGTGGGAGCTCCCCAGTGTGCCTCCTGTGCTCTGCAGACATATGGACGACGCTGCTTCGATAAGGAGAACGAGCTCGCGAGGCATTGCTCCTTAGGCGCTAAAAATAACGCCATCAGCCTCCCTGCATAGCTCGCGGACGCTTATGTGGCATACGCCAAGCCCTGCCCTTCGTGGGAGCGGCTTACTCGATAGCTGTATTCGCCGGAGCTCGTTTGCCTCGCCACACGAAGCAGACAAGAGTAGTCGAAAAACGCTCGGCGCGCCAGACGTGTCGGCATCGTCAATACGAGGCTGTTAAACCCGTGTGCCGTGTTTGCACGTCATCGCTCATGACTTGCGGTCAAGCTGTAACTCGGCCTCTTGGCGCTGTTCTGCCGCCAACAAAACTTCGCAGCCATTTGTTGCGACCAACCGTTTGTCGCGACCGTCGCATCCATTTGTCGTGTCTCTCAATGACTAGCATCAGCTGAAACAGCATTTCGTTAGCGGAAGCCTGTTCTGTCCCAATCCGGTGCTGTTAACAAGTACAAGCCATGTCAAAACGTTATATCCTCATGCATTTAAACTGCCACAAAAGAAAGTTTGCATACCGCGAGCTAAACCAATAAACTTTATTGAAATACCGAGGGAAAGAAAAACGGGTTAACGACTTATTCGGGTGACAATGGTGGTTAAGGATGCTAACCGGTTGAAGCGACACGACTCCTGAGAAAGCACACGCGTTCTCGACGGTCCCCGTCTCTAAAACGCAACGGTTCGACAGCAGCACGGCAGTCGCCTTAGAGTCAACGTTCAAAATTGCTGCTCGAGTGACACCCCCTCCCCTCGCGTCTATTCATGCTCATTCAAGACGGGCGGAGCGTTTCCCCTCTGCTTCGACGGCAGGCCTCCCGAGCGGGGTGATATCGCATGCGCCCTCCGAGCGACGGAGGTGGGCCGGCTCGTTTGATCTCCGTTTCAGCCGCAATGATCGCCCCCGCTCGCGCGCTTTTTTACCCGCAGTAGAACATACGATGCGCGGAGGATGTTATCAATTAGGACTTTATAGGGGACATGACGGCGACGTGAACGGCAAAAACTCGCCGAGAGTGTCCATATAATTGCTATCGCAATAACATGCAATATAGCTAACGCATATCGAAATTCAGGGTTGGCGGCACGTATAGGGCAAGGTTGCTCAGAAAATTCATATCTTTCTGTTTTTTGAACAGCAACGCAACTTGTAGATTGAGTGAACAATACTTTTTTCTGGGTGAGTTGGTTCATCTTGAATCGCGCAAGTAAAAGATTTGCCAATAAATCCATTTGCCAATCAGCGCTTGTCTGCCTATCTATCTGTGTGTGAATGTGCATGAATGCGTGTGTGTTGTCACCTGAGACGAACTATTACAGAAAGACACGCAGAACACTGCTTTCTCCCGTTCGCGTCAAATCTGCTGCAGCCACGCAGCAAGCAAAATTACCAAACATAGCCCAGGTGCAAACCCTTCTGTTTCTAGACTCTTGTTAGGAAGTGTACACTGACGTGCTAGCCACTAGGAATGTCTTAGATCTCAACGGAAGAACACCACCCAAAAAGCATTAGACATCGCACTCAACGCATTTCCATACACCCGTGTGCAGATTCAAAGCACGTAACGGTGGTCTCAAAAAAACGGCATTTGAAAACAACAACGCCCAAGCGCTCCCCTGGCGGCGGCCGCTGCGCAGCAGTACAGTTGCCAGAAGAGACACGCCAACAAATCACGCCTTATCGGCTGTCGGCCGTGCGCGCATATGCAAAAGGTTGGCGTACCTGTGAAGCGAGACCTCGGTGTCGCTGGAGCGTTCGTGTTCGACATCGTCGCCTCCCTCGGCGGCATCCTTGACGTCCGAGGGCGAGCCCGAGCCGAGTTCCTCGAAGAATTTATCCACCTCGGCCTCGCAGCTGTGCTCGTCTGCGTCAGAGTGAAGAACAAAACGTGCCACGGTCAGGGTGAGATACGCGAGCAGGCTGAGTTAACTCTCCAGCAGCCGCATACTTCGCCGTCACTAGCTCGCTACACTTTGATCGTTATGGGGAGCGGCCACAGCTGCGCGCAACCAAACGCGTGCCCACGCTTCCGCTTGCGTTGGAAATCTATGCAGGCCTTCCACCTCCCCACACTGACAACTGTTACATTTATTCTTCGTGTCTTTGTTTTTTTCTTTCTGCGTGAAAGGCGCGTGCCTTTATGTGGCTGGAAAGACGACGTAAATGACGGTAAACGAGCTATAAGATATACGTCCATAGAGAAGAATAATGTGATTCAGGGTCGCCGAGTGTACAAAAATATACCGGCATAGCAGTACTAATGAACATAACGAGCAAACGGAGGTGAAAGAAATGTGCGTTCAGCAATGATACGACCGCCGTACGCCATTTCTAGCGCGTTTGCCTCTTGTTACGTAAGTACGGATTTCCTTTTCTGACCGCACAGTAATAATAGTAATTGTTGGGGTTTTACGTCACAAAACCACGCTGTGATTATAAGGGACGCCGCAGTGGCGATACCGCAAATTTCGACCACCTAGGGTTCTTTAACGTGCCCCTAAATCAAAGTTCACGGCCTCTAGCGTTTGGCATCCATCGAAATGAGGCCGCCGCATCTCGGGATTCGATGCAAGAAGGGGACAACAAAAATGAAGAAGTGAGATTAGAACCATATGCCCAGCACCTGTTATGGAAAAAATATGTACAAAATACTGGCTTTTAAAAAGACTCTATGGCCCATTACATGAATATCTTCAACCTTGTAAGATCTCCTAGAATCGCGTTGTTCTTAAAGTACATATACGAACACGTGACAATGTGCACTGCTTATGCTTTCAAATGCGGTCGGGGTCGCTATCGTAGCTTTCTGGGTTGAAGACGATCGAAGTCAGTAACCGGCGTCTTCTCTGTCCAGTACCGTTTGTGCAGCACTGAGTGATTGCCTCGTCATCATAGAAAGGGCACTGAATATGTTGAATTCCCTCGTCTAAGAAGTAACAGCTCTGATAGACACCGTCTGCGACAGCTGCACCGCAAGACGCCGAGCTCGGAAGGGCCACCTTGTGTGACAAAATAACTCTGCTGTCGGCCTCCTGTCCTCGTTCAGTCGATTTTATTTGTGACAGAAATTTATATTTAGCGTTTTCATTAATTCGCAAAAAGCCTCGTCGAAAGCCCACTGCGTGTCACAAGTTCCCCTGAGATCATAGTAACAACACAGTATTTATTGACTCTACCCTTAGACTCTGCTCATTCTTCATACGCCACATATTGTATATGTACACAGTGCTTCTGATTATCTTTCTATTTACTTATTATTTTGTTTGTTGTAGTTTTTCTTGTTTTTGTGTGTTTCTTCAAAGCTACTATCATTTTGTTGGGATAGCCGGCTCTAACGTAGCCTACCTTCCCATGTTTTTTTTTTTTTACATAGAACTAAAACTTTAAAAGTAACTACACAAAATTGTGGTTTGGAATAGCAAGCTGTATATTTCACTTCCAGTATAATTCATGCCATCTCACATAGAATCGCTTGCGGGTCATGTACAAACAAAAACAGTATATAGATTGCCTACATACAGGAGCATTCCAAAAGCCACAGAGTTAATGCGCCTTACTGTATACGCCAACATGCACCTGAAATCGAGTAACCGAACAATTAATGAGGAAGTTAACGTAAGTCATGGGTACGTTGTGCAGGAAGGCCCTAACGTGCTGTTCGAAGACCTTTCACTCCCACGTGCATATGAAGATCAAACCCTTAGTTCTTTCTCGTCAAGGGAATGGGCACATTCAGCGAATGCACGCAAGTTTACAGAACCTATACTGTATACGACAGATTCTGAGCTGCGGAAGGACATCCTGAAGGGGAGATCGATACAAATTTATCCAGTTTGTTTTGCACTTCAAGACACGTGCCAGTGAAACGGCGCGGCGCCGTTTAGCGTCATGAGCGCCACGTGCGCGCCCGCAAAGCGCGCGCCGCAGTGCGCATGTGTTTACTTGCACTCTCGCTATAACTCCGCGTTGAACAGACGAAGCTGCTCGCGGTCTTCTCTGCTCGAGGCGTCATTAATGGCGCGCGATCAAGCGCGGCGGCAGCGTAGGCGTTGAGAGCGCCGCGGGCCGTGGCGAAAGCCGCAGGTCATGATGATTCGACCGAAAGCGGCGGCACGACCTCGTGGCCACCCGCAACGCGCTGCACCGGCGGCGTCGATCCCCTTCTCCTCTCGGCTCCCGCTGTGACGCGCCGACGACCCCGTGAGCGATAACGCGACCGCCGCGACAGGAGGAAAGATGCAGTTCAAGGCTCCTTATTCACCCCTCACTTTCTTTCGCTACGCTTTTCTATATAGCACGGGCTACGCGCGCTTGACAAACTGCACAGCCATCATCGACAACCGCAATGTAAAAGGAATACATATCAGCGCACACAAGGAAACAAAGGCCCGCGAGAAAAAGTAGAAAGAAGCACAAAGGTCAGGCGCTAAACCCACTAAGAAGGTCTGCTTCCAGCTACTTCGTTCTCGAGTCAATTTATTTGCTTGCGCTAATATATATCCCTTTGACGCCAACCAATTCGTCCACCAACAAGTCTTACTAAACAAAGTGTAGTATACGTTACAAGCCCATAGCAGGGGCGTAGCCACGTTAGGGCACACCCGGGCCCGTGCCCCCCCCCCCCCGAAATCTTTTTTTTGCCATAGCATACAGAGCAGAAAATGACACTCGACCACATCTGCCTGCTCGTCCCCACTACAGATCAAGGAGGTGCCCCCCCCCCCGAAAAAAATTTCTCCCTACGCCCCTGGCCCATAGTTACCCTTCACGAGACTCTCCGAATGGCGGGAGTCATTGTACGGTCGACTGAAAACATTTTTTTTTTTCAGGTAGTTTAGTAAGCAACAGGTAAGACCGCTCTAACATTTGGGCAGTGTCGCCAACCAAAATAACATGTACAATTTATCTGAATAACCTAAAGATGAGAGGTCTCTGCGACCGTCTACGGTCTTGCAGCAGAGCTTGTGTGCATCTTCACATGTGGACGCAAATGGGTACGCTAGTTTTCTTTTTTTTTTCTTTTTTCGTTCTCATATTCCCTTCCCACGGTGCAGAGTAGATAGATAGATAGATAGATAGATAGATAGATAGATAGATAGATAGATAGATAGATAGATAGATAGATAGATAGATAGACAGACAGACAGACAGACAGACAGACAGACAGACAGACAGATAGATAGATAGATAGATAGATAGATAGATAGATAGATAGATAGATAGATAGATAGATAGATAGATAGATAGATAGATAGATAGATAGATAGATAGATAGATAGATAGATAGATAGATAGATAGATAGATAGACCTTCTTTGCCATTTCTGTTCTATCCCTCTTCCCCACTCCTCTCTCTATCTCTCCCTCTCTCCTTTGTCGCATAGCGTTACACAGCGTGCCTAACGACGATGAGCAACAGGGCCCTTGTCTTCCAAACAAGGCGCGAGCAACGACGCTGCGCGTCGCTTGGGAGAACCCCCGACATGCCGATACACGTCGCGACACTTTGGTCGCCATGCTTTTGTCTCCCGTCGACCCACACGCTTTGAAGGATGAATCACTATGCAGAAGAAGAGACTTCGCACGATGCGGCTCCTTTCGAAACAGTTCGGCAATTCCTTAGATGCTGGTAGTAGACAATACACTGCGATCATCCTCCTTCAGTGGACATTGGATAACCTTTGCAGGGCGCTCCCCATTTTGAGGCGTCTTGTACCAGCAGCTGTCTGAGGCATTTTAGTACGTAAGCACTAGAGCCTAAGGACGTTAGAAGTAGTATGGGACGTTCCCCTTTTGAGACGTCTTGTGCCAGCAGCAGCCAGAGCCTAAGGACGTTAGAAGCACTAAGGGAAGTTTTACTTTTCAGACGTCTCGTTCCAGCAGCAGCAGCCAGAGCCTAAGGACGATAGAAACAGTAGGGGACGTTTCCCTATTGAGACGTCTTGTGCCAGCAGACCACAACCATTTTAGTAAGCCAGCACTAAAGCATAAGGACGTTAGAAGCAGTAGGGGATGTTTTCCTTTTGAGACGTCTTGTGCCAACAGCAGCCAGAGGCATCTCAGTACACCAGCAATAAGGTATAAGGATGTTAGAGACAGTAGTCGACGTTCTCCAGCTGAACTCAAATTCTAACACATCTTCTAGCTCCCTCTGCCTTGGATTTCAGTTTATGACGGCAATCACGCTGCCTGTCGGTGCACGTGGCACATATGTCGTGGCGGACGCTGTTTACGAAACGCGCCTGTCGGAGTTCATAACGACGCAGGAGGTGGACGTGCTCGCTGGACGTCTTAGAAACATACCCTAAATAAAGTACCTTGTCTGAGTACCTCCACCCGGTAAAAAGATTATGTCACCATTTTAGTTCATTGTCAAATCTTCTTTATAGTACAGGAGGCGCTGTACCGCGACAACATATATGTGCGCCGAGTGCTTAGCATTCCGAGAACTGCCTAGGCAGTATTGTCTATTATAAGAAACCATATATTTCCACCTGTAATATTGCGACATGCAGACTAGCCATCTCTATCTATCTATCTATCGAATCTATCTATCTATCTATCTATCTATCTATCTATGTTTACTATTCTATCTATATATCTATCTATCCTCTATCTATCTATCTATCTATCTATCTATCTATCTATCTATCTATCTACATCTATATATCTATCTATCTATTTATCTATCTATATAGCTTCTATCTATTATCCTATCTATCTATCTATCTATCTATCTATCTATCTATCTATCTATCTATCTATCTATCTATCTATCTATCTATCTATCTATCTATCTATCTATCTATCTACCTGGGCATAAAATAGCGAAATTTCCAAGTGTAAACAACAGTTTCATATGTCCGTACATGAAATTAGCTGAGACCAGGCCCTATTCTAACATTGCGAACGAGCCTCAGTATTAGAAACTCTTGTTGTTGTTGTTGTTTGACAGGAGAGATTTGCGAAGGCTCACTAACATGAACTGTGTATTTAGTTCTTCCCCCTCTCTCTCACATTTATGCTGACACCTTTTCACTAAATACGGTCAATGCAAAGCTAAAGGCGAAAATCTCTACGCTGCACTGAGCAACAGTGCTACAGCCCGTGTTTCCGCCCTCTGTAGCTTCGAGCGTCTCATCGGTCACATGCGAAGATTTCACGCCCGGCAGTGCAAGAAAATGGGCCAATGACAGGTCCGTACGCTCAGGGTCAAGAGGCGCGCGATGCTTCGTTGAGCATAAGCAAACTTTTTTGTTTGCTTGAGCGCTGGCGTGTAAATGGTCCGTAATGATGGCAGGAAGGGTCGCTCAGCATCTTTCAAAGCTGTCGACGAAGTTGATTTATTTATTTATTTATTTATTTATTTATTGATTGATTGATTGATTGATTGATTGATTGATTGATTGATTGATTGATTGATTGATTGATTGATTGATTGATTGATTGATTGATTGATTGATTGATTGATCTTCATAGCGCACGTGCGCCCATGCATACAAACGTTTGTTTGCGTGTTTCCTGTATCTGCTTACCGCCGTTATAGCTGTAAAAGGCTGTAATTCCACGACGGGCATACTAGTACTGTAAATAAGCTGTGGTCGCTTCTGTGGCCTTCTATAGTTTATCACCTGCCGAAGACGACAGCTCTCAATCCTGGACGAGGCGAAAGTTCTACGTCGTAAATGACCTAGGCAAAATTTAATGGCACTCTAATGTTCGATATCAAAACTGAACATGCGAGGCCGGTACGCGACAGTTGTCCAAACACAGGACCGCACTCATCGAAATCACCTTACTTCATGGAAGCTCTAGCAGCTATAGCCTTGCTATCAGGAGCTTCCGGCAAGGGCTCTCCCTTCATTACTACTGAATTCATATCCACGTCATTAGCGCTATTTCACCGCTTTCTGAGTCCCATGACTTCCAAAACAAACGATACCGACCTCATCTACTTCTACCTTACGAACACTAACTCACCTCACTAGAAGCATGAATCACTAGGAGCATGAGCACCCCCTTTTGAATAAAGAACAGACGTGTGAACGTTTCATGACGGATCTTCTGTTTATACAGTTGTTGCTCGTTACGGGCAGTCAGCACATTCAAGGGGCTTGTATATATATTTTTTCTTCTATATTGGATACACGTTGTCACTGCAAAGCTCTGGCTGACAGGCGCCAAAACCGTGTGCGGACAGATCAGAAAGGTAGTTGCAACGGCTACAGTCCTAATTGGGACGCTAGGAAACCGTGGACGCAGCTGTTTGTGCCATTGTTGTTTCGCTTTTGTTTCGTTCCCCCAACACTTGCATAGAGGCGCGCGCGTCTGTTCGCTCATCCAGAGCATACAGCCGCAGCTGCTTGCATCAGCCTGGTTTTCGTAAGCATTCGCAGAATTTTCCGTTGCAAGGCGTGATAAGACAGGCGATAACGGATGGGGGATAAACTGTAATAGGGTAGCGAGTTGGGCGAGTTGGAAAATACTCATGACGGCCAGCGCAAACGGAACAGGAAGCAGAAAAATATACGACGACACAGGCGCCTGCGTCGTCGTTTCTTTTTTCTGGTCCGTGTTCCGTTTGCGCTGGCCGTCATGAATGGGCGATACCCTAATGTCGATGTGAAATATGCGTACTGTGAAACAGTGATCAGTCTGTTGCTCTTCAGTGATTATAGGTGTTACATATGAATAATTGCACGCATGACGCCGTTCGGCTGGGCGCAAGCTCGAGGCTATCTGTGATAAGATCGGTGCGGCCACTATGCTGACTGCCTGCGTGCATGTCCACGTGTCTATGATGCAACGCCCTTGCGATGGCTATAAAAAGCTGGCAGCTATCTATATCTTTGATTATGTCTTATGTCTTATGTTTCGATCCTTGTACTGAGACGCCCCTGATGCGTCGAATAAAGCCGTAAGCCCCTGCTATCAAGTTCGCCTGGTTCCCGTCTTTGTCAAGATACAAGAATAAGTATATGCTATTCTTAGTCAATAGCACCCCTATATCTTTTCTTTATCGATAGGTATAGTTCTCTTCATGGCCGTTTTTACGCAAATGTGGCGTTGGTGTAATTTCTTGAGCTTACTGCGTGGGCCTCCGGATTGGCGTTCACGAGATACGTATTGAAGGCATTACAGTCTAAGAGAAAAAAAAAAGAGTATGCGTCACTCTTTTCGGTGACTCCTAACTTGACTCGTATATGACTCTCTGTAAAGAGACACGTTAACTTTCTTTTGGGACCAACGACTCTCCGACGAGAGTATAATGAGCTCTTATAAGAGTTCACGTGTCTCTTTAAAGAGAGTCATAAGCGTGCACTCACAAAAAAGAGTCAAAGGACTCTTTTTTTTCTTAGAGTATTCCGGCCCATAGTAATCAAAGAAGTAACTGTCGCACGGTTCTTACCTATGCAGACACAAGAATATGAGGACACAAGATTCAAGCTAGAGAGGGGACAAGAGCCAAGTTTGTTCAAAACAACGGCGTCAATTGAAAGAGACTACTCAAATGTTATGAACATATTTATAAGCGTACGCGCAGCAAGCGCCAGCTCGTGTCATGAGTGTGCGGGGAAGGGAACATTGAACGAGGCAGAAATAGTAAACACATATCTTTGCGAGACGAACTCGTGGTGTACCTAAAGCAAAGCTCAACATATGAGAGGTAAAATAACGCAGAAGTGACTAGGCAGAAGTTGTTCTTGGCTAAAGTTGTTCTTGCTGCTAGAAGCGAGACGTCGATACACCTGCAAAGCCCAGAGATCAGATTCTTTGAAAGCTGGTTGAACCGGTAGGCATAGCTTTGTCATTCTTCGCATGCGTTGTTGGATGTGTGTAATTTCGGTTTCGCACCTGAAATAAATCAGTTGGAAATGCCACCCGTTTTGTCTTGTTTGCGTTCCTCTCCCTCGTTCTCGCGTCTTTTTTAGCGCCGATTATGTGATTCAGTAGCTGGACAGCATACCTAGTATGCTGATCTTGCTTCGGCCGCCATGAACGTCGTCTCGTATGCCCGAGGCCACCTGGATGGCCTTGACCCGTTCTAGGCCACCGCTTCGGTGGCCCACGAAGACGTACACGTTGTCGCGGCAGTCGAGAACGAAGCAGTCGCCGTGGTTCAGCGAGCTAGCCTCCAGGGGCACCTGTCGCACGCGGATATTGCGGCGCCCTTTGACCTGGAAGAGCCGCTTGTGCACCGTCTTGTCCACGCTCTGCAGACCGGACTCGATGCCACCTTCCAGGTACCTGCATGGCGCGCCGGCACTGCTCAGCAAAAGGTTTTTCAAGGTCAATGTCTTCACGCGTGCCGTAAAGTGCGTATCGCATCTTCTCTATGTCTTCCCTTTCTCGTTAAAGGGCCCCTATACATGCCTAAACCAACGCGAGTTCAAAGACGAGAGAGTGGTTTCTTTCTTGCCTTCACTATACTTCCTACGGGTGCTATCTCCTCCTCGCCACTTATTTCTACTTAAAACACGTGGACAATGAGAGCACTAAGCGTCGAGCCAATCAGGATTTCGTGCTTTTGAACTACGCGCTGTTATCTCCGCTTGCGCCTAAAGTTTTCAGAGAGAAAAAAAATAAATGAATGAAGTTGTCGCCATTGCTTGGCGACGGCTACGCCTTCCCACTTGGTTTTTAGGATAAAAATAAAACTTTAGATAGATAGATAGATAGATAGATAGATAGATAGATAGATAGATAGATAGATAGATAGATAGATAGATAGATAGATAGATAGATAGAAGACAGACAGACAGACAGACAGACAGACAGATAGATAGACAGATAGATAGATAGATAGATAGATAGATAGATAGATAGATAGATAGATAGATAGATAGATAGATAGATAGATAGATAGATAGATAGATAGATAGATAGATAGATAGACAGACAGACAGACAGACAGACAGACAGACAGATAGATAGATAGATAGATAGATAGATAGATAGATAGATAGATAGATAGATAGATAGATAGATAGATAGATAGATAGATAGATAGTCCTGCATTGGGTAATTAATAAAGTAGCGATGGAAGGTGAATGTCACGGATAAATAAAAGAAGGTGAGCGGACCTGTAAAGGCGTTCAAGTACAGGCAACTATCACAGCGGCTTAACTCGGAAGTAGCAAGCTGAAAGCGTAAAAGACTGCAAGCAAAGGAAAACGGGAGTCTGCCGGCTGGTCTCCCAGAATTCCAGTGGTCTCCCAGAAGCCGCGAGCACACCGGTTTTCCACCTGTTTCCTCGCTTCCAAGCGAGGGCGTGCGGCGAATGTTCTGAGACATTCGCTTTAGCACTTTTTTTCTTCTTTTCGAATGCCTACGCGGAAGTCAATTGTATGCTGAAACGAAGGCCAGACATTGCGCGACCCGCCGATGTATTCGAACCTGTACGCCCCTTCCTTTCAGCTCACATCTGGTTCCACTTATCAGTACCCTGCTTCCCCCCGCCCACCTTTCGTTCTTCCTCTGTGAATGCGGACTCCTCCTTTTTTATTGTTATTATTATTATTCTTCGCGTTATCACGCGAGCTACTGCATGCGCTCGAAGCTTGAACCCTTGACGTTCTCGTTTTTTTTTCTCGTAGAAAAGACGCGAGGAAAGAGGGAAGCAGTGAAAATCGAACGGAGCTAACGTTGGGTAACTGTCGGTATCGTTGTTTGAACTGTGGCTAGTTTTGGGTAAAAACAATTGGCTTATGTCGCCTAGTGTTGGCTAGCCGCTGTTATAACAGCAAAATTGCCTTCAATTTATATCCAATAACTGTTCTACCTTTTCTGTGTTTTTTTTGCGCTTTTGGTTGCGTTCAGAAATAATTACGTTAGTAATCTTTCTTGAGGACAATTAAAAACGGACACCATGAACTTTCCTGGTTGGTGTCCCTTTTTAATTGTCCTCGTGTCTTTTCCCGGCCACACGGGTTTTCGTAAGACTTTTGACTTCAGTAATACTTCTTGTTTGACTGGAAACCTTCACAGTGAATTTTCATTGTTATTTTTGCGTGATGTTTCACAACAACAAGAAGAACTTGTCTGTCAGTACTGTATATATAGCTCTCTTCAAACACTTCCATTCTCATATTCTTTTTTATATATACTTCATTTCACTATCTGCACTGCACTCCGCAGGCCCAGTACTACGCCCGGATAACTTCCTCGCCTCGATGGCGTCGCTCCACCCTACCCAGTAAGAGGGTGTCGATACGCTTGCGCACGTATTCGCTTGCGAAGATATGGCCGGTATCTCGCGAATCCATTTACCGTACTGCTGACTCATCTTGAGTAGCGCAGTGTGCCAGCATAGAGCGAACTCTTTTAAGTACTAGACAGGGCTTAAAGTCCGGGGGTGCTCGGGGACCCCCCCCCCCCTCCATTTCTTAAGGAAGGGCTGTATGTATATGTGTAGGTATGTATATAGGTCGCCGCCCTCTGAGCCCCTCCCCCCCCCCCCCCCCTCCAATGACGGGAGACTTTAAGCCCTGGTACTAGGTCGGTATGTACTGCATTCGGGAGCAACGTTGACGAGGCATCGATCTAACCCTTTTCACTTTAAAGTCACTTAAAGAATGGAGAGCAGTGAGCTTACTTGACGCCGTTCTTAAAGTGTGACAGGAACAGGTCCGACTCGTGGTCCTGCACCTCTCGGTGCTGCACGGGACTGCCACCCAGCGAGTCGTCCAGCTCCACGCTCTTGATGGCGGCGACCGTGTACTCGTCCTGTGTTTGCAGCGAGCAAGGAACAAGTGGAAGCATATGATATTAGTTACGTGCATGAGGATCAGCCTGGCCAGAAATAGCAAGTGACGAGGTGACAGGAGTCAAGCCACACTTGCGTCCCATTTCCATACACCTCACATTATCACCTTGTTAGTTCCGAAAAAGCATCATCATATCGCCAGTTTAACGCACAGCTTTAAAGAAAAAGACGAAGAAACACTGTAGCTCAGGATTGCTGCCAGATGTGTGACCATCTAGCTCAACTAGCACTAGTATGTATGACCAACTAGCTTAAACTCAATGAAAACCAGCAGATAATGATGCCAAGGAAGCCAAGAATTATCTGCTGGTTTTCGTTAAGGTTGTGTTAGAGAAAGAAATGAACTCTCGAAATTTCCTTCCTTAATTCAACTAGCTTAAAGAAATGCTTGCATTTAAAGGCTACGTGAAGTGAACCCCTCGCTGACTGCGATAAAATCTTCTTTAATGAGTTCTCTCTCATTAAATAGTAGGTGTACAGTGAGTAAAGTGTGCAAAGGCTTCGTGCAGCTTTCATGAAAGCCACGTGACTTCGAGGTTCCAACTTTAAACAAAATAACTATTGTTTTACAATTAAAAAGAAAGATAACAGTGCCATAGTGGCTCATAATTACGTTTGCAAATGGCAGTCATTTCTTTTCTTTATTTTTTCACCTCTAAAGCCTCGATGACACAAATCGATGTCATTGGTTTAATTGTGCCTGGTTTTTATGTGAGCTGTACCGTAACACGGCAGCCTGCCTTGTACAGCCGTCGACAGTTCTAAAACACTGGATAGGGCGCACTGTCATTATTGCACATTTCTAGCTGAATTGAGAGACAATGCCTGCGAGGAGTGAAAACCCTTGCGCACGTGAGTGAAACAATGTTCAGGTTGGTACATTGAACCAAGCACATGCTGTGTTGTGGTTCTTTCATTGCTCATCCTTGCCTTTCATGTGCTTTCTCTCGCTCTCTCTCTTTCTGTCTCTCCAGCGCAGCACTCTAATTCACTAGGCTGGAGTGTGTCCACGAAAAATAGAAAAACAAGCCCCGAAGAGGTACGAAGGAAAAGTAGAAAATGCGTTAAAAAGAACTCTGATGCATTGCGTCAGAGTGTATTAAAAATAATTCCCAAGTTCGAGTTTGGCCGCATGAGTCTGCTTTTGTCATTGTACACTAAAGGGGAGGGGGGGTTGCTTCAAGATCCATTGATCTCCGAAAGACACAACTATGATAATCATCAACATAAAGTGAACATCTACATAAAGTGAACGGAGGTATCCACATCATGTGAACGGTTTGAGCACGCAAATCCCCTTCTTGTCGGCACATGGGCACTTTGACAAGATCCTGTTTAACCGTAAAATAACTTGTTGGTCTAGTTGATTGGTGATTTTCAAAAATTATTAGAGCGCAAAACAAACGACCCCCCCCCCCCCCCCCTCCCCATACACGCTCCAAACACGTCCAGCGCTGTACGAGTTTGGTGCGTGTGTGTGTGGGGGGGGGGGGGTGGAAGGGGGAGGGGTGCGTGTGTGAATGCGCGTGGGTCTTGCGCTACAATTATTTTTGGAAATGTCCCGTTTAACCATTGTTGATCAGTTCAATTCTTCGGGTTTGTTTGACTTCTTTCATGTGGCCACGCTTTATTATTTGTTACGTCTGCTGTAATTCTGTATGATTAATCCTCTTCTTGTCGATACACTGGTACTGTGACAGGACTCCCGTCTCACATCTCACCCCTGTTTATAAAATCAAGTGTAAATGATCTATCTGACATTACCACGCTAAATCTTACGTCTACCATGGTTCTGTGTTTTGCTGGGGCATGACGTTTAATCGACACATCACGCCGCCTGAGCTCCATGTATTGCTTTGAAAATGAGCTCAATCAACGCTCCATGCAATACTTCTGTCTTTTCTCACGCCATCGTGGCAAATCTGCAAAAGGCACGACCTTCAAGAAGCGTGGCCACGCTAGTGTTTTACACTGGGTGAACATGGAAAGTATTATATGTCTATGTTTCGATTAGACACGTCTCCTTCTTGTCGACACAGTGACCCCATGACAAAATTCAACCATTATTGCCAATTTTAACGATCAATCGAAGCTCCATTCAATCTATCTGTGTTCTCCTACGACGTCAAAGCAAATCAGTAGAAGATACGATCTGGAGGACGCCAGGCCAAGATAGGCTCGGACACGAACCTGCGACGTGTCTCGTCCCAGCCAGAAATGGATGTTCCACTCGAGTCTGCCGCTCTTGGCTTGCTTCGTCTGCGAACATAAAGAAACGAGAAGAAAAACACCGTGAGAAGGCTGAGAAGCGAAAGCTTAGGTTCGAGATCGACATCGGCAGCTGTTCGCGTCTGGTCCCTGAAAGGCCGTGCGCGCGCCGCGGGGCCCGGCCGGAAATTCTGGGAGCGCGACAAAGCCGACGTGCCGCATATATGCCGCCTCGAGATGCTTTTAGGGTCACGCGCTAGCGTGGGCGCGAATAAAGAGCCTTCGCTTTCGGATGAGCGTCCGTTGGTTCCGTTATTTCCCTCACCGATGCCATCTTTTCGAGTTGCGTATGCACAGGTCTCGTTTGCGTCAGTGACGCAGGAGTACGCAGGCTTTGTTGCACATATCAAGGCGAAAGCCTTAAATGCCTCATCAAACGCGAAAAGTGACCGTTGGCGGCGGCAGCGACAGCACGAAGCGATGCAAAAAAGAAATCAAGTGATGAGGTCACTGCAACGTCAAGGTCGCCCAAATTTCATGACGTCTCTATGGCGTCACGTATTGTCACAAAATAATGTGACGTAACGTGACGTCACGTGATATATTCGCTTGGTCAAAGGTGGGCCGATCCCGGAGGTAGTGAGAATCCATGTTAGATGTACAAAGATTTTGGGGTAGGGGGGAATCAAGACACTCGACTGAGAAGAAAAAGAGAATGGCTTTCGCCTCCGAGTCGTCCTAGGCCAATACATAAGGAACCATGTGACTTTTTATAATCCGGCCACGTGACACTTTCCTTGTACGTGAATAATCTTTCACTGCCTCTCTCTATCATGTTGACATTTTCACTTTCTCCTCCTTACAGCCAACCAGGTGCTCTTCCGGTTCACCGTTCTACCATGTATAGGGTTTTCCATCAAGGGGGGATCCGTGCCACCGTGAGAAGCGCGGCGGACATCTAAACAATGTTACATTCCACACATAATGGCATACATGGGCCTTTCATATACAAAAAATAATTTAGTTAATACCTCACTCACAGCGTGTTTTATTCCATTTCAACATCGACATACCCTTATTGGAAAACCCTATATTTATTCTTTCTGTAGTTCTACAGCACTGCAATGGCTCAGAAGAGCATCAGGATTTAGCTACCGCTTCGAAACACTTACAAGTCCATGCTTTCACACACCTTCGTCTTTCCGTGTCCTCATCTTTAGTGGCGCCTCTTCGCTTTTCTCAGTTCACTATAGCAAACACGGGACGCCCGAGCATCCATTTCCTTTCTTCCTTAATTTCTCTTCCACTTCGTTAAAATTATTGTGGAGGTTAAGGCCAGCATTGTTCCATCGGAATCGATGTCGCGGAGCTGTTTTGAGTTGAGAGCTTTTAGAGTCGCACAATATGTATTCCATAACTCTCTTTCAACGCGTTATGCCCCTCAACTTTCTGAAATGGAGCCGCTACGCGTTAACTCTTAAGGCCCGAACACACGCACGCGTTGCAGCGCGTCAACGCGTCACCTTTTGACGCGGCGCCGCGCCCTCTCCCTATGGGGAGAAAGGGCGCGCGGCTACGCGAACCTGCGCGCCCTCCCACTCCACAGGGAGAGGGCGCGACGCCGCGTCAAAAAGTCACGCGTTGACGCGCTGCAACGCGTACGTGTGTTCGGGCCTTTAACCACACGTGCGCGTTATGACGCGTCAGCGCGTGGCGCGCTCTCTCCCTATGGGGCTGGAATAGGGAGAGGGCACGCCACGCGCTGACGCGTTGTAACGCGTACGTGTGGTTCTACGCATTGAGGCACGAAAACTGACGAGCATCCTCACCAGCGAGATGTTAAAAGAACTACACCGAAATTTTCCAATGAATAATGGAGAGCCAGTGTGTGCGGAAGCAAGATTGCCTGAAAGTCTCTCATAAAAAGCATCCTCCTTTGGAAGATAAGCTTAGAGCTTATAATTCGGTGCGCGTTTTCTTGAACAAGGGAATATCGGGCAGGCGTAATGTTCAAATGCAGGTGTAATGTAAATTTTGCCCGTGCGTAACCTTGAATCACTCTGCGGAAACTACAGAATACCGAATCGAGCATGACCTTCGGAAAAAGATAAGTTAATTGGCTTGTCCGAAATCAGTTAAGTTCCATGGTACCTTAAAGGGGCCATGACACCCAATTTTCTATCGTAATCTCTGTTGTGCGGCTTAATCTTTGTGTGTTCACAAACAAGCTGGCGAAATCTCAGCGCATTCGGTCGAGCACATCATTTATAACTGAATATTTTATAAACACGCGAGCGGCCTGAGAGTCGGCCAACACTGTCGCACGCGCGAGCCGTGTCGTAACAAGCTGGTTGCTTTGCGAGCGTCTGCATTCCGACGAACGATTCTCTTCCGTGGTCAGCTGCGCGTGCAATCGAGCTGTTATAGCTTTCTTCAACTTGGCATTCAAATTGAACAATTTGCAGCGGCGGAAACTTAGAAGACTTTGGTAGCACGTGACGTCACACACGCCACTGCAAAATGGCGGTCGCCGGCGGTGGGCGGGGATTTAAGCCAGCGACTTTCTAGGGCTCCTTCTGCTCTAAAATATTCTTTTACGGACCATTTTTCATATTTGTATAGGCATAATAGACCCTCTACTTCTAGTTTTCGCTGAAAACCGTAAATTAAAAAGGCAAGGGCAGAGGTACGTAAAACACTTCCCTATAAAAACTTAACGTAAGTTTAACTGAGGCAAAGTCATTCAGTATAGTCCATCTGTCATACTATGATTCTAAGTTCTAAGTGGACGAAGTCAGAAGCAACGGTAACAACGTACGTTACTGCTTATTACTATATGGGATCCCAGTATCGCATACCAACTACATCATATTGCAGCGCAGGGTTGAATATTGTTACAAAATCACATTTATGGTACTTATAAGAGTATGTGTACCGAAAAGATGTAATTGTGTCTTTCTTATGACGACATATTAATTTTTGAGCACATACATCAATAACCGTTGATAGACGTAGCGAGGTGATGATGCCGATTGGTACACTCATCATCATCATCATCCGCGCATGTTCGTGATCGACACGTCAGCACTCGACCCACTAACTTTTCGTTATGGTGGCTCCATATTTTCGTCTTTCACGACGGTGTTTAGTCAGCCGTAGAACTGTCAAACCACGCTGTCACGCATCAAGCAAACGTCACCCTTTCAGGAAATCAACGGAGCAGCCCGGTCGACTGTACGAACTTCACTTTTTTCCCCTTTTTTTCCCGGCGCCTGTTTTCGCGCGCTTCCTTCCACATCTGCAGCCGAGCTCGTGTTGCGACGACGAGCCGTGTCCACCTTTGCGGCGCCTGCTTGTCCCGAGTGGTAAGAATAATAAGGGAGCGGTGTGCGGACCGAGGCGGTGAACACCGTTCGCGTGAGTAAATAAAACGAGCACGAAGCATCCGTCTCGGGACACGACGCGACAAGCCACGCGCACGCTGCGAGGGCCACAGGAAAGCACGCACCGCAGGACCGTTACGACGACGTCTGAGAGGGTGTAAAAAAAAGGGTGGGATGAAAGCGCCAGCCGAAGCCGAACAACGATGCAGAGAGAAGTCCTCCTCTTCCTCCCACACGACGCTCCAAGGACGGCGCGACCAAGCGCTGTGGCGTCGAAGAAGACTGCGCGTGCGACGTCTGTCCTTTCAGCGGCGGCGCAGGCCCGTTTTTGCTCTTTCTCTTCTCGGTTTTGCGAGGTCGTTTCACGATGGCGCACGAATGTGCAGCCATGTCCGGCTGGGACCTTCTCGTTTCGCGGAGAGCTTAACTACCGTCTCTCTGGCAGGTTGTAAACAGGAAACGACAGCAGCGAGCATGTTAACGCCGAGTCCTTCGACAGGTCGCGCCCCTCTACCGCCTGTTCGATATCTGCAGATGTTTGTTTTCATCGGTTTAAGATCATTTTCGTTTAGCTGTGGAAACGCGGGAGGGTCGGGCACGACAGAGCGGGCTATTTGAAAATCTCGAATTCGTTGTTAACGGCAAGCGATGACCGCGGAGCGTTTATCTGGATGTCTAGGAACACCTCACGGGATAAAGCAAGTTTATTAATTTGTGTAAGAGTTGTATGAGTTGCATAATGAAATGGGGAAAAAAAAAGGTGCAGAACTGACCGATGAGCTCTGATACGCTTTTCGAGCAGCTTGCTATGCACAACAAATGAAGAAAGCGCTTCCCACAGAGGCGCCTGCAGCACATTACCAGTCATTGAACACTTACTCATTAATGACCCTTACGTCATTTAATTCTTAAAGACTAGCAACAGTCCTGACAAGAAGGGACTGAAACGAAGGTAGATACAGGGAATGGTATACGTGAGGAGAGTAGAAGTGCTAGGTGCGGGCTCGTACAGTCATGAAACAAATGATGGCATTCGCTCCGACTGAGCATGCACCACTTGAGAAGTCCATTCGTGACCTGCCGCGATCTGTGCCAAATTATAATCATTCCGAGAAATAACATGAATCGTCACCAAGATGTCGCCAGTGCATACACGACCACGACACGCTTATAGTTTTGTATCGTTTTGTCACGCGTGGAGTTCATGCCATTCATGTGCGATTGTTTCTTATAGAAAAATGACAACTATAATGTAAGGTGATTTTACTCCGTATTGTTATGCCAGGGCTCCCAACCCAAACTTCCTTGCTTCGACAAGGAATTCAAGCTGGTAAAACGTCTGACGCAACCAGCGTCGACACCCGCTGATGCAACGAAGCGGGAGTCTTACGCAATCCCCGGCAACTCCGGCGATGAGGCTGACTCAACCAGCGTCAACACCAGCTGATGCAACGAGGCGGGAGCCTTACGCAATCCCCGGCAACTCCGGCGCTGCGCCTGACGCAACCGACGGAAATCTCTCCCGCAACGTGCGGCAAGCCCTCCTCCCCGCGGATCCGGTTCGAGCCAGCGACCAACGGCGGTTCCTGATTGGAGGCTTCGCACTACTGGCTGATGCAAGCGATCGCCCAGGGCTATAAAAGAACCAAGCTGCGCGGAGAGAGGGAGACAGCGAGACAGCGAGACAGCGAACGAAGAAATCGCGGGTCGTCGTCGCACCGCTGTGCGAGCCCAATAAGCTGTCGGCCCCAGCGCCGAATATGTAACGCCTCTGTATATATGTATATAAATTTGCCTTAACTCACCGTCGCCTTGATCGCTCCGTCTATCAGCTCTGCGCAGAAGCAGTCGCAAACTGACACACCCGTTTCCCAACAGTGGATGGCAGCTGCGGGATCGGCCGGCGTCAGCTACCTCGATGCGGTGAGTGCCTGATGTTTTCCCTTCAGTTCACCAGACTTCTCTAGCACAGGTTATCGTAGTTTAGAGAAGGTTGTGTGAAGCATTGGAGTGAGCTTTGATTGTTTCGAGCCAAGTCGGAGCGCTTTGAAACCAAAGTTAATGCGGAGGGCGTAAACACGGCAGGTTGAGAATTGCTTGCGTGTCTTTCTAGTAGACTTATAGGGGATACGGCAAGTAGATTCTAACGAGGGCAAATAGCAAGAGGCTAGTGTGAACGATGGAGAACCTTAAAGTGAAGGAACTCATCGAAATTTGTGAAGAACTCGGCCTTACTCTGGGCCGTGCGAAGCGAAAGCAAGCGATCCTTGAGATCATGCAGAAGTAGGGAGTAACGGCTGAGGGAAGTCGATGAGGCCTGGGCGGATATCAAAGAACCGCCGCGAGGAGGCCGAAAGACGAGAACGAGAACTTCGTGAGCGTGAAGAGGCGGAAAGGCAAGAACGCCGCGAGCGCGAGGAGGCCGAGAGACGAGAACTTCGTGAGCGTGAAGAGGCGGAAAGGCGAGAACGCCGTGAGCGCGAGGAAGCCGAAAGACAAGAACGCCGCGAGCGTGAGGAACGCGAAGAGCGCCTCGAGATGAAAAGAATGGAATTGGCACTCCGTCAGTGTTCGCAAGCGCCTAACGTAGCTTCTGCGACGGTTCAGGCTAGTGGACATAGAATTCGGGACCAACTGCCACCGTTCGTAGTGGGCGAGGACATGGCGAAGTATCTCGTAAAGTTCGAACATGTCTGCGATAGAAATGGCATCGAGCGGTCTCTTTGGGCACAGAAACCTGTTAGCTCTGCTTCCCGGAGAAGTATCCGACGTGATAACGTGTTTGTCGAGGGAGGCGTTTGAGAGCTATGACGAGGTTAAGGAGGCCCTGTTGAGAAGATATAAATTGTCACCCGAGGCTTTCCGGCAAAGGTTCCGGTATGCAAAAAGGGGGAATGAGTCACACGTTGACTTCGCGTTTCGTCTTAAAGCCGATTTAATTGAATGGCTCAAGGGCGAAGATGTCTATGACGATCGCGATAAAGTGGTAGAGTGCATAGCACTGGAGCAATTCTACCGCTGTATCGAAGATGATGTCAAGCTTTGGCTGCAGGATAAGCTTGGAGACGTACAGCTAAACAAGGCAGCAGAGCTGGCTGAAGAGTACTACACTCGTAGAAACTTGCACAGTAGGGCCGTGCGTGTTGAAAAAGCTGAGAGAAAAGAGGGCTTTTCAAAAAAACCTGATGACCGAAAACCTGCTCCGCACCGTAATTTCAGAAAAGACCGTCTTTTACGAAGGAGACTGGTGAGGGAAGGGCAACGGAAAGCGCAGAAGTCGAGTGAGCTTCCCAAAGAGCGCACTGATACTACACGGGCGTTTGAGTCACGGAAGCCGCTAATCTGTTACAATTGCAAAAAAGAAGGGCACATCGCGGTAAATTGTAAACAAAAGGTTGCTTTCGCAACGACCCGTGAATCAGAAAAGAACATGCGGTTGTTAGAATTGTATATTCAGGAGATTAGCGTCAATGGGAAAACGTGTCGAGCACTTCGAGACTCAGCGGCAACTATGGACGTTGTCCATCCTTCATTAGTGTCTCCGACGACTTGAAAGGAGAGAATGCGCATGGATCAGGCAGGTCGCCGAGGAGCAGAGCACTTGCTTACCGATCGCTACGGTGATCATTGAAGGCTCTTTCGGTAAGCTTCACACCGAAGCGGCTGTGTCTGCTGCTCTCCAGATTGTTTTCCTTATCTTTTTTCGAACAACTCGGAGCAGCTTCTCAAAGAGCAGGGTAAATCGTTCTTTCCCAGCGTTGCGTACATGGCCCTCACGCGATCGCAAGCGCGGAAGCTTTCACAGGAACTTGATCTCGTTCCATGTAGTACACCACCACCGGCAAAAGCGGCCGAGCTGCGTGACCTGGCAGCGAGTCGAGCGAGCCTCGGACAGAAAACTCTCGGTGTGGGTTACTCGAGCCGCGTGCAGCTGAGCGGGTAGCGTCGTCTCCGTCGGCGGAGAAACCGAAGTGGCGCCGTTGGGCGAGGCGGGCCAATACGCTCAAGCCGTAGCTGAAAGTTGGTGTGAGCTGTCGAGGGTTGATCGAGCGACGCTCATTCGAGAGCAGCGTGAAGACATCTCGATAAAAGCGCTAATGGAAAGCGTAAATGTGGGAGTAAAAGAAAAGAATGCTTCAGAGGAGGAAGGAGCAGAAATTCTGACTTCTAGCGATGTAAGCGAAAGGGGTTCAGAGGTGATGTTGGAACAGTTGAACCTGGAGCCAAGGTTAAGTCAGGAGGACTTGAGGAGGGATTGTTTCGAGTTTAAAGACGTGTTTTCCAGCCGTCCCGGAAAAAACGACGGTGTATTAAGCACGACATCGAGCTACCATGTGAGGGAACCAATCCGTAGTAAGCCATATCGATGTTCCCCTGTGCAGAAGCAGATCATGAAGGAGGAAATCGATAGAATGCTTGAGTTGGAGTCATAGTACCGGGTGAGAGTGACTATACATCTCCCTCTAATATTGGTTTCAAGTGCCGGGAAAGGAATCCTAGGCCATGCATCGATTATCGGCGCCTTAACGCCATAACTCGAGACCAGACCTATCCGATACCAAATCTAGAGGAAAGGGTGGAACAGTGTCAAAGTCAAACTACATTCCCCGCTAGACCTCGTGCGAGGTTATGGCAGGTCCCTCTTACCGAGCGTGCTAGCCGCTACGCCGCGTTCGTTTCTCCATTCGGAACGTATCGTCCCCTTATGCTGAGTTTTTGACTGAAAAATGCGCCTTATTGCTTTTCGGGTCTAATGGACCGCGTTCTTAATGGCCTGTCCGAGTTCGCACTGCCGTATCTCGACGATGTCCGCCATCTTCTCGAACACCTGGGAAGAACACGTCGAACATTTACGAGTCGTGCTGAACAAGTTGAAAGAAGCGGGTCTTACAGCGAACCTGCTAAATGTCACCTAGGATGCGGCGAGGTGTCCTTACCTGGGACACGTTGTGGGGCGTGGCCGGCGTCGACCTTCAGAGATCAAGGTAGCCGCCGTCGTGAACTATCCACGACCAACCACCAAGTCTGAGATAAGGGCTTTCTTAGGACTAGCGGGATACTATCAGCATATGTGCCAAACTACTCTACCATTGCCAGCCCTCTAACTGACGCACTTCGAAAGTCGGAGCCAGTTAAAGTGACATGGGACTCGGAAGGAAAGAGAATGCGTTTTGCAAGCTTAACAAGCCTTAAGCGAAAAACCCGTTCTCATGGCGCCTGACTTTTCCTAGGGCTTTATCATTCAGTGCGACGCGAGTGATCGCGGAATGGGAAGCTATATTGTGCCAGGAAGATGACACTGGTCACGAAAGACCAGTTTTGTATTTAAGCCGAAAACTGAGCTGCAGGGACGAGGCGTATAGTACCTCTGAAAAGGAATGTGCCTGCCTCGTGTGGGCCGTTCAAAAGCTGGCCTGTTACGTCTCCGGTTCCAAGTTTGTGGTCGAAACGGACCACTGTCCTCTAACCTGGTTGAATAACATGTCGTCCAAAAGCGGCCGGTTATTAAGGTGGAGCATGATACTCCAACAGCACAACTTGAACGTTCGTTACAAGAAAGGAAAGCTAAACGCGAACGCAGACGCACTGAGTCGCGCGTTCTAATCAGTGCCGTCTTCGGCTATCCTTTCGGTTTTCGCTGGCAAATTGGGGCAAAATTTTGTCCTCATTGCGGCCTCAGCTGAGCGCTTCCGTCCTGAGTGATCTCAAGGGGCCAAGATTATTTTGAATTCTGTTTCATTGCGTTTGTTACACGTGTAATATTTTGAGTTCTGTTTTAAGAGTTTTGGTGTCTCACATGTGCCTCTTGATAAAGAGGGAACGAAATTTCGACAGAAACGTAGTTAGGAATGTATTATTCTATTTAGGTCTGGTGTTCTGTCGGGTGACCGAGGGCACTTGCTTGTGTCGTGTGTTGTTGTTGTCGGACCGTTCTGACAAGTTGCAGAACGATCAACAAGTGCTGATACGAAAGATCGTCAGAAGAGACGAGCAAGCAAGTCGACACATCTTGGCGACAAGCCACTGGAGCCGGGATCCGGCCTGGCGACTGGGATCTGTTCACGGAACGAGCGTGGAGCCAAATGTCCCCATGGCCCTGGAGGTGAACCTGGATGGACCTGGCGAACGAGCGCGCCCGGCATCCGAGCCACGTGGAAGCAGCTCGTCTTTCGGCGCATTGTCTGGCGGCGGGGGTGCTGTTATGCCAGGGCTCCCAACCCAAACTTCCTTGCTTCGACAAGGAATTCAAGCTGGTAAAACGTCTGACGCAACCAGCGTCGACACCCGCTGATGCAACGAAGCGGGAGTCTTACGCAATCCCCGGCAACTCCGGCGATGAGGCTGACTCAACCAGCGTCAAACCCAGCTGCTGCAACGAGGCGGGAGCCTTACGCAATCCCCGGCAACTCCGGCGCTGCGCCTGACGCAACCGACGGAAATCTCTCCGCAACGTGCGGCAAGCCTCCCCCCGCGGATCCGGTTCGAGCCAGCGACCAACGGCGGTTCTGATTGGAGGCTTCGCACCTGGCTGATGCAAGCGAGCCCAGGGTAAAAAGAACCAAGCTGCGCGGCGGAGAGAGACAGCGAGACAGCGAGACAGCGAACGAAGAAAGCGGGTCGTCGTCGCACCGCTGTGCGAGCCCAATAAGCTGTCGGCCCAGCGCCGAATATGTAAAAGCCTCTGTATATATTATAAAATGCCTTAACTCACCGTCGCCTTGATCGCTCCGTCTATCAGCTCTGCGCAGAAGCAGTCGCAAGCTGGACACCGTTTCCAACAGTACAGAACGTTTATCGTATTGAGTGGTGGGGCAGGTGGTCATCGCCGCCAACTCAAGAAAAACACACGCAAGCACGCACACACACAAAAAAACACACAAAACGCACACCACACACACACACCACACACACAACAACACACACACAACAACAACAACAAAAACAACAAAACAATTTTATTCTGATGAGTCGTCATTGGTATTGATCGGGCGTTGCACAGGGAGTGCGCATACATGCGCCTCCCAATTGGGAAAGAGGCATTCTGTGCTGAGAACGGCAAGCGGTCTTTTATTTTTGCGGAACACTCGCAGAAGAACCGAGACAAGGACCAATAGAAAGACGACGAACAGGGCCTTTCCACGTTCACTCCGG
>NC_051178.1:131432965-131477790 GCF_013339695.2 Rhipicephalus sanguineus
ACCCCCAACAACTACTGAATTTCATTCTTATTTACGTTACGAAGAGATTTCTCAAGACTAAGGCAATTGCCACAAGGAAAGCTTAGCGAATTTTGCAAGATACATGTAAATAATGGCTGAAATAAACTCAACGTTGACACGCGTTTTGCGGAAGCTATCGGTGTCACAAAACTGTATGTCACAGGGTTTCCCGTCATACTATATATAGCAGGCCCGCGAACATTTTTGCAAATTGACTAGCAGGCGTGTTGGCGAAACGTTTGCAGGAACATAAGAAAATGAAATATGACATTCGATCGTTCACTAACGCTAAAAAGCAAGATTGCCTGCGCCCTAGTTTGACGAAGAAGCCGAAAGGGTAAATTTCGTAAACCGCAGAGCTCGCAGTGAAATTCTTCGCTCGAAACCTTGCTTCGCCGCCTTTGCCCACGTCGTGTTGCCTGAAAGTACTTTCCTTTCACAGTTCGTTGCGCAAGCTCCGCGTCGTTCATGTAGGCGATGCAGCGAACGAGGACACATATATATACAGCTCACGTTTTAGGGAGCCTGCGTAAGTAATAAACACACGCGTTCAACGGTGTGGCCACGTTTATGAAGGCTCCTTATAGTTCAGACGTTACTACATGTGCTAAACTTGACTCCAATTGCTTTCCAGCTCGGGGCTCTGGGCGATCATTCATTTTCGTATGAGGCCACGGGCTTAGCCAACCCTTTTTGCCGGGGTTGGAGACCAAAACGGCATCGCGAGGGTTGGGTGGTAGACACCATAGAGTGCGCGCACTGTGAGGAGAGAGGGAGGAGGGGGGGGGGCATCTAAAAGGGGCGCCAAGTGTGCCCCATATCTTAACTCATTTGGCCTGTACCGTCATTGCGTAAAATGCAGCATTATGACCATGCAGGTTTTTGACGATAACGCTGGCCGAGGACTACATGATGTTGCAATCCAAAAACTGTTTGCGTTCCACCTTTATAGTTACGGAAACCCGGGGACCAATGGCGGTGCTTTGCGGGAAGCACGCCATCGCTTCATGTTCACTTTTGCATCCATTTCGAAGCTCGTTTTCTGTCGGAT
Organism: Rhipicephalus sanguineus; assembly: GCF_013339695.2. Classification (NCBI taxonomy): domain Eukaryota; kingdom Metazoa; phylum Arthropoda; class Arachnida; order Ixodida; family Ixodidae; genus Rhipicephalus; species Rhipicephalus sanguineus. The sequence goes on from NC_051178.1 coordinate 131,434,038, forward strand.
TCGACCATCGGGGAAGGGGGGGGGGGGCGACGCAAAAGCCTGCGCACGCCTATGGTGGACACCGTCTGGGTTGACTCCCCACTCTACACGGAATTTTTCTTGGTAAATTGAAATATGGCTCATTACCTATGCACACTCATTATTTACACATAGTACATTCAAACAGTAATACATGTACGTACACTCGTGAGCAAACGTTTACAGACCATTGTCGTCCGTATACACCTTTGCAGGCATGCGCCGAGTAGTGGCGAGCAGTTTGCTGTCGAGAGCATTTCTCTGACAAATTTCGTCAGAGTATGCATGATGCTCTCGACAGCGAACGGCTCCCGAATAGACGGCGTAGAAAGCGATTTCGGCTCGCGCTTCCCATGGTCCGTATACTTTTGCTCACGGGTGTACATAACATGATGCAATCGGAAAACTAATGTGCCGTGTGAGTCGAGGGTGGGACGTGTCGGGGTAGAATGTGAGTACCGTTGCGACACCTCCGCGTGAGACGATACCTGGCACGTGACCAATTATCGTCAGCCTACGCATGTTCAAAAAATGGCAGAAGTTCGGGCGAGTTGGTGTCGCAAGTTCAGTGCTAGCCTTCTCTTTCTATCTTCATTACTTCTCTCTTCCCGAGTTGCGCTAATGCTAGAAAATTCTCCTCTCTCTCTCTTATATATATATATATATATATATATATATATATAAAATTGACATCACTTACTCCGACGAGTGTGGCGAAATGGGCTTGTTGGTCAGTCATACAAGAAATGTTATCTGGATAGCGCCACAGAACGATGGACACAAGAAGAAACGATCGAGGGAGGGGCAAGGGAGGGGGGGGGTGCTGTCCAGATAACATTTCACCTACTTCCTTTCTTGGTTTCGCTCGCCATATGGTTCCGTACTATTCTGAGACGTGAATTTGCGTAACGCGTTGGTCGGAAAGCAAATAGCGGCCGAATTTGCTGATTACGTCACTCAGTAAGCCAGATGCGAAAGAAGCGGAGAACCAATGGACGAACGGGTGCGTGCGGCCTCATCATCATATACTGTATGCTTGCGCAACATGCGCAATACGTAAAGCAATTTATTAATGACTTCCTTAAGCTTGTAGCAGTACGTGTTACAGCCTACACAAAACATAAAAAAAAGGACAGCACCCTGTGCATTTCCCAGAAAGACAAGCTCGTTTCAAGAGCGAAGCCCTTTCGTTCAAATCTATTTCAGTTCCCTAAAATTAAAACGCGTACTTGAAACCGTTTCCCACATATGACTCGCCATGAGAACGTATAATGCTTTCCTTTTTATTTTCTTTTTTGAGAAGTTGCATTTCGTCTAGGCGTATTTGTCTTCGCATATTGATTTATATCGTACTTCTGCTTTCGCTAGATTTGCTCTCAGGGTGGAGGGCTAGATTGCGGGCCATCTTTAAAACACATTTTTAACGCTCAGACTGAATGACCGGCCCTTTAATGAAGCAAAGATCTTAGGAGCCTGGTCGCGTAGCATATCAGCCCAGAAAGCCACACGAGCCCTCCTGCAGTACTTGAAAAGAACCCTATTGAGCGACCGCCTGTGAAACTCGGCACTGTGTGTGTGATGTGACATGTGTCTATCCTTCTCTCTCTCTCTCTTTTACTCCTCTTTTCCCCCTCCCAATGTGTAGGGTAGCAAACTGGACGCATTGTCTAGTTAACCTCCCTGCCTTTCCTACATTCCTTCTCTCTCTCTCTCTCGAAAGCGCTCGCGTTCATAATTTAGGCTGTAATTAGTCTAGGCAGTTCCGATTTCGCCTAAACATGAAAATCTGTTCCTACTTTTTAACAAATACAGTTAAACCTCGATGTAAGGAAGTCGATAAAATCGGCAATTTACTTCGTCATACTGAAGAGGTTCGACCTTTTCAAGCAAAGCGAAGTCGCAAGAGGCTTTTATTTATTTATTTATTTATTTATTTTGTTTATTTATTTATTTATTTACTTACTTACTTACTTATTTATTTATTGCACGGGAAGTGCCGGAAGAATGTTTGAACAATACGACAGTACTAAAAACAATTTCTTTTTTCAACGAGAAAAAAGCAAGTTTCTTGATACTGAGATCCGGCGACCGCGGTTTGACGCCGCGCCGGTGAAGACCTCTTCGCAGCGGCCATACGTCACGCGTGAACCCGACAGTAAGTCAGGCCGAACGCACTGTGGTAATTTGGAATAAGCGAAGCTATCGTACCTGTTCTGCCTCCGCGGCTTGTCATCGAAGCATCAGGTGTTGCCCGGAGTAGAGCGACGCCGATGCCATCATGTTCACCGAACCAAACCATGCACTTGCTTTCGACTCGCTTCGATGAACACGCAACGTCGATAACCGTCGCACGCCACATAATGAAACAGCACGCCAAAAAACGAAAAGAGCTGCGGTCTAAAATCGCACAAAAATCAAGGCGACAACCTGAAGCACTCAACCGTATTACCAGTGGCGCAAGCAGAACTTTCAATTTGTCGCCTCGGTCTTCCTCTGCGGCTATACTGAAACTTCGTGAAACCACGGATAAACGCGCTTCATTATACAGATGTTCAAAGTACATGGTGCTCTACGGGCACGCTGTTGTGAAAAGTCACATACTTCGTTATATCGAGAATATCGTATATTGAACTTCGTTATATGGAGGTTTAACTGTACAATCAAAGCGCCTTTAGCAGGCCCGTAGCCAGGGGGAGGGGGGGGGGGGGCTAGGGGCCCGGCCTCACCCCCGAAATTTTGGTGAAGTAGATGTTTTTACCATAAATAAATAATGAAAATAGGTGTTTTTCTCAAAAAGTCGAGGTTTCCAGCAAGTGCCCCCCCCCCCCCCCCCCCGGAAAAAAATTCCTGGATACGGGCCTGGCCTTCAGTACACCAAGAACTCGAGGACAACCTCCTACGAACCCTGTATTACGAACCTTAACCTTGCACGTACGGCTAAGAATTCCGGGATGCCAGTCGACCATCATGGGGGACCACCCGTGCCAATGAACGCGCGGAAACGTTTCTGCGATCGCCGCGTAGACGTGGTGCTGTGCGCTGTATTTGGGTCCTCGAACCTCAGCAGAACGACGAGGACACGGGAGTCGGTGAACACAAATCTCTTCCACCTTCCAAAGGCCGCGCACAATTATAGTAACCGCACGCCAAGTGCGAAGCGGCGCATGCTTGTGGCTGGCTGGCACGTATCAGGCACGCCGATCTCGACACCGACCGTGCCGCATGTCCGAGTGCACGGCGTCCACTTCTTATCACGTGAGATGGAAAACCTTTTTTGATGCTGAGGCGAGACAAAAGAACGGTACAAACTACATTCGTAGGCAGGCCATCCAAGTTGTGGCAGGAGACGAATCCCGATTGGGAGCCTATACGCTTTTGCTCGGATACGACCACGTGAGAGACTTCGCCTGCAGAAAGATGAGGCTCGATCGTACTGCGGCAGTCGCGGAGTCAAACGGCACCGGGAGCGGCGACGCAATGGAAGGCCATGGCCCCCACCAGAAGACGAACCTTGAATGAAATAGAATGAGCTTGGTTTGTGCTCCTAAGGGCCTTCAACGCTTTTATCTCCTGCGGGCCCACGAAGCTCAAGGAATAGACGAGGTAGTTGACGATGTCCCCGTGAGCCACTTCAGGTACAGCACTGACGTCTGTCGACGTTTCAGCGGCCGGTCGCAGCGTGTACGGCTTAGGCGTGCGCAGGGTTCCCCTTCAGATGAGGGGGGGGGGGGCGAAGCATAGCGGGCGAAGGTTCACCACAGCGCCCCCCCCCCCCCACCCTATAAAGTCAATGCATATGGGCATAGGCTGCATATATGGGGAAGATTCTGCAATGTACGGGTCGGATTTTGCGCCCCCTCTCTTAGATGAATAGACGGAGGGGGGGGGGGGCGCCCCCCCTGTGCGCACGCCTATGCATATGGGGCAGACTTCGCGCCCCCCTCCTCTGAGGTGACTACGGGGGGCGGCCGCACACAGCCGAAGATTCGATCACACTTCAAATCAACGAATGTGTGAACGGCGCTGCACAGAACGAAACAAATCGATAGTCGCGACGTCGTTTGCAAAAATAAAGGGGAAGAAAGCGAGGGCCCAGTAATGATTCGCAACGCAGTTAACCAAGCGTGATAAACATGAAAGTTTCGCGACACACTACCACGAGAGTGAACTGTTGTAAGCCAGAACCGCAGGCTAAACATCGCTCCGGGGCACGTAGCTTATGCAACTTATTTCAAAAGCTGAAATCAACCCCCGCGCTAAAGCTTTTCCTACAGATTACCCCTCGCCTGCCGCCGATGTGAGGCAGTGAGGGAGAGCGCAGTAGTACTCTTCCGAACATCATCGAATTCTGCTGCCTTTTGCCGCCATCTTGTTAGCTCCGATTAACCTGCAAGACTACTATGCTACTATGGCCCATCAAGTTGGTTCAAAATGCTACCATTTGGCTGACTTCAAAAATGTCTAAAACACTATCCCAAGGGTCGTAGGATAATTCCTATCGCTTCTGTGTTGCTTTATCAGTCCTACACGTTGGTTAAGACTTGTGCCGCAATATCAAAAAAAGAAGAAAAAAAGCACGAAAGGACAGCTCTAGCGTTCACCCTTACGGTGGCGCTTGCAAGTTGAACAGCAGCAAACTTGACAGCATCAACACGCTTTTATCTAGCTTTTATCAGGCTTCTAAATGCCAGGCATGCGCATTTTTCCATAATTCGGTACATTCCCTACTTGAATTTTCAAATATGAAAGAATGCTCATGGTCCTTCATATCACGTCTGCTGATATGCTAAAGCCCTTTGAAACAGGCTTCAATAACGAGAAAGTGAACAATCCATTACAATGAGTTCGTCGTGCAAGATGCATCAATTGTAATTTGGGGTCAACACTAAATAAAAGCATCTGCGCAATTAGTGTTGACTATGTTCACTGTAATTTTATTGAGCTCTTTTATGCTGGAACAACTGCAATGTCAGCAATAACACCATTAAGTCCCATTAAATAACAGTTCATGGAGGGTTTTACTTATGTCGTGAAAGAGCAATGCAGATGTGTGTTGATGATCAGCGACATCAAAACCACCTCGATGCTCGAGGAATAAAAACAAAGACGAGCAAATGTGGTTGATGTTGAAGTGACAGTGTGAATCAAGGATCAACATTGCCAACAATTTATTATCGTATAATATATATTTATAATTATATACACTTGCTTCCTGTAATATCCACACAATATATGCATATATTCAGCAAGTTTCATATACTGACAAGTGATCAACAAGGGCAGATACCTAAGCTCCAATCTAACATCCAAGGAAACAACAGTGCTGTGTTATGTATTTGATGATTATCGATGGTCTGAGAACATATGCAGAACAATGACCAGTAACCACAGGAGTTTCATACAGGAATTACTAGAGGAAATATGAGGTTCAGTATATCCAGTATACCCTGCCCAAAGAATGATGGGTAGCAGAATTTCCATCTTCTTAGAGTAACAGCTTCGGCTTTGGCTTCAAGTGTCTAATTTATGACACCTTTTTCGAAGCTGCCATAACAAGCTTGTTAGTTGGAAAATATTTTTTTAAGGCTAAAGTGCCACTTACAGTGGTGCCACTTAAAGTGCCACTTAAAGTGCCACTAGGCCACTTACAGAGCTTCCCAAAGAATAATGCATTTTGATAGGTCTCTCATTGATGCCACTTCAAGAATTACATCAATCTACTGATGTAAGAAAACCAAACAGGCCTACTTAAAGCGCTGAAAATTCTACCGCGTCATGCACTTTCAAAGAATAATCTGAAAAGCATCAAGCACATTGTCCCTCTATGGAAGCTGATATACTGCTTTTGCATTCCACTTAACACCAGTTTGTCCTCCAGTAGTCACTGAATGAAACTACGCCATTAAGAGATCCCCATTACAGGGCTAACCTGCCGAAGGAAAGGAAACAGTGAGCACGATACATTCTCCTATTGGAGTGACACGTACGGTGGCTGACGGCTGAAGCATGCGTGCACCATGTTTCTCCAGTGACACATCCATGACATGATACGGCAACGAACCCATGCACAAGCATTTTGGAAATTGCAGGGCACCCAAGACCGTAGCAACAGCCCTCATCCCACTTAGCCTGCTTAAGGAGGCAGCCAGTGAAACGAGAGATATGAAAGTTCCAGGACTGGCATAACCATCTCTCAGAAGCCCGAGTTTCAATCCACTGAAGGCTATTAGTTTATAGCCCACACGCATGCATATGCATTAGACCCAGTTGTTGTGCAGATCTCAGAATGCCCAGCGAAAGTAGTCTTTGGTAAAAGTGTAGTATATCAGAAACTATAGCCACATCACCAATTAAAAGTATCAGCTTTACTCGGTAGAAGAGAAGGGAGCTTTATGTATTTGTTCTCGCTTTTCTTACACTGGCTTTCATAATATTAATGAGAACTAACAGACAATCATGCCAAGGAAAGTATAGGGGATGTTTTTAGTAATAAATGTAAGGTAATTGTTACACGTATGGTGGCTGACGGCTGAGGCATGCGTGCACCATGTTTCTCCAGTGACACATCCATGACATGATACGGCTTTCATAGTTATTCTATATTGCATGGGTAAGTGAATATTGAAAATTTCTGAATTATGAGGTGAATGCTGGGCTATTCGTTCCAGTCCTCAAATCTCACTGTTTCTATAAAAATGTTGAATACCATTTGAGTAGTTTCCAAATACATTGCTTCATCAGTTGTACAGTACTCGCAGATTGAAAAGTGAAAATTTAGGGCTAAGTAATTCACATACTTTCGTTTCCAGCATTTACAGTTTGAGTCATATCAGCTTCACTTTTACTTAAACAGCTACATCAGAGCCAACATTATCTTTAGAGGCCAGATTTGCAGCGGCACGTCACTGTTATCACAAGCAATTGCTCACAGCCGGCATTAAACTAATAAAACTATGTTGCATTTCAATCCGTGATTACTGTAACTGATCAAACATGAAACAAGCAAAAATGAAATACAGTAAAGGCTCGTTAATTCGAACTTGAAAGGGACCATAAAAATCTTCGAATTAAGCGGAGTTCGAATTAGTGGGCGGGCGCCACAATGAACGGACCATCGCACCACACGTCGCAGGCAGAACTCAAAGAAGCTACCTCTGGACTCGTTATCACAAACTAGGCGCGTTAGTCGCAAGTGATTTTGTAAATTATGTTCATGGACCTCTAACAGCGAACAGAATTACTTGATCAGTCGGTGATACGCCAGTAACAGGCCCCGACATGCATTCATGTGAGCAGTGAGCCCTAATGCCAAATATATCACGTTATTTATGCTCCAAAACACGTTTATTTACATGGAATAGTGAACGCAATCAAAATAAAATCTAATCAGTAATTTGCAGTTGCTTGCGTTTCCCCTGTTGCGACTCCATGAGCATCGTTTGGAGCTTGCCCAAGAGCTCCAGTACAGCGTCCGAATTCTCATCTGCTAAGAAATGCTACGGTTTCGTTGTTTTGCATCTATAGTAAATTTGGTCTGGTTTGGTATTGCAACACATTGTGATCACTTTGGGCTGACTTTTGAGACGAGCAATAAAAACCAGGGGCTTCCAGCTCGAATTAGCCGTTGTGGATACCGACGTGTTCGAATTATTGGGAGTTTTCCCCCATATAAATACACAGGGCTACGCTGGGACCAGGGCATCAGTTCGAATTAACCGAGTTCGAATTAATGGGTTTTTACTGTAGTAATGATTATCTCATTCAAGATGTAAAGCGTGCAGCATGTTAAAGCACTCAGACGGAGCTCTTCAGTTAACGAGATCACTCATAATCATTGATAATAAGATGTCACAATGCATATGGTTAGGTACTATTTATAGAAGATGCAGAACTCATGTACTCTCATTCAGTTATATGCATACTAAAAAATTTTCATCGCAGCACATTTTGAAAGATAGTGGCACCAGCATGCACTTGAGCCAGAAAGCACCTTTATTTCACTGCTATCACTAAAGACAGCCCGCACTTTTTACACGGTCGCGAAAGTATAGAAAGTATACACATACTATTTGGTCAATAAAGCTGCCTTTGAATAATACAGAACCATGAACTCTGAAAGTCCTAAATTTGTGAACCAACTGCCTATTTCGTTAGTTCACGATGCTCCCTTTGCATTATTAAACAAAACATGTTTTGTAATTTGCAGCATAATGACAAATGCTATAATGTTCTGAATACCAGGATGTGAAACTTTAAAATTAATGATGAAAAAGCTCTGGCTTATTTGAAAACTGTTTGACAGAATATTCTATTCAGTTTGCATCTGGCACTATACAAATTGTATCTGGCCACCCATATCGTGTTCCTACAACTTGGTAAATGGTTCATGCTTCAACGATATTCAGGCAACCCATGTTGGCCTGGATGTAGCAGCCAGAACAGTCTACCAGTCAAAACAGATCAGCAGTAACCAGAACAAGCAGACTTCTGTTAAGTGGCAGATGCTGGAGCTGGCGCATATGCATACATGCAGGCTATTTCAACAGGAGATAGAAAGCCACAAAAGTCATTACTGCTTTGTAGAGATGAGAGTGCCAGCCCTGAATATTTTTTCTTTCTCATACATTTGTACAGTAACTGAAACGAGCATGCGGCACCAGTGAAATGCGGGGCGATTTACACAAAATCTCTCGTGCTTCGATTTACCACGTTTCACAAGAATGTGCCTGTGACTTATAGATGTTCATGCAAGAGGGCAAGAGCGAGCTTGATGAGATGCTCCCATCACTCACTCTTGTCAACAGCAAGAGCCTGTGTGCCAACGAAAGAAAACTAACTCTTAAATGATCGCTCCTCGCACCACTGCACACTTCGTTGCGGGTGTGCAAATAAATGTGTGAGGGATGTGAACTTGAGAGAACTTCAGCCCAATTCCCCTTCAGTCCCGGCCCCTTCCCTCCTGATGGTCAACAAAGAATCACATATACTAGTAGCATGTAATACTAATCCTAGCAAACACGCAAGGGTGGCATTGTTTATAGTAAAGGCCACAGTGCATAAAGATAAAAGAAAAAAAAAAGGCAACGAAAGCGCTGTTCTAACAGCAGGTAGTGGATGCAAGTGAGAACTCACACAAAGAATGCCATTTTTCATCACACCTAGTACGAAACTGAATGCCAAACGTAACTATGAAGATGCTTAAAAAACGTATAAAAAGAACTACACCAGGTGCATCTGGAATGCGTGCCTGTTGCATTTCGAAAAACCCGCAGCACCATCGCTAAGCACAATAAAAAGTTGAAAAATTTTTGTTTAAATGCAAACGTGGCATGTAAGCAAGTTTGAGTCCCCCATTCCTTCTATCACTGCTTCAGGCAATCAGAGACGCCACAGCGCTAGCAGAAAACACCTACCAATAGTTAGACTAATGGATAGATAAACGTTTCAAGCTATGACATCAATTTTACAGACATAAAATCGACAGCACTGCTCACTGTTCAATATCCTCTCAAGTGCGCAACGTATCTGACGAGGCAATGGCTCTTAGAGTTCTCATGCATAATGTACTTGTAAGCACCATGGCTGGCTCCCAATCCTGTTGCCAACCAAAATGAGCAAATCACTAATGCCTAAACAAATGCAGAAAGTGCAGGGGCCTCAGCACCGCAATGAAGATCATACATGGAAGTTCGTTTTAAAGAATTCAATGCCTCACTCCCATCCGCAACCACATTTGGAACAACCTCGGGCCTGACCTTGTGTTTTGCAAGCACCTATGCAAGAGAACTGTTATGAGCTCGTGCTAAAAGCACCCTGTGCAACTTTCATCCGCTGGTGTTTTCAGTTTGTCTACATCAATGGCAGTACGGTGTTGTTGACAGCAAGAGATGGCCACGTGAGGCCATCACACCCACACTAGCACAAACGACAAATTGAGCTACATCGACAGGAATGAAGAAGCAAGAGAACAAAACACAAGACACACCATTGCAAAGGAATCGCGAGGAAACTAAGAAGGTGGGCAGTCGAGACACATCAATCACAGATACCTTGTTTCGAACAGGTTCCTTAAGTCTACATCTAGATGCCGCAAAGAGAGCAAGGAAACAATGTAGGCACTCGGAAACTGTCATGTTGCCGGTTCATTTTTTTCTCTACGAATCAGCACGTAAGGCGAAAGGCAGTGGATCCCTCGTTTCGTCGGGTTCCTGTGCTAGCCAAGTGCATCAACCTTAACTACATATATGTATATACACGGGGTTTACCTTTAGCTTCAGTGAGTAAAACGAGGACGCTCGTGCTCTCGGCAGAGTATTTGGAAACACTGTGAAGGCTGACTCCAAGCCTCTGCACGCTTGGGGTACAAAAATGTGGGTCACTTACAGAGCTATGTACATATAACATGGAACGCAGTTTCTAGGCAAAGAAACAAACAAAATAGAAAGCTGTCCATACAACATTGCAACAGGTGTTACAAACGATACAGGAAACAAATGTGCACAGGAAGTGCAACACATAACAGCATGTGCCGAGATCACAAGGAACACCTGTATTGCAATGTTTGCACCCGCTAGGGCCACTGCTGTCATTGGCACCGAGATTTAGGAGCACGGAGTTCGTGCACTCCCGCTGATGGACTGAACTTGCTCGTTGCCTAAAGCGCATATCCATTCCGTGTCTGCGATCAGCATAAAACTCCTTCACAGCCATGGCACAATGTTTAGGTATTGCTTTGAAATTCCGTTTAAATTCTTTTACGCGAAAAAGAGAGGTAAGTGAGTCAGAAAGGCTTTTGTAAGTACAGGCTGTGTGCTGCTGGAGCACATCTACGATACACCATATACATGCCCACACTCCGCACTACTGTTAAGTGTCGCCAGCCTTCACATGCAGCAAACAGAAAACATGATGACAACAAAGAAAGAAAACCACAACTGCTAGGCCTGTTAGGAGACAACGTGATCACTTCCACACACATCTTCACACCTGCGTGGTTCGATGCGGCTTGTCCTCGCTCTTCGAGTTGCTTGGGTACGACGCGTTCTCGGCAGTCGCCAAATGTTTAAGTTCCGCGGACCCCACAGTTTCGTGCGACGACTCGTGCTTGTCGATGCCGTTTCGTGCCTCTAAGTTTTCGCTTTTCGCCGAGACCTTGCTCTGGGAATCTGCGCTGCCACCGTTCTGCTCTGTCCTGCTTCTTCCGCTGGCATCTGAAGGTTCCTTCCGTTCGTTCCTGCTGCTCTTGTCGGGCGTATCTTTCCGGGATGAATCTTTTCGGTCTGACTTGCTGGTTTTGTCCCCGGTTTCTTTCGTCGCAGTACTTCGCGATGCAGATGCGGAGCGCGTGCTGGCCTGCTTGTCCGTCTCTTTGCTCTTTGACGAGCTTTTCCGAGTGTCTGACACATGCTCGAAACCAGCTGGCGCGTGGTCCAAGAACTGATGCCCCGACATGGTCTCGTGCGTCCGCTGAGATTCTGCGGACCTGCAAAGACCGTACAAACTCTATAACAACAGGCACTTTCTAACAACAACGGGTGTAGCAAATAACAAATGTTACTGAAACATTTCTGGTGACGCAGCTGCTGACGTAAATGAAGTCCTGCTGGACAGTGTGCTTTAAAGGAACACTAAAGAGAATTTGTTTTTGTTTTTGCTAGTTACTGAACCACCCTACACAATGTCAAAGACACCCCTCCTGCAATGAGAATATGCCTGATAAGCAATAAAATAGACAAAAAGAGAATACGGGTAGCAACAGGCCATCAAGTTTCCGCCCCAGATCACTATGACGACATAAATTTGGATGGCACTGGCTAGGGTTCGCTCGATTCTCTATCAGTAAAAATGAATAGCATCGTGTCCTAAAGGATTCACAGATTCAAGATTAAATGTTTCACTATTATTGAGCCAATGCAGCCAAATTACGAAAAAAGACTTAGAAATCTATGCTGCCGCACTGATGTATGGGTGCTTTAGTTTTGGTGCAGAATTCAGATATGAATATTTTACTAACATTTTTTTATCTAACAAACAACCCATGACTGTAGAATTAACCACAACAGAGTTTTCAAACAAAAACATGTTCGTCTAAACTGATTTAGTGTTTTACTTTAGCATTTAAGAAAAAGAAGCCTTTTTCTGTTATGCTTGCAGAGAGTGAAACTCTGTGATATGCAGGCATTTAACTTCGAACATGTACACAGTTTTATTATATCCTTTCTACATTTCTACATGCTTTGAGGTTGGTTTTGTCAGGTCTCCTAATCTAACACCTGTCATCTATGGCACTGCTTGTTGAACTGTGCCCAGTGCAATAAATTTATTAAGGCGAAAGCCTTAGGATGCCTCATCATACGCGAAAAGCGACTGAAGGTGGCATCGACACGAGTGATGCAAAAGATCCTCATTTGATGACATCACCCTATGACATAATCAAGGCATCACAGGCCACGAAAATGTGTGACATCATCATGACACCGTCACTATGTCACCATGACGTCACATCATGTGGTGTCACATTATGAAAATCATAACACGATATCATTGCTTGGTCAAAGGCGAGCCGATCACAGAGGCAATGCAAAAACCAGGCAAAATGAAGAAAGCTTCCAATTCCTCCAATTCCAAGTGTGCAAAACCCACTTTGGATTCAGGAAGCTTTCAGGCGGAATCAATACAATCGACTGAAAAGAAAAAAAAGATAATGGCTTTCTCCTTTAATTCGTCTTAGCCAAATACATAAAGGACCGTGCAACTTTAGTATCTAGACAGTCAGTGCGGCTATGACTCACATGGGACTCTTCGAGTCTGCTACACCAGTGGCGGCAGCACCAGGAGCAGGTTTGTCCGTAGACTCCTTGCGTGTGATGCCTTTCACAAGCTTGCGCACGCCAGGCAAGCCGTGCATCATTGCCTTGGCACCAGCAATGGCACCTCCAGCCACCTCTTCGCCTTCCTCTTTGATGATGCCCAGAAGGCCCGCATCGGTTGGCAGTGGTAGGTTGTCCATATTGTCTTCTGGGATTGGAATGTCATCTGAAAGGATGGGAACCAGACAAGCATGGTACTGCTCCTCATTGGTCTGAAAGCTAAGTTCATACGGAGTAGTTGCAGAGGCTTATGGCAGGCATCCTGAACAGCTCTGTCTCTCCCGGCGTAGCTCAATTGGTAGAGCATCGGACGCGTAATTAGAAAGTTGTGGGCTCAGATCCCAACGATGGAAAGGGTGATATTTTGCACACTTTAATTCATTTCAATTTACATTGTTACTACATTAAAGTTAAAAGACAACAATGCCCCTACGCTTTCGTTGCCCTAACTGTCTGTTGGATTCATTTGGTTATGTCTAACGAAGAACATGCCCTTCGAAACAAAAATTCTCCTTCTTTCGTTCTATGTCTATTGTGGCTTAAACACTGTTAGACTGTTTCATTTCTAAACAATGAATGCATGTTACATAAAAATTTGTTCACTGCCAAAAGACTCACGAATCAACTTGGTGAGTCCAATGCTCAAGCTGTAGAAGTGTTTCATGTCTACTACAGTTAAACGTCGGTATAACAAACTTTAATATAGCAAAATTCTCGATATAACGAAGTATTTCAGTTTTTCGAACTTCATATGCATAAACACCATGTACCATAAAAATCGGAGTATAGTCCGAGGTTTTTTTCTAGATTTTATGATGCCAAATTTCTGCCCCGTAATATATGCGGATCCTAAGCATTTTCAGCCGGAATTCACAGTTTCGGTTTTGGCATTGCGCGGCGCTATCATCATCGTCAGGCTTCTGCATTCGGTAGCGTAAGTCCTACCAACACCTCCTTTATTTTTTCGAGGAGGCGATGGTCCTACATGCAACAGTCGCTATTGCAACCACTTGACACACTTCACAACGGCCCCAATTTTAAGCCATGTGAGGGCCATGAAAGCAGTATTCCCCGGCTGCCTTTAAAAGAAAGGTGATCTCAGTTGCCAAAACCATCAGCAACTGTGCTGTGGAGCGGCAGTTCGGTGTAAACGAGCGAAGCATTCGCGGTTTGGAGAAACAGAAGGAAGCCTTCTTTGTGTGCAGCGGCCTGAGAAGACGTTTCTGGGGGCCGAAAAATGGAGCATTTCCCAAGACGTTGAACCGGAATTGACAGCCCTTGTTGGGGAGCAATGGGGCACCATCGATCCTCGTGCTAGACGTGTTTCGATGTCACCTTCCTTGAAGCTACTGCTGCGCGACTCCCGTGCTGAGCTCGTGGTCATCCCAAGAGGAATGACATCCCAGCTGCAGCTGCTTGATGTGTGCCTAAATAAACCATTTAAGGACTACATCAAGCGCCTGTATATGGAGTGGATGAGGTCCAGAGAGCTGGAAGTGACCCCTGCCAGACGGCTGAAATGGGTCTCACCAGCGATGCTGTGCACATGGATAGCCGAGGTTGGGGCCTGCATTCCCGAGCAACTCGTTCATTGTGCCTCCAAGAAGTGCTCGATTTCAAATGCCCTTGATGGCACTGAAGATGAGGTGCTGCGGGAGGGCATCTCTCTCTGACAAGGGAGCTTCGGAATAAAGTGCGTGAGACGACAATGAGTAAGTGTGCAAATAATTGTATTCGGTTTCCGTTTTCCACGGGCTATATTCGGGTGAAAACTTTTTTTCTCACGTTTGCTATCCCTGAATACACCTCGGACTAAATGTGGGTTTCACGGTATTTTCGACCTCAATACTATAACCAAGCATGTTTATTCGTGATTTCAATTTAACAAAGTTTCACTGCTACCACAGGGCAATAGGAAGTTCTGCTGGTACTAGTGCTCATATGGTTGACTTGTATGCACTTTTTGTGAACACATTTTCCAGGTCGCGCGCCGAAGGATAGAGAGCGGCCGCTGAAGCAGAACAGCACGTTTTCCAGAATCCGATGCGGAGAAAGGTTGTGCCTCAATGCCCTCCTTTCCTTTGGAGCAGCATAGAGGGAGAGTGGCATGCAAGAACTATGGGAACTCTGGCACGTCGCATCGCGCACTGCTCTATCGTCTCTGTGCAGTGTAGTCAGGCGTAGGTCCATATTCTGGGACGCGCATACAGTGCGCCAGTGCACAATTTGATGTTTTCATAACCGCTGCATGTCAAGTAACAAGAATCAGTATGAGTAGCTGTAGAGAGAGCAGTAGTAAATGCAACGAGCTTCCAGTTATCTTGCAAGCAATCGCGACTGCTCAGGAAATGGACGTCGCATCCATTAGCCATCTGCCATTGGACAAAATTTCCAGGTCACGCCTTTTGACCAATGGCAGATGGCTAATGGTGGCGAAAGGCACGAAAAAGACAATAGAATTGCAGTGCAATCGCTCCACTCATGTGAATGAAGAATTTTATCACGTTTAGTTGGCCTGAACAGGACCATACACCAACACAGTAAAAACTATACTTTTACTTTCATGTCGTTGAGATACTTGCCTGGCACAATGATTCATTTTTCTTCTTTATCCAAGTAGAAATGTCATCGCCCAGCCAGTAATGAACATTCCTCGATTTAAATGCCTGCTTTCAGTGCTTGCCGCTTTTAGCATGTTGACATAACTGTTTAATTACTAGTCCGTATTTCTCAAAATGTTGCATATGTTGTTGAATGCTCATTTGGTATCACAATGCCATTCAATTTCAACCTATCCAGGTTTAAATGCATTTGCAATATGTATATGCAGCTTTTAAAGCGATCGAAAGAAAGCACAGCTGAAGCTCTGCAACCAACCTGGAAGCTTCTTGGTGCGGAAGGAGGCATTGGTGATGATGGCCTTCGAGACTGTGGTCGTAGAGGTGGTGGGTGAGATGGCCACACTGATGCCCATCGGGCCCTCAGCTGGTTGTCCGCACTGACTAGCCATTAGCGAGTTCTTGACAGCGCTTGTCACCTGCAGATAACGGCAAAACATCAAAGGCAAGACCGTCACAAAAAGAATACGGGCCTTATTTACGTCTTTAGCAGCAGCTCAAATCAGGTGACAATCGCAGCATAACAGTATAGAGATACATACTGCAGAATTCTGAAAGCATGCTCACACACAAACACACTTCATTCTAATACTACAGTAGAACCCCGCTGTTACGTTCCTCACTGCTGCGTTTTCCCGGCTGTTACGTCGTTTTCCGCCGGTCCCGGCATAGCTCCCATAGGATACAATGTATTGGGAACCCCGCTGTTACGTCGTAACTGTCGGACCGTTCCCGTATGATACGTCGCGAAGTGCGCTCGGAGCCGACCGAGTGACTACCAAAGAGAGCGGCCATGGTGCATTTTCACGCAGCTTGGCCTCGTTTGACCGTAATATTAGCCGCATGAGAGGCGCAAGCAACAGAATCTTTCAATTGATGCAAACAAAAGCATGGCCTTCGAGATTCAAATTGCAAAGATGGCGTCTATGACGTAACTGCTCGCGAAAGCAAGGCCTTCGAGATAAAGCGTAGCCTTTGAGATTTGTATTGCACAAACATGGCGTGTATGACATAATTGCTTGCGAAAGCAAGGCCTTCGAGATTGGCATTCACTTCTGCCATCGCGTTGGCGTAGACTCATCATCATCGTTATTTGTCGGAGAACGGGAGGAGTTCGAGCTGGTTGGAGCTCGCATGGTCGTGCGTGCGGTTCGCGGTCGGACTCGCCGCGCCGGTCGTGATTGCGTGTGCTTAGTTCTTTCATACCTACAGCTGTCGGTGTTAAAAAAATCACATACGTTGATTACATTTCTGTGGATGAGGCCGTCCTAAGCTCCGCGTTTCTACCCATCGACTAGATCGCGGCTGAGCGCGCCAATTTTCGTGCTGCTCGTAAGAATTGAAATAAAATTCTGTACCACTAAATATTTTGCCGTTTTTCCTGTTTTTCGGCTCTTACGTTTCCCGTCTCTTACGTTTATTTCCTACAGTCCCTTCAAAAACGTATCAGCGGGGTTCTACTGTATTGGGAGTACAGGATTTTTTAGGCTTTCATATTACACGACCATAAAAGGTGCATATGCAGTTTAGGGATCGGGAAATTCATTAGCTTGTTCCTCTATGCTCTTTAGGTTTCTATAATTTCTTCAAAGAACAATGAAGTACAGTAGGCAGAAAGCACTGATTAAGGAAACGTGTAGGCTGAAGGTATCAAGCTTAATTTGTGCAACAAAGCCTAAGCTATGAGTGTCACACAGGCAACGTCATACACAGCATCTGCAAATTACGAAATCATGATGACGCACAAGAAACATTGGGCCGCTTTGTAATGTCAACCTCGAAGGCATGACATTATGAAACAAGGGGCAAACAAAAAGTATCTTAATGCTGAACATGTATTTTTGTACAGTAAGAGTTAAATAGTACCTGCAACCCTTTCGACTAAGGAACATCCTACCAGAAAGGCGTTCACATGAGATGACACAAAGCGAAGGAATATCTGCTATCTGGTAATGGTCCCTTGGAAATTGAAAAATCAGTACTACTTTATGGGCATAAAGACAAAGCCTCCTGTGTAGGACATCAGTTCCAAGCGGCTGATGTCCACAGCAGTGTCAAGTTGTCGTCACACACCGTGTGGTTCGCAAGTTTACAACCAGCGCTTGTGTTTGCTTTAGACTTGTGCCCAGACACTTTGATAACAATGTATTCGTCCCAGTCATGTACCAACAATCCCAGTCATGTACCAACTAGCCCACCAACGTGCACTGTTGAAAAAGGACTTCAGTTTTCCTGCGTGTGAGGGGTACTTTGAAATTAAAATGTTAGCAACAGTAATGGGCAGAAGAGAATTGATTAATCGGGCAATGTTTGAACAACAAAAGTGGAAGAGCTCACCACTAAGACATCGCAGTACATTTGCTGCATGGCTCGCCGATGAATGTCGTTCAGGGCTTGATGCGCAAGGGCAAACAGACCATTGAACCTGTCCAGAGGAACGAAAAAATACAAATTGCACTATATGTGGTGCTGGCACATTATTCATCTGGCAGCACTTTTAGTGAGTTCCCAAGCATTCCCTAACTTTCTGACCTACAAGAATTCCACTTGCCATCCCGGAGGGCTGCAGAACTTATCTATAGAACACTGCCAAACTTACCTTGTTTGTATGATCAAAAAGAAGCAGCTCCAGCTATATTCAGCTGTTTCTTTCTGACAATTCAACACCAGATCAGAACCCTGAGAGGTGGTCTTGGTATTGTCACGGAGCGACTGAGAAATTCAGAAACTTTCGAGATATGCAAGCCTGCCTTTTCTCACGGATGCGCTGGCATGGCAACTCTTGCTCCTTTCACAGTGGCAACAACTGCCACTGGTCACAGTACTACCCAATGTCCCTTCACCTTTAGCTTCCTACTCTCTTGCTACCTCGAAAGGTAGTCAGTACAGTAAACCCTCGTTAACTCGAACTCGCATATCTCGAAATCTCGGTTAAGTTGAAACTTTTTTTTGCCGTGCATTAACCTCCCATAGGTGCTATGTATTTGCCCCCTCTTATCTCGAAACGTTTTCCGGAGGGAACAGTGGATATCTCGAAATCTTGACAGGGAGGGCGGAAGGCAAAGGCCACTCCAAACAGGAAACGAGGGCTCCGTGCGAACGCTTAGCTCTTGCTAGTATACGTGCCGAACGCGGTTGTGAAGGGCGAATTTGAAATTCTCGCGGACGCAACCGTTTCCTATCAGCCTTGTCAAGCAACTGTGGGAGTGATCACGTGTGCACACCCGCGCGCAACTTATGCGCGGTGGGCGGCGTGTGCAGCGTGCGCCCATCAGTACGCAACCTAGCCCTTGCATGTGCGAGCTGGTATTCTTTGTTTTCCCCGCGATCTGCGCATGATGCATCTTGAGTTCACTTTTGCTGAGTAGTGAGTGGTCTGTGCAACGGACGCTTCCGAATATCGACCAAGATGTCCCGCCCAAAGCAGTGCAAATCTCTGACGTTGGGGAGAAAAGTCGCGCTAATCAAGGAAGTCGAAAAAGCAGGTCGAAGCAAGTCGTGCATCGCCAAAGAATTCGGCATCCCTTTGTCAACCCTCTCGACAGTGCTTAAGAACAAACAAAAGGTTTTGGAAGGCTTCGAGCAAAGCTTCTCAAGCAAGCAGAAGCGCATTCGAGCGTCCAAATTCCCGGACGTCGAAGCAGCACTGACTGCTAACTGCTTCGCACATGCAGGGTTTTCTCGTGCCCCGGAATCGATCAAAGAAGACATTGGCGCAGAATTCAGCAGGTGTGATGAGCTGTGCAATGAAGTGCGCAAGGCAACTGGCTGCGTGAGCGATACTGAAGTCGACAAGATCGCCTTTCAGGAGTACGCGCTCTATGAGGTGGACCTCCCCGTTACCGGAATGCTGTTGGACGCCGATATCGTTGAGATGGCCGTGAACGACGCAGATGACCATGCAGACGAGGAAGAGCCTCGAGAAGTGCCTACGACGACAGAAACACGTAACGTGCTGCGCTTGCTCCGCAACAAGGTCGAATGCAGCGGTGGCTACCAACGGCTCATGCGATGTGTTGAGCAACTCAAGACCGCCTTTCTCGAACGCGAACACGAAACAGGCAAGCATCACGCAGTTTTTTCGTCCTCGGTAATAAATTTTTTTTCCCTCCGAATTCTTGTGCCTTTACTATGGTAGCTGTCTCGTGCAGTGGAGCTTGTCCCGGCAGCACTGGCTTTTCTTGTACAGTGACCTGGGCAAACATTTTCGGTGTTTTGCTTAACTCGAAATACCGCTTATCTCGAAATTTTCTCCAGATTTGACGGCTTCGAGTTAACGAGGCATTACTGTAGTTCACTTTGTGCAAAACATGTACGCTTCGAATCTAGAGCATTTCCGGAATCAGTCCACTCAGATTCGGAGGATCACAGTGACCAGCCCAGTATGCCATCAGCGTATCAAATGAGCAGACAACCGACTAAATGGTCAGCATAATCTTTTCGATTCTGCCATGTATTGTCTGCTTGCCCACCAGATGATCAATTAAGAGGAGAGAGATATCGAAAGCATTAAAACTGTTAGCTTACATGGAGTAGTATATAGCTTGCAGCATTTCCAGGAGGATCTGCGGATTCAAGTTGACACGCGGTGCAAAGCTGGATGGCAAGCTGCTGTCGAAGGACATCCGCCGAACAGTTTCTAGCGTTCCTTGGTTCACCACCCTGCACAGTTTCGGAAAGGGCAGTGTATATTTGGCAGTGGTTTGAACAATGAAATATCGAATTAAGCAGACCGGTCTAGAACAGCAGTCCAGTAATGGAAGCAACATTTTGATTTTTGGAGCAGATTCTAGAGCAGAAAAAACGGTGATTTGGAGCGGGCATAAGTGTTTTCGGAGCAGAAAAAATGCTACTTTCAAAAAATGCAGAAAAATGCTATTGGTGTTTTCTGAGCAGATGGCAATATATTCCAAACGAATCCTGGAGTAAAAAGCATCATTTAAGCACCTCGTAAATATTAATATTTATTATTAAACATATTGCACGTACAATAATCACTTCAAATTGCAAAAATCTAATAATTAAGCAGATAGATGGTCATTGAACACAAAGTAAGATGAGCAACATATATTTAAAATACTAGTACTTGTGGCAGAAATGATATAAAAGTGATAAAGCTAAGCACCAAATTACAAAAGTAGCCACAATCACATGTAACTATATTGCCGAAGCACGGCAGGAAGTGGAAGATGGAAGCTTGCAATGAAAAAATCCGTAAACATGGGGTGGGTGCTCGAGCCGACGTTTCGACAAGTGGACTTGTCTTCTTCAAGGCTGGAACTGATTTCCTTAGCTATCGTGTGTATATGCTTCGTGCCCTCTCGACCACAAGAGAGAAGGGGAGGGCAACTGCCAGAGTGGGGGTGGGGGAGGGGGGAGAGGCCGCCGTGCTATAGACTTAAAATGCCAGTTCTTGTGGCATAAATGAGGTCAAAGCTGATAAAGTGGTAAATGTAATCAGACGCACATTAAGGTCGTCACAGCAGCAGTTAGTAATCAGTATGATATCAAACTATAATCTCACCCGCATTTCACCAAAATAGTCTGCTTGTCAGGTACAAATATACAACATAACCTCGTTACAACGGATCTGTTTACAACAGACATTCGGATATTACATACCAATTTGCGGCGTTATGCCGACCTCCGTATTAGTTCCATTGATTGAGCTTTGTTTACAATGGATTCTGGTACAACGGACATTCGGATATAATTGACTGAAATTTCAGGCCAGCAAGGTGGTCAGGACTCCTTTAGAGCGGACTTTTCTACCACGGTCATTAACTTCCGACTTCAAACATCGCTTAGCATACTTTCGGGTCGGGAGCAGCGCACCGCGGATATCGACGTACCGATTTAAAGAACGAAGGCCGCCGATCCCCGGTCTGTCAATGATCAGCTATGCCTAGCTGTAGCGACAAAAAAACGGCGCGCAGCGTGCTTGGTGTTGCGTTTGGGACGCTGACACGCGAAATTGCGAGCCGCTGCCATCGCTTCTCCGTGCGGTCGCTGCCGATGCGCAAAATGCCCATCCGCAGTTCTGAGGAGCCAGCAGGCAATGCGATTCGTTGCTTGAGACGAAGGACATTACGGCTTCTTCGCTTTCGCACGTCCGCTAGCGCGATGTTCTTGCCCGCAAAGTTCGGATTTGGCTCGTACATCGGCACCGTGAACGGAGTTAGGCCTAACCACGACATCTAGTAGAAAGCTCGGTTGCGATGTGCGTGGCCACGGTGCCCGATGTTTCAAAGTACGTCATGCTCAATTGCGAGTACAAGGAGTTGTCCCGCGGTGGTCTTCGTCATAAGCTTCGAAGTGCTGATAAGAACCTCGAACAGCAGGTTCAACAAGTCAACGCTATTAGTCGCACGTCTGCGATGTTCGCGACGAGTGCGGCGCGCTATCGTAATTTGATGATTGAGCTTCCGCTTGCAGCTGCCCAACTAAAGCGTTCCAAATTATCGTCGACCCGTAAACACAGAACAAGTGCGAACGCGTCACTAAGTAGCGCAATTTTCGACAGCCACGACCTCGCGACGCACAAGCAGCAGACGACGATCCCGAAGCGAGCATTAACACGTTTTGGCTGCTTCTGCGGCAATACCGCAGAAGCAGCCAAAACGTGTTTTTCGTACTCTTGTTACTGAATGGAGGAGCCAGCTGAAACGGAGAACTTGAACGCGGAAAAATGCTCTTTACGACGAGCCCAAAATGGTGGCGCCCAGTTGCGCCGTTGCCGAGCTCTAATTTTGAAAAACGCTTTTTTTATATTTTCGCAATTTTCGCCAAGTCGGCAGACGCAAAACAAGTTTTTATAGCACTTCTACGTAGTTTTCATTGAAGATATTTTGGAATCAGATAGAAATGGGCTACAGAAACTGAAAATTCGATTTTCCAAAAATCGCATTTTTTTGGTCCACCGTTAAAAATAAGACCATGTTTGTGACTCGTAATTCTCTCCGGTTATAACAGACCCATTCAGTGTTTACATGAAAGTCTGTTGTAACAGTACTTGGATTTTACATACTCCCTTTACAACAGACCAAAATCCTCTTCACTATGAAGGTCTGTTGTAATGAGGTTATACTGTACACATAAATCGGATATATATCGACAGTGCCAATACATGTAGCATTGCCAATATGCTAGTATACAGCTAGTACACATGCTGCATACTAGATGATAGTATACAGCTTGTTTTTGTTTTTGTTATGACTCGCTGGATGGTCACATGGTTAAAGTTCATTGTTTTCAGTTTCTCAGCACCATTTTGGAGCAGGTTCAGAGCAGTTACTAACAAATATTACACTTTGGAGCAGCATGGAGCAGCATTTCTCTTTTGGAGCAGTATGGAGCAACTGGAGCAGCACTTTCATCACTGGCAGTCTCATGGCCACCAGATGACCAGCGTTACTACAGCAGAAGGCAAACCAAAGCCATGCTTCACATTCCATGTATGGAAATGGCGTTTTGTTGCCAGCTCCAGGACGACACCAACCATCAAAACATGACATCAAAACGTGACTTGAAGTAATTATATTCATGATTGTGCCTACACCAGGCAATGTGCATGGTGTAGGATGCAAAAGGACTCGATCTGTCTTGCCTCAGCAACGACAAGATGTGCAGGATATCCGAGCAGCAAGAGTGCTAAGGGGCAGCATTACAAAAACATAGATAATTAAAGAAAGTACTAATAGCTTGCTTACAGATACTGTTTCTCCTTGCTTGCTAAAATTAGCAGCCATAAAAAGTCATGATGTTCGAAATATGTACTACAATTTGCAAGAAAAAAAAAAATTTCGCATAAATCAAAGTGTGCAATATAGCAGTGAACGGGAACACAATCTGCACTCCAGCCAGTCACTGCTGTACACTACATCGCCAGAACTTGCAATATGTGAACGCTTGACAAACAACACTCTGCAGTGTAGGGAGAGCTAATTTAACTGTCTAAAGCAAGTGTATTCTTTCAATTATGTAAATATGTGCCAAGCAAAAACTCATAAGCCAATTTATCAACCAAAGATTTACAATAAACCTAGGCTGCAAAAAATTTACTGACAAACTATGTAGATGTTCCTGATGGCACTAAGCGAACAAGGTAGCTGGAACTTAGAAAGAAGTTGGCACCGTTGAACAGACTGGTGCTCGAGTTCCAATAATAATAATAATATCTGGGGTTTAACGTCCCAAAACCACGATATGATTATGAGAGACGCCGTAGTGGAGGGCTCCGGAAATTTCGACCACCTGGGGTTCTTTAACGTGCACCTAAAGCTAAGTACACGGGCCTCAAACATTTTCGCCTCCATCGAAAATGCAGCCGCCGCGGCCGGGATTCGCTCCTGCGACCTGCGGGTCAGCAGTCGAGCGCCATAACCACTAGACCACCGTGGCGGGGCTGCTCGAGTTCCAAAGAAACAATACAACAAACATTACCCACGTTTACCCCACCACTGGTCCGCAACGCATTTCAACCGAGCATGTTTCGGCCTGCCTATACCACCTTCACACTAGGATTTTAGCCCTGCTGACAATCAACCAGTGGCACCTGCCACAAATGGCCGATATTCTCACGTGCCTCGCTTTTGAGGGAGGGTGAAGCTCTGGGACAGAGGGAACATTTGGCGGGCACTTTTTAGCCACAGATCCCTGACATCTTTAAGACTACTATTCTTCAAGTCGACTCAGTGTTTGAAGCCTAGTTTTGCGGACTTTGGTAGATGGTGAGGAGCTCAAGGAAGCAGATTTCTGCGCTCCTTGCAATGCTTCTGTTGCCAACCTGAACCTGCAACATTTATTCCAGTCACACCAATTGTTGGGTAAACGTCAACTGCTTGCACAGTCAAATATTTACCCCCTATCTGTTGATATCAGCTGTCAATCTCTCTATGTAACTTTCGTCGCAAAATTAACCACACTTCATTTTTGTCAGTGATGCAGGCAGGGGGCGGCAAAAGGTAACAAATTGGGGGGGATCCAGCTATGCATGTACGGAGATCCGTGGCTCCAAAATATCCGTCGGACATGTCATCTCTGCTGCAACTCTTCTCTCCCTCAAAAGCAGGGCACGTAAGAACGTCACCCATTTGTTACAGCTCCCTGGACTAGTAAGTGTAACGGGTATGGTCGCCGCCACTGCCTGGTAATAACACTAACCTTGAGCACATCTTGCAGAATGAGGCTCTGGATGCCTGAGGCATGGAGCTGATGGACTGGTTGTAGACACGCATTAGGACAATGGCCACCTGCAGCCTAAAGAAACAATAAAATGTTAAATCAAAAAGAAATAAAGCTATGCAAGAAAGTACGGACCGGTGAACCCAATGACCTACTGAGTAGATATCTTCAGACTTCACTGTCGACACTGCAGAATCTCCACTACTCTGCATGTTCTGACCCAAGATTGAAAGTGGTATTAGATCTACACAGAATGTACGGAATACTAACTAAAGTCACCAAAATAAGAATATTTAATACTTAATATGAAACACGGGCCACAGAGTATAGATATACTGAGAGTGGAGAAGGATGGGAGATGGTGTTACTTTGAAAACAGGGTATTAGAGTTACTCAAATCAATTATCATTATTTGTTTAATGTTCTAAAGCAACAGATAGCCTACGATGGATACAACAGATGGGACATGGGGAGGTAAGTGACTGTCTGGGGCTTTATAGTGCACATTAAATCTGTGCACACAAGCGTCCTTTATGATCAGAATGTAGCAGTTGTGGCATGAAATCAAACCAACGACCTTGCGCACTGCGACAAAGCACTGTATAACCAGTGAACTACCAGATCTCTATAACGCCTCTCATACATCCATACCAGCCCTCGCAATGAAGGAAACGCTAAAAGGGATATGTTTGATCCAGGTACTGCTGGCTAAGATAGCTAAGCACAATCATTTGAGTTAGGAAGTACTTCTCACCTGTTGCTCGCACTCATCACATCGACAGCAGGGTATGGGCCTTGCACCACTTTGCTGTCTCCATGCTCCAGTTTGGACAGCATGTTTTCGGTCAGCTGGGGTTGTGGCAGCGATATGGGCTGCACAGGCAAGGAACATCGGCCAGAAAGATTGGTATTTGGTTACACATGCTTGTCAGTGTATGTCCGTCTTTGAGGCACACATTCTTGATAGCTTCGGTACGTATCAAGCTGGGTAAGTGCCAAGAGTGAACCAAGATGAAGGTGTTGAACAAAGAGCCCGTTGTTTCACTCGATTGTAATTTGCAGGCGTGATGTGGCAGAAAAGAAATAACGCAACAAAATCCAGTGTGCTCTATTTGAAAGCTAAGCTTCATAAAACAGTTGTTGGCGTGATTACTATGCAGCTATGAGCCCCAGTTTTCACAGATATGAGTAAATACCGATCCTCAGTTCATTACACTTGTCTGATAAAGAACACTTTTCATTGAGACATGGTGGAAGCATCGTTAACCATTATGCTTGCAGCCTGACAGATCACATCTGACAACTGAGCGGCACACTGTGCAGCATAAGCATAAGTTTATAAACTGGTTCAAGGAGATTTTCTTTCCAAATCTGTAAATTTGGTTCTAATTACTTTGTTATGAGAATGAGTGTTTTGAGCCAAGTGGAAACAACTCCTTCACTATAACCCATACCACGTTGGATCCCACATCTCCAATTTCGTATCGCAGGAGGTTATTCCACTGCATTAAAGCATGATAAACAAAATTTTATCTTTACTTTGTTATAGTAAATCATTCATTATATACACATGCATTGCATTGAGGTATGACTGTAAAAGTGGGTTTCACGCATAAACAACAGAAAATACCTTCGCATGCTGCTTTCCCGCCCAACGTGACTTCAGTAGACCAAAGACTCCAAGAACAAAAACAGTTACTAACTCAAAGGGTGGACTAGGGTACATTAAACAACACGCATTCGAAAAACGCTTCTGTGCAATGTGCATGCGACAACGTAGACACAAAAGGTGACATTCATGTTGGTGCAATACTCGATTACAAACACACTGCAAACGTCATCATATAAATTGTCATACACACAGTGACAGATGGCAGAATCGGCTGTTAGATAAACAGCTGACATGCCTGGAAGGAAACAATCGATCGTGGTCTTTACAACAGTGGCATAATGCACCTTAACCATCTTACCAACCACTAATCTTCAAAACATTGGCTGACCTAGCAAAACCCACCTCTTTCCTTCTTCAAGGACAGAAGTGTTTTTTTGGTTGGTTGTGCAGTAGCAAAACAGCACTTTTTTTTTGTACGCAGTGATGTGGTTTACTTATAATTTAGAAGAAAACAAGTCTGATAAACAGTACAGTAGAACCCCGCTGATACATTTTTGAAGGGACCGTAGGAAATAAACGTAAGAGACGGGAAACGTAAGAGCCGAAAAACAGGAAAAACGGCAAAATATTTAGTGGTACAGAATTTTATTTCAATTCTTACGAGCAACACGAAAATTGGCGCGCTCAGCCGCGATCTAGTCTATGGTTAGAAACGCGAAGCTTAGGACGGCCTCATCCACAGAAATGTAATCAACGTATGTGATTTTTTTAACACCAACAGCTGTAGGCATGAAAGAACTAAGCACACGCAATCACGACCGGCGCGGCGAGTTCGACCGCGAACCGCACGCACGACCATGCGAGCTCAAACCAGCTCGAACTCCTCCCGTTCTCCGACAAATAACGATGATGATGAGTCTACGCCAACGCGATGGCAGAAGTGAATGCCAATCTCGAAGGCCTTGCTTTCGCAAGCAATTACGTCATACACGCCATGTTTGTGCAATACAAATCTCAAAGGCTATGCTTTTGTCAATAGTAAATGCCAATCTCGAAGGCCTTGCTTTCGCGAGCAGTTACGTCATAGACGCCATCTTTGCAATTTGAATCTCGAAGGCCATGCTTTTGTTTGCATCAATTGAAAGATTCTGTTGCTTGCGCCTCTCATGCGGCTAATATTACGGTCAAACGAGGCCAAGCTGCGTGAAAATGCACCATGGCCGCTCTCTTTGGTAGTCACTCGGTCGGCTCCGAGCGCACTTCGCGACATATCATACGGGAACGGTCCGACAGTTACGACGTAACAGCGGGGTTCCCAATACATTGTATCCTATGGGAGCTATGCCGGGACCGGCGGAAAACGACGTAACAGCCGGGAAAACGCAGCAGTAAGGAACGTAACAGCGGGGTTCTACTGTATTTACAGTATAAAGATCACCTACATAGTTATCAGTCAAAACACCGGCACATTAAACAATACAATGTACTTAAGTTATGGTGCCAGCCAAGCTAACAAATCTTCATATCTATGCAGTTTACAATGTCATGGTTGTTGCTCTGTACATTTTTTAACTTTTGTGATCCAAGTCTGAATGCTTATATGGTTTAATTCGCATAGAGGTTGATGCTTGCATTCAACCAGAATCATGCATGACTAATGTAATGCCTCGCACGACCATTCCCCCATTACTAGATCTTTCTGTTTTAAAAGAGCTTTCAAAATTCTTGTGCAGTGCATTTATAGATACCAAGTGCCCAGAATATACAAGCATGGACTGTGGTATATACTACGAGCAGCTCAGCAAATGAAGCTAGCAAATAAAATAAAACACTACTGCATCTAATAAAAATCTACGCAGTTGCAGCTGCTGCAGGTGTTGTGCTACACAGAGCCAAACAACTCTGTACTTACTTTTTCTGAACTACAGCAATGGTGACTTGATTCAAATAAACTAAAGCCAAATTTACTTTATTTCAGCCCAAAAGCAAGGCCCAATTACTAAAGAAAGAAGCAAACAAATCTACAGTGTCCTATGACCAAGTATGAATATGAACAGATAAGTAAATAAACATCTACGCAGTAGCAGCTGCTGCACACATCATGCTATAAAATAAGCAACTCAGTTTTGACATTGATCTACAACCATGAGAGCCTTACTTAAAATGAGCTTCGACCAATAGGTGACATCCAAAGCGCACCCTCAGAGCAAGAGCATCCTTGTAGTAAAGGGATCAAATGGCACGCAGCACATGGAAAAACGATCATATTATACTGCTTTAAGGTCTTTCTCTTGTGTTCTTGCTCAAGTTATCACTAGCTCCTGTCAGTGAAACAGACCAGGAAGTGATAGCAGCTCCGATAACAAATTGCAAGGGTTGGTTTTATTCATGTTGTGACACCAGCTCTAGGGGACAGGATGAGACGACAGACTATTTCTTTTTTATTGGTGCAACGGCAGCGAAAGCCAAAGAGCACTTAGACAAACATATCATGTTCCTACACAGTTATGGTTCTAAAATACTTTTAAATAGAAGTGGTATAGGGGTGTGAAGTTCATAAAAACAATTCTCAAATGGCTCACTGACTAGTAAATATTGAATACATGCTAAAACCACTGATGTGACAAGATCAGAATCAAAATCATCAGCGCACAGTCCTTGCCTGTCAACAAGGGACGAGGGCTATGGCATACGCACATTTGTATGGCTACATCACATGCTTCCTCACTTTTGAAGAAGACCACACCGGAAGGACATGAGAGCTCAATGTCTTTAATGCCGAATTCGGCAAGGTACGTAAGAATTTTATTAAGATTAAAGGGAGGGTCTTCTCATAATAATAATAAGGGGTACAGAAGCGGCTCTAGAGAGTTACTAAGGAACACATACCAAGGCAATGATATGCTCTGAGGAGGTGCCATAAATGTTTAACTGCCAACATAATGAAACGGAAATGGATCGATGGGCTCATTTCTGTGTTAGACACAACCACCTAATGAAGCCAGTAGACAATGAAGCTAAAGAAGGCATGCGGGACATTATTTGTAGTTTTTAACTGCAGTGCAGTAATTGGTTATTTCTCACTGGGCACTTCTGTATGTGCAATCCTGGCAGCGTTAGCCAGTGCTACTCGCAGCCATGATGGCAAGTGTGGAACATTTTTGTCTCGTCAGCCAGTGTCACGTAACATACGACCTTTTCATGCGCTGGCAGCTGACCAATAAACCCTCGCATTCTACCTAAAGGCATCAAGTCTGCCGGAACGAGACCCTCACTGTGTCACCAGCCGTCATACAGTGCGCTTTGGACACCACCCATTACGGTTTTCTTTTCGGCGCAAGCTGAACTAAAATAAACAGCACAGTTTGACTAACGAAACAATATTATACACGCAGTGTCAGGTGCCTCAGGCCTGTGAGACAAGCAGCAGCAATCCTCTGTGGTGAACTCACGCACGCGGGCCAGGCAGATGACGGCGAAGACGACAACGACGGGTGAGCGACGGCGTGCACAGAACAGCGTGCGCCACTGCGGTGCGTCGTTCCTTAGGGTGCGCAGGACTGGGGCAGCAGGACACAGCCGTGACGGCAGTGGAAGCAGGCAGATGGTGGGAGAGAAAAATCGAAGAGACCATACTTACACACACCTCGTGGTATATCGAAGGCTTGCTAATGCTCGGGATGTGGTACGTCGTCGTCGTCGGCTTGCCCTCATGGTCGAGGATTTGCTGTCATGAGAAACAGGAAAAAAAATTTGGGAATAATGTAAGGCAACAAACACAGCATGTTCAGTGCCCAGAGATTAAAATGCGATACTCAGAGTGCATAGCTTCTGACGGTGAGGGTAACAGTGAGGGCGAGAGCGTCCGTGGCGCATGGTGACTACATGCGGTAGACAGTCGTTCTGTCTGATGTTCGGTGATGTCGGCGTAGCGCTGCCACCCTTCGTAATGGGCACCCACCAGCTCCAGCCACTTCGCACGGCGCAGCACTTGAGCAATGTCTTGAAGCTATGGCAAGCAGTGCTTCGCTGGCGCCACCAAGAACCAGAGACTGAATGGTTGTCTACCGGATGCAGTCACCATGCGTAATGAACGCTCTTGCGCTCGCCGTCACCCTCATCGCCAGCAGCCATGCATTCCGAGTATATTGCGTTTCAATCACCGAGCAGTGTACAGAGGAATGCAAGCAAGGCGAGGATAATGTAACCGCTGACTCCGATTAACTAGAAGACATGCATTTGCAGGCTAACATTTTCATGCTGACTCGTGCTTTTTGAGCATAAGTAAACTTCAGAACAGAGTTAGAAGTCAATTGATCTTTCAGCATAAAAAAAACAGATTAACAGCGCAACAAAAAAAAAGGCCTACATCTTAGTTGCTTAGTGCTATAAAAAGTGTCACTAGGAATGCTAAAAAATGTGTTGCTAGTCCAGTGGTTCTATCTAGTCCAGTGGTTCTATCCGTGCCAGGGCTTTTGACTGGAAGCCTTCCTGGCACAAGTAAAATTAATACGATGTCAAAGCCCTAAAAAAATCGAGAAATAGCAGCAGTAGTGATAAAATTTTTATATCACTTCTATCTCAGACTGGACAATGGATCAATTAAGTTTCTAATTATTAGATACTACTAAATGGTTAAATCACACTTTTTTGCTTTCTTATCAACACTTCAAGTACCCCAGGTACAGGGTATTACATGAGGCACGATGTCTAGAACAAGCATGGCTGGAGCTCTCCAGGTTAAAGCACTGTGCAAAGCCTTCACAGCATCATCAGATAGTTTGCATAAATATCATGTGAGCTTGTGCAGCAATGAAATAGTAACAATAAGATGAAAACGTCATCCTAAAAATGTCTATTAACATTTATATATGCTGAGTACAGCACCTTACACACTGTGATTTCTAGCTGTAAAAAGAAACTTACCAGATTATAAGCACCCAGCAAAAGGATTTCCAGGCAGTTGAGGGACTGTAAGATAGACGAGAACTTATCCACAATGAAGGAGCACACGTGAACAGTTCGCAGGAGATAAGCTGACGGGTTTCGGAATTCAAACTTCACTTTTAACTATGGAAGCAGCCATAGAGAAGGGCTGCAGGCTAAGGATCAACATGTTTTTTCATTTCAGTTCTAAAAATATGCAGCCTCTTGAACCAGCAACCAAACCTGCAAGTGATGTCTCTGCAGAGAGTGCTTCAAACAACAAAACAATAAAAGAATGTCTTGGTGCTCTCCACAAGTCTCAAATCAGTTTGGTTTTTTTTTTAATTTGATGCTCTATATAAATGTGATGCTAAGGTATTTTCTGTAGGGACACATGTCAGGTTTAGGGCCACACCCACAATACTAACAACAATTAGGGTGCCATCGACTTGAACACGTAATATGCATGACTAGTATTCCTGCTTCAAAAAAGATTTCCTTATTTTTATCAAATAGAAATGAATTTTTCAGGCAAAGTATACTGCAGCCTGCTAGGAGCAGATGTGCAATCCACTTTTTCTTATCTGAAATAGTTTTTGAGATATATAATATATACAGTAGAACCCCGCTGATACGTTTTTGAAGGGACCATAGGAAATAAACGTAAGAGACGGGAAACGTAAGAGCCGAAAAACAGGAAAAACGGCAAAATATTTAGTGGTACAGAATTTTATTTCAATTCTTACGAGCAGCACGAAAATTGGCGCACTTAGCCGCGATCTAGTCGATGGATAGAAACGCGGAGCTTAGGACGGCCTCATCCACAGAAATGTAATCAACGTATGCGATTTTTTTAACACCAACAGCTGTAGGCATGAAAGAACTAAGCACACGCAATCACGACCGGCGCGGCGAGTCTGACCGCGAACCGCACGCACGACCGTGCGAGCTCCAACCAGCTCGAACTCCTCCCGCTCTCCGACAAATAACGATGATGATGAGTTTACGCCGACGCGATGGCAGAAGTGAATGCCAATCTCGAAGGCCTTGCTTTCGCAAGCAATTACGTCATACACGCCATGTTTGTGCAATACAAATCTCAAAGGCTATGCTTTTGTCAATAGTAAATGCCAATCTCGAAGGCCTTGCTTTCGCGGGCAGTTACGTCATAGACGCCATCTTTGCAATTTGAATCTCGAAGGCCATGCTTTCGTTTGCATCAATTGAAAGATTCTGTTGCTTGCGCCTCTCATGCGGCTAATATTACGGTCAAACGAGGCCAAGCTGCGTGAAAATGCACCATGGTGGCTCTCTTTGGTAGTCACTCGGTCGGCTCCGAGCGCACTTCGCGACGTATCATACGGGAACGGTCCGACAGTTACGACGTAACAGCAGGGTTCCCAATACATTGTATCCTATGGGAGCTATGCCGGGACCGGCGGAAAACGACGTAACAGCCGGGAAAACGCAGCAGTGAGGAACGTAACAGCGGGGTTCTACTGTATTATGAAAAATATATATTATGAAAACTCCTCCAAATATCCCAGAAAAATTTATATGGGCATATTCTAGAACAGTAGAAGATTACAAGTAGACTATTACTGTAATTTTAGCTCTATTCTTATAAAAGTTATTGACAGGTATAATGTGGTGTTTAATAACCACAGAATTTTTATCAGTTGTATACCCAAATAGAAAATTCTTTCATGAAAGATACTATAATTTATTAGTTTTATTGTGTGTAAGAACTCATAAGCTTTCAACTGCAACAAGAATCACCTAAATCTGTCTACTACATCTACATCAAACAACAACGTGCACAACAGCACAGCACATGTAGGAGAAAAGTGCCTCTTTTCCAAGGTGGAGAGGGGGGGGGGGTCATTTGTGAGCGAGGACTAATGAAGCAGACTTTAAATTGGCTGGCTCTAGATTTCAATAACAAATAACTACTCATCAGAACATGTCATTATTGCAGCAATTAATCCTCTTGAATGTTTGGATTGCAAAAAAATTTTGAAATGTTTTAAAAAGTTGGTTTTCTGAGAAAATTTTGGCATGGAAGAGCAGTCTCCATTTAACTTGAAACAATTTGAGCATGAATGTGGAAAAGCAACTTATAAAAAGGCACACTGCACTCTGATTTAGAGCTGGAGACTGGCAGAATGGTCAAGGCTCGTAAAGACATGCCCCAATGCTATGGTTTACGCAATACTGACAATCACTTGGAATAGCAAGAAAAAAAGGAAATAACAACCAACCTTTCGCAGGTCCCTCCTGTGCACACTGCTGAGGTAGTGGCCAATCACGCATGGAAGGAAGTAGTGAGCGAACTGACGCAATGCCTCTTCCTGGGCTTGAAAGAAGATGAACAGCTGCTCGCACAGGGGCTCCAGAAACTGTGGAACAAATTTTTAAAATGATCAACTTGTCTCAAAACTGAACAATGGGTCACGAAGGACGCTGTACTGGAGGGCTCACGCTTAACATCTGGGTTTATATAAAGTACACTGAAAGCATTGTATATCCCAGGGGTCTCAAACACCTAGGTCAAACCAACTTGCCCAAATTTCTACGCTGCTGTCGCAAACACCGGGCCCCCGAACCTGTCACTGGCAGCCCGGCCCGCTTATTACTGTTTTTGTCCCATTTTTTTTTTCTCAATAAGTGTGTACATGAGCTACACAGACGCAACTGGTCTCAAGCACTTTTTTTTTGTAAGGCACGCCATCTGGTCCCCATGTGTTCAAACATAACCATGGAACAAAAACTCCATATTTCAGAATCGGCACGTGGATTTCCATATTACAGTCATTCTGGAGATCACTACCGGTATGTTTCTCGAAATCCAACAGCAAGTCCCATTCAGAAATGACCCACGTACGAGATATGGGAAAGGCTTTCTTTCAAATGGCAATGTTAGCTGACATTTTGTTGAAGTACCACCCCTCGCCGCTCCAACCTTCTTCACCACCCTGTCCCTTGGGAGACTAAATTTCATGACTACAGCCTGCCAGGTGAGGTTACCTTGAGACCCCTGTTATATCCCCATCATTATGAAACCAATGTGGCTGAGAATTGAACCCTTACCTCTTGCTTAGTAACTCTATGCCACTAAGCCACCGCAGCAATTATGTAAAAGGAACTACCCGTCAAATCAGATAAGTCAAACCACCAGCATTACCACAGGCAATTATTTTTTTTCCTAACAGGACACTCATACTTAGGCTTTCGAAGTTGCCTGGATCTCAAGAAGTTTGATAAAGCTCCCTGCCTCCTACATTTATGTTACTAATACAAGGAGGACAGAAAAAGAACAAGATTTCATGTGCACTCAATAAGTTGGTCACTTATTACAGGAATCAAATATAAAGCTCACACATTGTTTCTTGACAGTGAGGGACAACTAGCATGTGCGTTTATTCACTGCTCTAGAACTTCTTCAAAAGCAGCAGTATACCAGTATTTCACAAATGCTCACTTCTGTAACAACTGCTAGTACAATGGGAATACCCACAAGGCTTTTTTTCTTCCTTTTTGTCCTGCTAACTGGTCATTTCAGGATGTGGAAATGACGAAGTCTGCAAGAAGCTACTCTGCTTCAATATTAAGCCAGATCAAAATCCCGGTGGTCCTCTCAACTTGTGTTGCTGAAACAACAGCCCGTGCGTTACAGAAGATGCTTGGTGCTACCGTCCACACATAAATATTACAAACACATGTATCAGTGAATGAGGTCACAAAACTTGTAGTAGTAGTGACACAGGCTGGTTGTTCTACTTTGCAAGTATACACCCTAAAAAGTAAAGAATGACAAAATCAATGTACACTGTACCAGTACATGTATTTCATATTCATGGACAAGGCAGTGTATATAGCCAAATACATATATAGCCAAATACATAGAGCAACACATTTCAATTATAAAAAGAGAAATCTGCTCAGACAGTATTTGCATTAAAAGGAACAAGAGAGAGAGAAAAAGCATGAGCATTCTAAGAGTGAGTATTGAATCACCATACTTACATCCCGGTGATACTCCTTCTCTTCTAGCACCAGGATGATGGCCTCAATCAGCTCATTGTTGTCGCGTATCGTGTTGGCAAAGGTGTGAACTTCAGCCTCTGTCACTGACTGCACAACGGGACACATGGAGAGATGTCACCGCGGGCTATTTCAAACAACTGCTGATCTAGTAAAAACTAACTGCAATGGAATTTCGTTTCTGATACATTGGTAATGTGGTAAATTAATGGTACACATGTCACTGAAGCAGCTTCAGCAAGGCTGCAAAGTTGGCAACTGCCCAATTGTCTCATTCGCAGCATTCAAATAGCCCCTAAGCAAACAATGCATGCACGTTAGCAAATATGACATGCAGTTTAGGCACTTCACTTTTCAAAAATTTTCAGCATACCATGGTCAGCACTTTTGTATCAGACACTCAGAGTCATGCATCCTTTCTAGTGAGTGGTAATGATGGCATTATTTTCCATATACTGTTTTATCTTTTTTTTAAATTTCAGTATCAAGATCGACAACTTTTAAGAGCCTTTTCCGATGCATCCACTCCTATTTCAAGTTTAATATTTTACACAGAGGCTACTCTATATCTAAAATATCTGAATCTAGGCTTTCAGGACAGCAGGAAAGTGAACGGCCATTGGCTTTTGAATATCCCACAAGAACATTTGACTTTTTACAGACTATAACAACTTACACTACACGATATGGTTAGAGGATGGACTAAAATATCAGAAGTGTTTTGCATCAATTGAAACAAGCCCAATTAAGCAGGCGCACACTCACCTTACAATCGAGAAGGAAATCTCGTACAATGGAGTCCGCCATGAGGCACACATCCTCCTTCAGCTGTTGACTTCTAGAATCCTTCTGCACACAAAACAAACAAGAGGCACTACAGTTATCAGAGCCTTCGAAGTTTTGAAGCTGAACTGAAGGGTTAAGGGCACTTTGTGTCTTTACAAAGGATGTCACTATATGAAAAATATTACCAATTCCTCTCCTTTTTTTTTTTAACAGTGCAATAAAGGGTAACAGATCAGGAAAAGCTAAATTCCTAAGAAAATATTCTGAGGCTATTAAGCAATAGTGCCCCCTTACACACACACACACACACGCACACAAAAAGATGTGGTATAACACAAAGCATAAATTTCCAAATTTATGCCATCTATGCTATCATATATGACAAAATAACAAAACACTACAGCACTGGTGACTACACTGATAACAAAAGAATTGCACCTTACCTAATTCAGAAATAAATTATTGGGCTTTATATGCCAAAACAATAATTTGATTATGGGGCACGTTGTAGTGTTAAGTGTTAACTTTGGCCACATGGGGTTTTTTTGAGTGCACTTAAATCTAAGTACAAGGGCATATTTGCATTCTGTCCCTATTGAAATGTGGCTACTACAACAAGAAGGGAACTTGCCCAATTCTTAGGCATTATAAACGTTTAGCACATGTGTAACAAACATATCATGGCGATTTGCTTCTGATGTAAATTTCATTCGTTGGAAGCTTCCAATACTGTGAAATTGATGAACTAAATCCTCCTATATAACAAAAATCAAAGGAGTTTCTTCCAGACAGCTTTAAAAAACATAAAGCAATATAAGGACATTTCAAGGCAACAAAGGTACATCCTTTTATTTCCTAGATCATTACTGTGTATAAGACATCAGCACAAATGTTCAAAGCTGCAGTACGTCTCACGACTAGAGTGACAGTCCCACACTGTGCATCTCAGTAGCCAAATAAGTGCAAACCTGAACACTAGTTCATACTTACTTGCTTGTGTCAGACCTCATGTGGTGGTCAAAATTTTTCAAAAAGTAAATTTTTGTGAAATTGTACAATGATAACACACCGGTAAAGTAAGCTTTTTTGTTCACTGACAGCCTCCAGGAGAGTGCCACTAGAAATGCTGTACCTTCCAGAGAACAGCGGAAAGGGAGGCAAAGAACAGGTGTGCCATCAGAAACCACCCGCCGTATTTCACATAATTAACGACGGTCCCCTACTGTTTGCACAAGCTGCTATTCCATCATTCCACATTCTGCGCAGCAGCACCTAGACAGGCTATGAAACATGTTGTACAATGCAAACACAGCTGCAATAATATGACGCACAGCAGGTCAGCTGGGTGCAATGGCTAACTTTCAAAGCGCTGCTTTCCTAGTAACAGATACAACGACAAGATGCTGTGCTATACAGATTCTGTGCAACGGCCTTTAACCATCTCTGGTGAACTGAGATTTCAACGAGCGTTAGTTTGTCAAGTCTATTGCTAGTTTGTGCTTTCATATACCTTTTCCTTTCGGAGGTATTAAACAAGCAACTAATGCAGTGATATGGCACGGATATGCTGTTCTTTATTTTGACGGAAAATCGTTGCGAATCCAGCTACCGAACAAAAAGGCATTCGGGAGAAATGTTAACCTATTTACACTCGTGCTCCTTACGCACATTTTATAAGTATTTGCAAATGTGATCACTTTCGTCACAAGTCCTTCAGTCGTACGCGCAATCGTGTCGCATGCGTTCAACTAAACCACCACAGAATCAAGTTAAGGGACCGAGGTATACTGTATGTCTCTAAGAGAAAGAGAAGCAGCAGTGCGACGAGCAAGTTCAAGAACAGTATTTTCCTATGGCGGCTGCAAGGGGTAAGAGGTAAAAGGCAGCGGTCGTACGCGTCATTCACCGAAATTCACGTATAGCTTTATCGATCGCGCAAATGCAATTAGCGTAAATACTCGATGCCAAGAGCACGCGACCTTCGGACCTGACGCCCCACCCACGAAAGCCAAAGGATGGTCCTATCGTATTGCGTGAGCAGTACGTGCAGCGGTGTCCCGCTGCTCTTCAACCATTTCACAGCGAGAGCCGGTAGGATGTTGTTCCAACTTTACTGACAAGTAAAAGGAAAGAAAGAAAAAGGGATAAATCGGTTCGTCCAACCATGGTCGCTAACGAGGAAATCGCGGTTGAATTCGCGACCGCTAGGTCACCAACAGGTGTTCGCTTATAAAGGACAAACACGACGCTTCGGCTCGGATACAGCGTAAACAAGCTACGCTAGAGCATTAGCAGTTGCTCGTGACAGCCCGTACACCGGCGCTCAACACCAAGGAGCGCTATGTGACAGGTGCCTCCTACAAACGAATCACGCGATGCTGAATGGGCACACCGCTCGAGAAGAGAAACCAATAACTGTGACCCTTCCGAGAAGCGATACGAGAGCAAGGCCACGGGAGATCATGCTCCAGCACTCCTACGACATCGACGCGATTAAGTATTTAACAGGAATGTATAATAAAAGAGGCTGGCTTCATTTCTACTCACCCGTTGATGCAGGGGCCAGCGTCGCTGGAAGGCCTAGTATCGCGATAAACTTTGCCCCGGCGGCGCGTCGCTTGATCTCAGGTTGCTTCAGGTGCGTTGCGTAAGTGTCGACCTGAGGGCCACACCAATTTTGGTTTCGGACAAAGTGCTATAATGTAATCGCGGGGGGCTCGTAAACGGGTATCCCCAGCGCACGGTCACTAACTAACGGGGTGTGTAGGCCATTGGCGCGTCGCCGGCCCCTGGCTCCACCTGGCTTTCATCGGGAAAATAATCGACAAATAAGAGGGCGCCAGCAGTCAGCGCTGCGGTAGCGCTGCGGTACGCCCTTGAATTTCGGTTTCAGTTGCGGGCGAGCGCGCGTGGCGTACCGCAAAATGTTTCAAACAAAGCAAATATAAATGTTTGAAGGAAAGCACTGCCTACGAGGATTGCGCTGTGAATCGTCATAGTATCTGAGCGGTGAACGAAACGGACGAAGCAAGGAGCTTTACAACTTTGAATAACCTTTCACAGAAACAGAAATGCAAATGAGCAGTCACGGAAAAAAGAGTTAGTATGTTCTCGGGGA
This sequence comes from Rhipicephalus sanguineus, assembly GCF_013339695.2. NCBI lineage: Eukaryota > Metazoa > Arthropoda > Arachnida > Ixodida > Ixodidae > Rhipicephalus > Rhipicephalus sanguineus. The sequence continues at coordinate 131,473,212 of NC_051178.1, forward strand.
CTAAATTGTTATTATTATTATTAATTACGGTACTGCTGCCTACAGCAACACGTATCAGTACCACTTCTCATCTATTCAGCATGTACAAAACCATGCTCTGCGCATTATTTCTAACTAGTCGCAATAATATAAATATCATTAGCATGAAAATAAAGTGCTCACAACTAATGATTTACTCGCACTCAACCTAATTACCGTGCTTTTTCAGGTTGATTAATGAAGATCACACCGACGAATTTATTTCCTTGGATTCCTTGAAGAATAATAACCCTACTCGTTTTGCTCAGAAAAATAACTTCCTTGCTGCCTAAAGATTTTACTAATTACGGCAAAATGACAGCATCCTTATGTGCTATCAAAATGTGGAATTTTCTTCCTTATTCCATTAAAACATTGTCATCTGTAACTGCGCTTAAAAAGACAATTAAAACTCATTTTCTAAACAAATAAATTAGTATATGAATTACCATGTACTCTGTTCTTTTGGTGGATGTTTTTTTTTTTTTTTCTATTTAGTTTTGTAACGAACTTTAGGTAACAATGCATTATTACTGTTCATGGCGGCTTTCCTTGCATATTTTCACTGTTAGTACGAATTTGTATTTCTTTATCCAATGTTTATATACCATTACAAAAGAGTTTTATGTATTTATACACTTTGATTATTAATGCCTCCTATCAATGTATCAATGCCTCCTATCTGCAACTATTGAACCCGTCCCTCTTGTTTAAATGTTTGTACATTTCTGTGCTTATTTCGTAATTTGTAATAAATAATCGTGTACAGAGGGCCCCGTTACGGTCTCCTGACCTCGGGACATGCTCTGTATGTCCTTCATGTTGTAATCGTACTTTGCAAAATAATAAACGTTTGATTTTATTGGATACATTATTTGCAAATCAATTATGATACATCCGTTAAAGCAATGGATAAAGAAAATAGATTAATTAACTTTTAATTAAAGGGGCGGGTGGTCGGCTTAAATGATAGAATTGGAGCCCTTTCTGCGAAGAGACAGATGCTGTGTTGCCGTTATGAGATTTTCAAAAAGGAGCAAATGGTAGTTCTAGAAGAGTTATGAAACCTGGCCGATTTCTCCGACTAAAGCAAAACCGAAACGCGAACAACTGATCTATTCTCCCGATACGCCCAGAATCAGCGAGCGTCGTTAACCGTCAATAGACTTCGTTTCATGCTTGTGCGGCTTGGTATTATAGCGCGCATGGCGCACATACGTCATCGAATTTAGATGAACTAACAGCACTGCAATCATTGTCGGGAACCGTGACGTCATTCTGATCGTCTGCTAGTCGCTCTCAGTGGCGCTTTGGTTTCGGTTTTGTCGATGAACTTGGTCGAATTTCAATGCTACGCGATAATTACCATAGGCATATTTTCCGAATCTCAAAGCGACGGTGGGCTGTTTGCAGGAAGGACTTCAAGTCTCCCATTCGACCCGACCGCCTGACTCAGAAAATAGTTTTTTTAGACTCTTTAATCACTGGCGTAATTGATGTCTCTAGCAATATTAGGATGTGTGCCGCTACAGCAAAACTAATTAGGAAGGCAGCAAGCAAATATCCCATTTCCATAACTTTTGATGATTTTCGGATACATTTCTTGAAAACACCCTGCATATACACGTGCAAAATTTAAAAATATTGGGGGGATGGGGAGGGGGTGTTGAACACCCCACGCTCCACCTAGCTATGCAAATTCAGTGGGTACATTTTTCTTTTACATAATTACAGTGATTTTATCTCTCTGTTGTTCTTGGTGTTTTTGTTTTTCATCTTTTTTCCCCATCATTTTCTAATCCCTGATGGTTATGCAGTGCTACTATACTGAACAAAATATCTATTTTTATTTTCGCAGTTTATTTCCGTTTTTATTTCTTAAAAATTTTTATTATGTATTTAATAGGACTTTTTCGGGGCCTAGTTGGTGCATACTGCTGAAAAATTACTGAGCGCAAGAAAAAAACGCAACACACAAGGAAGGTACACAGGGGACAGGCGCTTGTCCCTTGTGTATCTTCCTTGTGTGTTGCGTTTTTTTTCTTGCACTCAGTAATGTTTTTTATTGTGTATTTTATAATAAAAGTTCCGCTACGTTGTTCTCAGTAAGGGACTTACTGTGTTCTCAGTAATGGACTTCTTATTGAATCTGTAATCCTGCATGCTTATGAAGAATAAGCTCAAACCCAAACTTGAACTCAATGGTGCAATGTTGTCTCACTTTCATATTTGTATACCTCAGACCTTCTACAATTATAACAAAATGTGATCAATGTTTTGTGCACAATATCCTCACGCAATATGGAAAAAAATTTTCCCGCGAGTTCTATAGGTCACCCTGATCTGGCATCGACCAAATTCGGCGGATAGGGCACGGCACGTTGAATTATATATATTTTTTTTCCATTCCTAGCTATTTCACTTTATTTTTTTCTGTTCGATATCGGCTTCAATAGTTGGCACCCTCACCACTGGTTTTGTTCACCTGTGAATATAAAAACTAGCGTAATTTTTATGGGTCGATGTCCTAGTTCTTCTCCCTTTCCAATGATCAGGGTCTCACCTTTAATCAAGAAAATGAGGAGGGTGGTGATAGGGTACTCCCCAACTTTCATAAGAAGCGGCTTCCATGTATGTACGCATTTGTGAGGGACGGGGTATGAATGTGCGCTAGTATTGCTGATCACCTTGCAGGAGTAGGGGGGGGGGTGTCTCACTTTTTATTGGTGGAGGGGCCCAGCCCCCTTACACAGAGACCTGTGAGTCACAACGCTACACATACGCATGTGACTGCTGCCAGGAGCGTATATGTTGTTTCCCCATAATTCTTAAAGTCCCATAATAAAACTGTAATAAAGTTTTATTCAGTGGAGAAGGGAGGGAAATCAACCTCATTACAGAAGCGAGAGGGCTTTGCTTTGCAGCGCCATCTCCTGAACATCACAAGAGCCTGCACCGGCGAGTCGCCGGCGAGTTTAGCTTCTCTTACGTCCTCCAGAGGGCTGTAGGCGCAGGGACATTGATCACGCATGGCGGCCATGCGTAGCAGCAACCGGCTGCAACACCAGCTCCCCCCGGCCTATTTAGCTGCCGGCAGGCAGAAGGTGTAGACCCATTTCTTCGTTGCGGCTTTTGGAGGACGTGAGTGATAACTGCCGTCGACTCGCTGAGCAGCGCAGCGTTGTTTCGGATCATTTGCAAAGCGTCGTCCATTGCGCGTCGTCTGCTCTCGTTGGCCGCACGCACCGAGTGTGTATAGCCTACGTTATTAGTTCGCTTGTGTGAACCGAGAAGAAAAGAAAAACACACGCCCGTGCGGCACAAGAAAACATGGGCGTCACGGTCGATCCGGCGTTTCAAGGAGTCGGGATGCAACCTGGCCTGACAATCTGGAGGATCGAGGTACGTGCAATGAGCGCGCATCTGAGCGAAGTGTTGAGCGACGAAAACGTCAAGAGCCTCGGTTTTACCTTTAAATTGCACACTGATAGTCGTTAATGAAACATACATACTTAAGTATATATACATGGAAGAACTTTACGTGGTGTTGTGTAGCGATGCGATTTCTTTTTACGGTTATGTATAGGAATTTAGTGATTAACGAGGCGATGGTATCATATTTAGTTGAATGAAATCAGTTGACATAACGATAATATAATATACATACTAAAGTAGATAATGGCGGAGCTTTACGTGATCTAGCATATAGCGATGCCATCTTTTTAGTTATATATGGAAGTTTAGTTATTAAAGAAGCGAGGTATCCTGTTTAGTTAAATGAAAGGAATTAATATAATGATGCGATGCCATAGAAGAAACATGCTTACTTAATGTCTTAGCCGGGATGACTAGGAGCACATAACTTGAATCTTGCTGGTCGTGCTTGTTTAGCCAATTGCATCGTCTTGTGAATGTCGTTCTGTTTAGAGCTTCTCCATACTTAAGTACTTAAAAAAAGGGGACATCGTTTTCGTCTATTTATTGACTGTGTAAACAGAACCTGCGGCTATAGGACGTTGATATGCCATTCGCAACGCGGAAAAAAGCGCCCGGTTCTCTCTCTCGCTCTCTCTTTAGATACCTATCTATCTTTATTTTTTATTTTCTTATTTTTTTAACGACTGGGTCGCCCTGAACAGGGCGCAGGTCTTCCGACAGTCCGGCTCTATAATCGTGCTCGTATTCAAAATCAAATGTACCCGCTGAAGCTTTTACGCGCCGTAAATCACATGCTGCCAGCGCGCAAAAGGAGTTCATTTGGTTTAAAAAGCCGCTTTCGCGACACTTATGCCCCGCGAAGCGTCTGTATGCAATGTCAACCTCTCCATCACAATATCGTTTCACATAAATTTTTCCTTTGCGTGCCGTACGACAACCGTCGGAGGATAAAAGTTCTACGTGCATCTTGTCTAAGCATAGTTCTGGAAAACCTCTACGCAGTTCGTAACGAAAATGACGCTAGAAACTTGCAGTACAGTCGAGCCTACATATATCGAACCCACATTTAGCGAATTATTGTGTGTATCGAACAACTGTAAAATCCCTTTCAATGTATTTCCGA
>NC_051178.1:131477890-131550390 GCF_013339695.2 Rhipicephalus sanguineus
AAAATAGATAGCACTCTGCTCCTAGCCGGCTGCAATATACTTTGCCTGAGAAATTCATTACTATTTGATAAAAATAAGGACATTTTTTTTTTAAAGCAGCAATACTAGTCATGCATACCACGTGTGCAAGTCGATGGTACCCTAATTGTTGTTAGTATTCTGGGTGTGACTCTAAACCTGACATGTGTCCCTACAGGAAATACCTTAGCATCGCATTAATATAGAGCATCAAATTAAAAAAAAAACTGATTTGAGACTTGTGGAGAGCACCAGGGCATTCCTCTTCTCTTTGTTTTGTTTTTTAAAGCACTCTTTGCAGAGACATCACTCGCAGGTTTGGTTGTTGGTTCAAGAGGCTGCGTATTTTTAGAAGTGAAATACAAAAACAGGTACATCTTTACCTTGCAGCCCTTCTCTGTGGCTGCTTGCATAGTTCAAAGTGAAATTTGAATTCCAAAACCTTTCAGTTTATCTCCTGCGATTGTTCAAGTGTGCTCCTTCATTATGGTATGTTTTTGTCTATTTTACAGTCCCTCAACTGCCTGGAAATCCTTTTGCTGGGTGCTTATAATCTGGTAAGCTTATGTTACAGTTAGAAATCACAATGTGTAAGGCGCTGTACTCAGCATATATAAATGTTAATATAGACATTTTTAGAATTACGTTTTCATCTTATTGCTAGTTCATTGCGGCACAAGCTCAACATGATATTTAGCAAACTATCTGATGACGCTGGTGAAGGCTTTGCACAGTGCTTTAACTGGAAAGCTCCCAGCCGTGCTTGTTCTAGCATCGGTGCCTCATGTAAACCCTGTGCCTGGGGTACTGAGTACACTCAAACCTCGATAGAAACAAACACGGGATATAACGATTATCGGTGAAACGAAGTAAATGAAGAATAGCTCTTGTAATAGGATACAGTGTTACAAATAAACGTTTATAACGAATTTTCGGATATAACGAAGTAATTTTCGTGGCAGATGCGACTTTGTTATAATGAGGTTTGAGTGTATTGATAAGTAAACAAAAAGTGTGATTTTACCATTTATTAGTATCTAATAATCAGAAACTTAATTGATCCATTGTCCAGTCTGAGATAGAAGTGATATAAAAATTGTATCACTGCTGCAACTATTTCTCGATTTTTTTTAGGGCTTTGACATCGTATTAATTTTACTTGTGTTAGGAAGGCTTCCACTCAAAAGCCTTGGCATGGACAGAAGGGAAGTCTACAGACCACTGGACTAGCAACACATTTTTTAGCATTCCTAGTGACACTTTTTATAGCACTAGGCAACTAAGACATAGGCCTTTTTTTTGTCGTGCTGTTAATCCATTTTTTATGCTGGAAGGTCGATTCTTCTCTTCCAACACTGTTCTGAAGTTTACTTACGCCCGAGAAGCATGAGTCAGCATGAAAATGTTAGCCTGCAAATGCATGTCTTCCGGTTAATCGGAGTCAGCGGTGTTGCGCCCATTTTTCTTCCTTTGGACCATGTTCTCATACAGTACGGGTACTTGAAATAGAGTTGTTAGATTATCCTCACCTTACTTGCATTCCTCTGTACACTGCTCGGCAGTTGAAACAGAATACTCGGAATGCATGGCTGCTGGCGATGAGGGTGACGAGCGAGGGCAAGATGCGTTCCGCCTGGCCCACCTGGTGATTTGACTGCATCCGATAGACAGCCATTCAATCTGTGGTTCTTGGTGGCGCTGGCAAAGCACTGTTTGCCATGGCTTCAAGACATTGCTCACATGCTGCGCCGTGCGAAGTGGCTGGAGCTGGTGGGCGCCCGTTACAAAGGGTGACAGTGCTCCGCCGACGAACATCGCAGACTGAACGACTGTCTACCGCATGTAGTCACCCTGCGTCACGGACGCTCTTGCCCTCACTGTTACCCTCACCGCCAGAAGCCATGTACTCCGAGTATTGCATTTCAATCTCTGGGCACTGTGCATGCTGTGCTCGTTGCCTTACATTATTCCCAATTTTTTTTTTTCCTGTTTCGCATGACAGCAAATCCTCGACCATGAGGGCAAGCCGACGACGACGACGTACCACATCCCGAGCATTAGCAAGCCTTCGATATACCACGAGGTGTGTGTAAGTATGGTCTCTTCGATTTTTCTCTCCCACCATCTGCCTGCTTCCACTGCCGTCACGGCTGTGTCCTGCTGCCCCAGTCCTGCGCACCCTAAGGAACGACGCACCGCAGTGGCGCACGCTGTTCTGTGCACGCCGTCGCTCACCCATCGTTGTCGTCTTCGCCGTCATCTGCCTGGCCCGCGTGCGTGAGTTCACCGCAGAGGATTGCTGCTGCTTGTCTCACAGGCCTGAGGCACCTGACACTGTGTGTCTAATATTGTTTCATTAGTCAAACTGTGCTGTTTATACAGTCGATCCCGGATATATCGAACTCGAAGGGGACCGCGAAATAGTTCGATATATCGATAATTCGAAATACAAAATATGCGTATGTAAGGCTTTAATTAAAGCACTGCAGGCCTCGACACAGTTTTCTGAAATCGTAAAAAGCGCGAACATGACGATTCGCTCACATATCCTAAAGAACAAGGCGAGAACTTATTTTGCAAGTTAGCGCACTTTCTTTCGCATGAGAAAAGTCCGTCAACTTGTCTTGCTTCTTGCGCGCCGTGATTCATCAAGTCATCGTCAATATTATTGAAGCTTTCCAAATAAGTAAATTCAGCACCTTCCGCCACAACAGCGGTGATCGACGCTGAACGCTGATGCGAGCTCTGTAGGCGCGGGTAGAGGGTTTAGCGGTGGCAACGGCGGCTGCATCTTCAAACCGCACGGGTCCATTTCCGCAGCACCGGGCGACATCAGCTGTGATCTCGGCATCGATGCAGTAAGAAACAGCTACGTCGTTAACTGCACCGATGAAGTCACTCGCCGTGCTCCCGTCCGATACGGCGCCCGGAAACGCTAAGTCGCAAAATTCACTGACGCACCGTACGCCGTAGTCGGCGGTCATGACGCGCCCGAAGTTGTCACCTGGCACCAAGGCCCGTAAGGAAACAGTGCGCGACGGTGCTTTACTTGACGTCGTTCCAAGCACCGGTAATCATTTTTATCGCTACGAGCGGGACAATGCTTAGTTCGACTCCCGAATGACGATTTACCAAGAACAAAGCACTTTCTGGGCTTCGGCGCGGGGCAGCGTTTGATATAGCGGATGTTTGGCTGTGCGGGAGCTCGATATACATGCACACCAGCCCCATACTTTTGCATGGGAAATTCAAGGGGATTTCTCAACTGTTCGATATAGCCAATAATTCGATATATCCGAGTTCGATATATCCGAGATCGACTGTATTTATTTTAGTTCAGCTTGCGCTGAAAAGAAAACCATAACAGGTGGTGTCCAAAGCGCACCTTATGACGGCTGGTGACGCAGTGAGGGTCTCGTTCCAGCAGACTTGATGCCTTTAGGTAGAATGCGAGGGTTTATTGGTCAGCTGCCAGCGCGTGAAAAGGTCACGTGTTAAGAGACACCGGCTGGCGAGAAAAAATGTTCCACACTCGCCGCCATGGCTGCGAGTAGCACTGGCTAACACTACCAGGATTACACATACAGAGGTACCCATTGAGAAATAACCAATTACTGCACTGCAGTTAAAAACTACAAATAATGTCCCGTATGCCTTCTTTAGCTTCATTGTCTACTGGCTTCATTAGGTAATTGTGTATAACACAGAAATGAGCCCATCGATCCATTCCCGTTTCATTATGTTGGCAGTTAAACGTTTATGGCACCTCCTCAGAGCACATCACTGCCTTGGTATGTGTTCTTTAGTAACTCTCTAGAGCCGCTTCTGTACCCCTTGTTATTATTATCAGAAGACCCTCCCTTTAATCTTAATAAAATTCTTAAGTACCTTGCCGAATTCGGCATTATAGACATTGAGCCCTCATGTCCTTCTGGTGTGGTTCAAAAGTGAGGAAGAATGTGATGTAGCCATACAAATGTGCGTTTGCCATAGCCCTCGCACTCCTTGCACAGGCAAGGACTGTGCACTGATGATTTTGATTCTGATCTTGTCACATCAGTGGTTTTAGCGTGTATTCAATATTTGCTAGTCAGTGAGCCATTTGAGAATTGTTTTTATTAGAGCTGTGCGAATAGCAAAATTTTGGGTGCGAAGCGAATTCGAGTATTGAAGTGTGAGTGCGAATCGAATCGAATATTTTTCGAATATTTCTCGAATATTTCTAGAATATTTTTCGAATACTTCGAAACAAAATTGCAGAAAAAAAAGTTGGAGAGGATTCCTAAGCATATTCTTATGAGATAGCAACATGAAAGTGTTTCTTTTCGCTAGGTTGAAGCGCAATGTAGAGGCTGAATTGTATTTATGTACATGATTTGGTGCAACCAAAGTGTTGCCGACGGCACTTTACATGTGGTAGGCAAAGATGCCATTTCCTCAGCCTCTTCTCCTCTTTCAACTGATGTGGTGCCCAACTGATGTGGCGGACAAGGGTGTGCTCCCTTCAAGCCCGGAGTTCCAAATCTGCCTCGTAGACATCGATATATAACATCTGAAATTTTGGATGCTAAAAAGCTTCGGCGTCCGATTTCTCGGACTTCCTGGCCAAGTTTCAGGTCCAAAACAGCATTAATTGAGCCCCCACCTCTGCCACATCTTTCATCTCCATGTTGGAACCAGCGTTTTCTTGAGTAATACACTTGCGACCGTAGCGGAGCTTGAAAGGCAGCTTTGCCGCAATGCAGGAGTGTGATGAGGTGAAGCATATTGAAAATCTAGGGACCACTTTTAATCGGACATTGTGTCTTGGCTACGTTCGACCGTAACGGAGATTGAAAGGCAGCTTTGCCGCAATACGAGAATGTAATGAGGTGAAGCATACCAAAAATTTGAAGGGGGCACTTTCAATTGGTCGTTGACTGTATTTGTTTTTGGGAAGTTCGAATAGGTCGAATAGTAAAATTCCAGTGCGAATCGAATCGAATAGCAAACACTATTCGAAAAATATTCGAAATTTCGAATATTCGCACACCCCTAGTTTTTATGAACTTCACACCCCTATACCACTTCTATTTTAAAAAAAGTATTTTAGAACCATAACTGTCTAGGAACATGATATGTTTGTCTAAGTACTCTTTGGCTTTCGCTGCCCTTGCGCCAATAAAAAAATAGTCTGGTGTCTCATCCTGTCCCCTGGAGCTGGTGTCACAATATCAAAAAAAACCAACCCTTGCAATTTGTTATCAGAGCTACTATCAGTTTCTCGTCTGTTTCACTGACAGGAGCTAGTGATAACTTGAGCAAGAATGTAGGAGAAAGACCTTAAACTAGTATAATATGATCGTTTTTCAATGTGCTGCGTGCCATTTGATTCCTTTACTACAAGGATGCTCTTGCTCTGAGGGTGCGCTTTGGATGTCACCTATTGGTTGAAGCTCATTTTAAGTAAGGCTCTCATGGTTGTTGATCAATGTCAAAACTGAGTTGCTTATTTTATAGCATGATGTGTGCAGCAGCTGCTACTGCGTAGATGTTTATTTACTTATCTGTTCATATTCACACATACTTGGGCATAGGACACTGTAGATTTGTTTGCCTCTTTCTTTAGTAGTTGGGCCTTGCTTTTGGGCTGAAATAAAGTAAATTTGGCTTTAGTTTATTTGAATCAAGTCACCATTGCTGTAGTTCAGAGAAAGTAAGTACAGGGTTGTTTGGCTCTGTGTAGCACGACACCTGCAGCAGCTGCAACTGCGTAGATTTTTATTAGATGCAGTAGTGTTTTATTTTATTTGCTAGCTTCATTTGCTGAGCTGCTCGTAGTTTTCCACAGTCCATGCTTGTATATTCTGGGCACTTGGTATCTATAAATGCCCTGCGCAAAAGTTGTGAAAGCTCTTATAAAACAGAAAGAACTAGTAGTAATGGGAGAATGGTCGTGCAAGGCATTACATTAGTCTTGCATGATTCTGGTTGAATGCAATCATCTACCTCTATGCAAATTAAACCATATAAGCATTCAGACTTGGATCACAAAACTTTAAAAATGTACAGAGCAGCAACCATGACATTGTAAACTGCATACAAATGAAGATTTATTAGCTTCGCTGGTACCGTAACTTAAGTATACTGTATGGTTTAATGTACCGGTGTTTTGACTGATAACTGTGTAGATGATCTTTATACTGTAAATACTGTTTATCAGACTTGTTTTCTTCTAAATTATAAGTAAACCACTTCACTGCATAAAAAAAGTGCTGTTTTGCTACTGCACAACCAACCAAAAAACCACTTCTGTCCTTGAAGAAGGAAAGAGGTGGGTTTTGCTGGGTCAGCCAATGTTGTGAAGATTGGTTGGTAAGATGGTTAAGGTGCATTATGCCACTGTTGTAAAGACCACGATCGATTGTTTCCTTCCAGGCATGTCAGCTGTTCATCTAACAGCCGATTCGGCCATCTGTCACTGTGTGTATGACAATTTATATGATGATGTTTGCAATGCGTTTGTAATCGAGTATTGCACCAACACGAACGTCACTTTTTGTGTCTACGTTGTTGCATGCACATCGCACAGAAGTGTTTTTCGAATGCGTGTTGTTTAATGTACCCTGGTCCACCCTTTGAGTTAGTAACTGTTTTTGTTTTTGGAGTCTTCGCTCTACTAATGTCACATTGGGTGGGAAAGCAGCATGCGAAGGTGTTCTCTGTTGTTTATGTGTGAAACCCAGTTTTACAGTCATACCTCAATGCAATGCATGCGGATATAATGAATGATTTACTATAACAAAGTAAAGATAAACTTTTGTTTATCATGCTTTAATGCTGTGGAATAACCTCCTGCTTACAAAATTGGAGATGTGGGATCCAACGTGGTATGGGTTATAGTGAAGGAATTGTTTCCACTTGTCTCAAAACACTCATTCTCATAGCGAAGTAATTAGAACCAAATTTACAGATTTCGAAAGAAAATCTCCTTGAACCAGTTTATGAACTTATTATGCTGCACGGTGTGCTGCTCATTTGTCAGGCGTGGTCTGTCAGGCTGCAAGAATAATGGTTAACGATGCTTCCATCTCAATGAAAACTGTTCTTTATGAGACAAGTGGAATGAACTGAGGATCGGTATTTACACATATCTGTGAAAATTGGGGCTCATAGCTGCATCGTAATCATGCCAACAACCATTTTATGAAGCTTAGCTTTCAAATAGAGCACACTGGATTTTGTTGCATTCTTTTTCTTTTCTGCCACATAATGACTGCAAATTACGATGGAGTGAAACAACAGGCTCTTTGTTCAACACCTTCATCTTGGTTCACTCTTGCCACTTACCCAGCTTGATACGTACCGAAGCTATCAAGAATGTGTGCCACAAAGACGGACATACACTGACAAGCATGTGTAACCAAATACCAATCTTTCTGGCCGATGTTCCTTGCCTGTGCAGCCCATATCGCTGCCACAACCCCAGCTGACCGAAAACATGCTGTCCAAACTGGAGCATGGAGACAGCAAAGTGGTGCAAGGCCCATACCCTGCTGTCGATGTGATGAGTGCGAGCAACAGGTGAGAAGTGCTTCCTAACTCAAATGATTGTGCTAAGCTATCTTAGCCAGCAGTACCTGGATCAAACATATCCCTTTTAGCGTTTCCTTCATTGCAAGGGCTGGTATGGATGAATGAGATGTTATAGAGATCTGGTAGGTCAGTGGTTATACAATGCTTTGTCGCACTGTGCAAGGTCGTTGGTTCGATTTCATGCCACAACGGCTACATTCAGATCATAAAGGACGCTTGTGTGCACAGATTTAATGTGCACTATAAAACCCCAGACAGTCACTTACCTCCCCACGCCCCATCTGCGGTATCCATCATAGGCTGTCTGTTGCTTTAGGACATTAAACAAATCATGATAATTGATTTGAGTAAATCTAATACCGTGTTGTCAAAGTAACACCATCTCCCATCTAGCTCTACTCTCAGTATATCTATACTCTGTGGCCCGTGTTTCATATTAAGTATTAACTATTCTTATTTTGGTGACTTTAGTTAGTATTCCGTACATTCTGTGTGTAACTAATACCACTTTCAATCTTGGGTCGGAACATGCAGAGTAGTGGAGATTCTGCAGTGTCTACAATGACACGGCCGCTACATAAAAAAACAGGTGCGGCCTGTTTTGTCGCATCGCCGTCAACGGGCAAGCGCGGCTCGGCTGAGATGACAGTTGCGGCCGCTGTTTTTGGTGAGGGCGCCACTACTCACGTACACAAAGCAGACGACGGTTCGTGTTACAGTGTGGTCGCCTCAGGATTTATGCGTGTCCGTGTGCTTTCTTGTGTCTTTCTTGTGTGTGACCGCGTGTGTGGGCAGCCTGCTTCATGTTTCCTGCACCTGAGTACGGTTTTTTTTAGTGCGCGCGTGTGTGGCAGACGGTTTTTTCTAGCGATGTGATACCGCGAAGCTGTTGTGTGCCGCTGTGCAACTCGAACGCGTGAAAAGATGCTACTGTGAAGTACCACGTATTCCCGTGCGATCTACAGGGTCGGGAAGCGTAATACTATTCGTAATAAACGAGGGCTAAAACAGGCGCGCACCGCCGCATCCTGATGACTGCATCAAGTCACTGCGCCGACAGTTTCCCCTCAACGGGCGCGCGCAACGAAAAAAAAAAAAAAAGAACAAGCATCAAAAGGCGCCCAGGGCGTGCCCTTACCCTCTCCACCAAAGACGCCTTCGTGACAGCCTAACCAGCCTAACGCCCGCACAGATCGGGAGAATTCGAAAAATCGAAGTGGATGCGACCGTTCCGCAGATGAACCGGAGAGACAAATCCCTTTCCCCTAGCTGTCGCTGTGCTACATGCTACGCGCCGAACAATTACTTGGAATGTTCGCGAAACCCGGAAAGATCCAAATGAGAGGCGATGGAGGGTAGGACAGTATGGTGAAGTGGGCGAAGAGTTTATGTTGTTCGAGTGAGTCGTGTAGTGCGGTCATTCGATCTTGATGAATCGAGTGATGACGTCGTGGGACGTTGTCGCCGAACGATGGTGATCAGAGCTGGAATTCGTCTGAGTGTTTCCTGGAAGTGAAATATTCCAGAATCGTTCGAAGAATTGTGGGCTGCACACGTTTGGTGAATATTCAAGGCCTTTAAGTGTTCTTGGATAGTTTTGAATGGATGAGATTGCATTTGTAGTGCGGTAAGTTTGTTCCCGTTGTTTTAAACACCATCTAAGTGATGTTGTGAGTTGTAATTGATACCTGCCGAGTTTGCAAGTTTGCGTGATGCTTGTACTGCCTTAATTGAGAGTACATTTTGTTTGTGTTGTCTCTTGGCTCTAACTCGCTCTTTGGACCACAACCAGCGTTTGTTGGTGCACTAAAGGGACCTAAATTTAAATTGTGTGTGCTTTCGTGGTGCGTTTTGGTGGGCCGATAAGTCAGCCCTTGGAACCTGCCCGGCAACTGCCTCCCCATTAACGGGATCAGTGATCGAGTGACACTTTTAGGTGAGTCAAACGGGCAGCATTCATGGAGAGTATTGAGGCCCACTCTACAAAACATCGATACACCTAGGGCAAACTGTTCACATATGTGGGGTAATCTGCACTTCTAATAACGACTTCAATATTCAACCTGTAATGTGCAACTATAAAACGCGTTATCTACGGCCTGATTAAAGTGTCACGCATACAAACACGACTGTCGAAGCGCTTCTCCGTGAATGGCTCTACTGGAACGGTGGCGCCAGAGCGGGCGCAAGAACTAGGCCCCAGACACCGTTTCGGCGCCACGCAGCAGGCCGCACCTGTTTTTTTATGTAGCGGCCTTGACAGTGATTTCTGAAGATATCTACTCGGTAGGTCATTGTGTTCACCGGTTCCTACTTTCTTGCATAGTTTTATTTCTTTTTGATTTAACATTTTATTGTTTCTTTAGGCTGCAGGTGGCCATTGTCCTAATGCGCGTCTACAACCAGTCCATAAGCTCCATGCCTCAGGCATCCAGAGCCTCATTCTGCAAGATGTGCTCAAGGTTAGTGTTGTTACAAGGCAGTGGCCACCACCTTACTTGTTACACTTGCTACTCCATGGAGCTGTAACAAATGGGTGATGTTCTTACGTGCCCCGCTCTTGAGGGAGGGAGGAGGGAAAATATCCATGTCCGATGGATATTTTCGAGCCACGAATCTCCGTACATGCATGACTGGATCCCCCCAATTCGTTTCCTTTTGCCACCCCCTGCCAGCATCACTGACAAAAACGAAGTGTGGTTCATTTTGTGGAAGTTACATAGATAGACAGCCGACATCAGCAGACGGGGGGGGAGGGGGGGGGGTGAATATTTGACTGTGCAAGCAGTTGACATTTATCCAGCAATTGGTGCTACTGGAATAAGTTTTTTGGGTTCAGGTTGGCTACAAAATCACCGCAGGGAGGGCAGAAATCTGCTTCCTTGAGCTTGTCACCATCTACCAAAGTCCCCAAGACCAGGGTTCAAACACCGAGTCGACTTGAAAAATAGTCTTAAAGATGTCGGAGATCGGTGCCTAAAAAATGCCCGCCAATGTTCCCTCTCTCCCAGAACTTCATCCTCCGTCAAAAGTGAGGCACGTGAGAATATCGGCCATTTGTGGCAGGTGCCACTGGTTGATAGTTAGCAGGGCTAAACACCTAGGGTGAATGGGGTATAGGCAAGTCGAAACACATGCTCGGTTGAAATGCGTTGCAGACCAGTGGTGTAAGCGTGGGTAATGTTTGTTATATTGTTTCTTTAGAACTTGAGCACCAGTCTATTCAGTGGTGCCAACTTCTTTCCAAGCTCTAGCTACCTTGTTCGCTTAGTGCCATCAGGAACATCTACGTACCATATTTACTTGCGTAATGATCGCACTCGCGTAATGATCGCACCCCGAACTTGCCGCATCGATATGTCGTGTGCCAAGTCTAGCCGATGATCATCGCGTTTATCATCTGTCGAATGTTGCGTTAATAACTCTTCAAAACTCGCCAAGTGAACTGCACGCACCAAACATATTCTTAATTTTTGCCCACCGTTGGCGGAAACGTGCCATTTAGGATTGCAGTAAAGGCAAATGCCACAGTTTTCACTGAATGCCCGCCATGATCGTCTTTAGACGACATTTGCAGCGAAGCACGCAGATACGCGGCCAATTTTTTATGTCTGTGGCAGCTGAACGCGCCCATCTTTGTTCCTGTGATCTGACAGCAGGCATCACTACACTGATGCCGTAAATTTACTGATTTAAATGAAAGCATTCCTTATTTAGACAGAAGAAACTGTTTTGATGCGCGTGACGTACTCACAACCTCCATGACTGATGAAAAGAAGAAAAAAAAAATACGGTCGCTTCGCTCCGTCAGTCGCCATGTTTGTTTTGATATCCCGCACTGTTACAGCGGCGGCCGCCTGTTGGTCGACCTGTTGTCATCCCGCAGCAACAAGCTGCCGACGCATTCCCATAATTCCTGAAAAAGCCGTGTCACCGCCATCCCAGCCGCCCGTCACGGCGTCACCTGACACCACGTTTTTTTTTTGGTGTGCTTTGGGATCGTCTGTTGAAGCGCCGTTTCACCATGGGGCAGTATGCGAGCTTTACTGCCGCGTTCAAGGTGAAGGCGTTTGATTACGCGCTAGAGCACGGCAACCGCGCTGCTGGCAGACATTTCGGCGCCGACGAAATCCGGATCCGATATAGAGAGAGAGAGAGAGAGAGAGAAATGTTTTAATGAAAAGCTGGAGATGTTTGCCTGGCTATTCGCCTGACATGCTACTCCAGGTGCTCCAGGGTGATGATTATGATATATACACTGACAACCACACATACATACATAGACTACACTGTTTACAAAGTTTCGGTCAGGCTTGTGGCCCGCAAGAAAGTCAGCAGCGCTTTCGTTGCGCGTGACGCACAGGTGCTGTTTTGCCATGGGCCCAGAATGTGCCGCAGTTCTAAACACGAGTCCTGTTGAAGGTGCAAAGCCGCCTTCAGAGATCGTCTTTCTGTTGCGTATCGCCTGCATTCGCAGAGAACGTGTTTTAGGTCTTCTAGGACGTTACACTGAACGCACAACGGTGAGTCCGACAACTTGATTTTGTTCTTGAAGTAACGAGTGTAGGCGACGTTTAGTCTGATGCGGTGCAAGCATGTTTCCTCTTGTCTGTTGAGGTCTCGCGGCATATCGAAGGCACACGATGGATCAATTTTGTAAAGAGGCCCATACTGGTGACTGGCATCTGTCCAGAGGGATCGCTGGAAGCCCCAAGCATGTGCCGATACAAGTGTCGCCGCGTCTTTTCTCGAGAAAGGTATTTCAACCATTTCTCTTGAGGCGTCATGTCCAGCCTTGGCAGCGTCATCAGTCTGGGCGTTGCCTTGTATTCCGCAGTGGGCAGGTATCCACTGTAGAACAATGCGGTGATTCAATTCGCAAGCTTTATTGCATAGGCATTTGATGCAAGAGAAGCTCATGGCTACTAACAGCACGCGCCGGGCTTTCCGCGGACCCAAAACTGGCAAGTTCCCTGACATTGAAAAGGCAGTCCTCGAATACGTGAGGGACATGCGGAAAGACGGTTGTGCTGTGTCGTTAGACATGGTACAGACGCAGGCGCTCACAGTTTCCCAGAGGCTGGGAATAGCCACAAAGGACTTCCGCGCCAGTTTCGGCTGGACGACACGCTTCATGCGACGGAATGGACTGTCGCTGAGGCGGCGGATGTCGTTGTGCCAGCGACTTCCATCCGCGTACGAAGACAAGGTGATCGATTTCCACAGGTTCGTCACGAGGATACGCCAGAAGAACAGCTTCCTGCTGTCACAGATAGGCAACGCCAACCAAACGCCATTGACGTTCGACATGCCTCGAAGCACTACTGTGAACGAGAAATGTGCTCGAAGTGTCCTCGTGAAAACGTGTGGTGCGGAGAAACAGCGATGCACGGTGATGCTCGCAGTGACGGCAGACGGGCGGAAGCTGCCGCCGTATGTTATTCTGAAGCAGAAAACAATTCCGAAGGGAAACTTTCCCCGTGGCATCTACATCTGCGCTCAAGCGAAAGGGTGGATGACGGCGGACCTCATGGTCGACTGGATCAAGACGGTTTGGGGGCGAAGAGCAGGAGCGCTTCTGCTTCCTTCACTTCTTGTGCTGGACCGCTTTCGAGGCCATCTCGTTGACAGTGTCCGTACCGAGTTGAAGGAGCGGCGCACAGAAATCGCAGTGATCCCTGGGGGTCTGACTTCGCTGCTACAGCCTCTGGATGTGTCAGTGAACAAACCGTTCAAGGACAACGTCCGGAGGCTGTACGTAGAGTGAATGGCGGCGGGCGACCATGATTTCACGCCAAGTGGCAAAATCAGGAGACCATCCGTGGAAGTCCTCTGCTCATGGATTCTCGAAGCGTGGAGTACCATTTCCGACGAGGTGGTCGTCAAGAGCTTCACGAAGACTGGCATTTCCAACGCGCTCGACCGAACGGAAGATGACCGTCTGTAGGACAGTGAAGACACTGCCGGTTCCGACAGGGAATCGCGCGGCGACGACACTGACGCCAGTGACGCTTTGGACTCTGAATGAACGTTAGGGGGTCAGAGAGTTAAAAAATAAAAGGGCAGTGTGCCATGCATGTAGCTCCTGCGTAATGCGTGCATTTTATTACAAAGGTAAGCCTTACTCTACTTTTATTTTTGGTTATGTTCATGATAGCTATCGTAAGAATTCTGATTAGCGACTTCTTTGCGTTTTCGGTGCTCAGAATATTTTTTCACGGAAAATTTACCCCGCGTAATGATCGCATCCCAAAGTTGGCGTCAATTATTTTTTTAAAAAAGTGCGATCATTATGCGAGTATATACGGTAGCTTTTTGGAAAATATTTTGCAGCCTAGTTTTAATTGTAAATCTTTGGTTGATAAATTGGCTTATGAGTTTTTGCTTGGCACATATTTAATGATTGAAAGAATACACTTGCTTTAGACAGTTAAATTAGCACACCCTACACTGCAGAGTGTTTGTCAAACATTCACATATTGCAAGTTCTGCCGATGTAGTGTACAGCAATAACTGGCTGGAGTGCAGATTGTGTTCCCATTCACTGCTATATTGCATGCTTTGATTTATGTGAAATTTTTTTCCTTGGAGATTTAAGTACATATTTCGAATGTCATGACTTTATGGCTGCTAACAGGGGTGAGACAACTGCGCATATTGCGCATTTTTGATACGATTCCGTTTTCCTGCGCCAAGCTGCTCCAAAAGCACAAAAATTGCAAATTTGCGCCGAACTGCGCCGAAACGGCCTCACAAGCAAGAATTTTCAAGCCCGCGTCAGTTTCAGCATGGGAAAACGTAAATTTAGAAGCAGCGCCAGGGATACGTTTGCAGAACACGTATCCCTGGCGCCCTTCTACGCGCCCTTGTAATGGAGGCTTCCATAGTACTGTGATAATCGCCTCTGAGCGGTTGTAAATATATGTGACCCCCCCCCCCCCAAAATGTGCTGCCGCTCCGCTAGCTAGCTGTTTCTCGGTAGGCTGAGTGTTCTGGCGCTACTGTCAACTGTCGCGTAGCGAAAACTATCTATTGGCATACGTAGCGCGTAGCGGGGTTGTTCACTCTGTTTCTTCATTGTGCATAACTTGTTCCTCTGCTAGCTACGGTTTTGATGTCGACACTGCTGCGTGTGTTCTCCCGCAATGAGCAAAGGTGAGTATTTTTCGTGTGGATAGAGCGAATATTTCCGGCTGCATGCGTTAACCTCGTTAAAACAAACCTGCCGTGAACGCGGCATAACTACGCATTGAACGGTAGTAGGCACAAACCACCAAGTTCTAATTTGCATCTCCTGGCTTGCACCGACGCCGCCAAGGAGGAAATAAATGCAGTGGCGCTGTAAATAGTGCCTCAAGTGCGCACGACAAAGCCTTTTTTTTTGTTTGTTCATTTTTGGGCTCTCTCGTACGACCGTCCTATAGCACATGGTGGCGACATCAAGGAGCGTTTCGAAACTATTACACTTACAACGACGCTACGCTTGCAGTGCCATACGCGCGCGCGTTTGACGACTTAGTGTTTGAGTGGCAAGGTTTCTCGGTGCTTGCGACCCATTCTTGAAGGCAGTCCCATACGAGGTGGCAGCTAACGGTGGTGCAGCGCGCTTTTGTTATCACCTTTTAAAAGCGTGCGGTACACTTGACGCTACGCCACCCGCGCGGCCGAGCAGATAGCTAAGGCTCTTTATTGTGATGGGGCGTTTATAGGTGTCCGCAGGGTTCGTTCCCCTTCAGGGAGGGCGAAGGTTCATCGCAGCGCCCCCAATCCCGATTAAGTCAAAGTATGGGCGATATGGGACAGACTTTGCGCCCCCCCCCCCCTCCACAAAGGGAAACACTGACCTATAGGAAGCTCTGGGGAAGCTTGAAAAGCTAAATAAGCAGACCAACAAAAAGTCAAAGCAGTAATCTGCTAAATGGTATTGCTTATCTAAAGCAAAGACCTACTGCTATGTGACTACAATTCTTGTGCAATCAGTTTTTTTATTTATTTGAGAAGTGTGATTTTTTTTTCTTTTCTTATTTTCAAATGTAAAGCTTTCTCCAAAGGCTCTTTCAATGTTGTGTGTATTCTAAGCCGATTAAAATATGTCCTTGTTGCTCCAAGTTGCTACAAATTTGTTTTTTCGAGCTCCAAAAACGACATAATAAATGCCGCTAACTGCTCCCAAACAATGTTCTTCTGCTCCTAAATTGAAATTTTGCTGCTCCCAAAACTGCTCCCAAATCGATTTCAGCCGTCTCACCCTTGCTGCTAATTTTAGCCGGCAAGGAGAAACAGTATCTGTAAGCAAGCTATTAGTACTTGCTTAATTATCTATGTTTTTGTAATGCTGCCCCTTAGCACTCTTGCTGCTCTGATATCCTGCACATCTTGTTGTTGCTGAGGCAAGACAGATCGAGTCCTTTTGCATCCTACACCAGGCACAATGCCTGGTGTAGGCACAATCATGAATATAGTTACTTACTTCAAGTCGCGTTTTGATGCCATGTTTTGATGGCTGGTGTCGTCCTTTAGCTGGCAACAAAACGCCATTTCCAGACATAGAATGTGAAGCATGGCTTTGGTTTGCCTTCTGCTGTAGTAACGCTGGTCATCTGGTAGCCATAAGACTGCTGTTCTAGAATGGTCTGTTTAATTCGATATTGCATTGTTGAAACCACTGCCAAATATACACTGTCCTTTCCGAAACTGTGCAGGGTGGTGAACCAAGGAACACTAGAAACTGTTCGGCGGATGTCCTTTGACAGCAGCTTGCCATCCAACTTTGCACCGCGTGTCAACTTGAATCCGCAGATCCTCCTGGAAATGCTGCAAGCTATATACTACTCCATGTAAGCTGACAGTTTTAATGCTTTCGATATCTCTCTCGTCTTAATTGATCACCTGGTGGGCAAGTAGACAAAACACGGCAGAAACGAAAAGATTATGCTGACCATTTAGTCTGTTGTCTGCTCAGTTGATACGCTAATGGCAGACTGGGCTGGTCACTGTGATCCTCCGAATCTGAGCGGACTGATTCCGGAAATGCTCTATTCGAAATGTACGTGTCTTGCACAAAGTGAACCACTGACTACCTTTTGAGGTAGCAAGAGAGTAGGAAGCTAAAGGTGAAGGCACATTGGGTAACACTGTGACCAGTGGCAATTGTTGCCACTGTGAAAGGAGCAAGAGTTGCCATGTCAGCGCAACCGTGAGAAAAGGCAGGCTTACGTATCTCGAAAGTTTCTGAATTTCTCAGTCGCTCCGTGACAATACCAAGACCACCTCTCAGGGCTCTGATCTGGTGATGAATTGTCAGAGAGAAACAGCTGAATATAGCTGGAGCTGCTGCTTTTTGACCGTACTAAAACAAGGTAGGTTTGGCAGTGTTCTATGCATAAGTTCTGCAGCCCTCCGGGATGGCAAGTGGAATGCTTGGGAACTCACTAAAAGTGCTGCCAGATGAATAATGTGCCAGCACCACATAGTGCAATTTGTATTTTTTCGTTTGTCTGGACAGGTTCAATGGTCTGTTTGCCCTTGCGCATCAAGCCCTGAACGACATTCATCGGCGAGCCATGCAGCAAATGTACTGCGATGTCTTAGTGGTGAGCTCTTCCACTTTTGCTGTTCAAACATTGCCCGATGAATCGATTCTTTTCTGCCCATTACTGTTGCTAACATCTTAATTTCAATGTGCCCCTGACACACAGGAAAACTAAAGTCCTTTTTCAGCAGCGCACATTGGTGGGCTAGTTGGTACATGACTGGGATTTAAATAGCGTTGAAAACGGGACAGACAGAAGAGAAGGCAGGACAAAGCTCATATACGCCTGAATTCTCTCGATCGAATACTGCATATATTAGCATAGGATGCATTGTAATCTGGTACCTTTTTTGCAACTGCTGCATTGCAGTTGACGTAACTTACCTGTGTGGAAAAAGAGATAAAGAAAGGAGAAAGTTATCATCGCGGGTTGAATGCAGACAAGCGTCATGTTCTTTTGCTGTCCATTATGATTCCATTTGTGTCTACAGTAATACGGAATTGAAACAACAAGCCCAGTTTTGTAACTTCTGACATCCGAGATAGCAACAATGCTTGTTGCTTGCTGTGTGCGCCGCTGCAACATATTTGAGGCCATGTTCAACCAATACAGCGACTCCTGTTAGCCTAATGCTGTGAGAATTTGAGAATGACTTCTGAAAATGGTGCCATATCACGAATACGTTGTTATCAATGTGTCTGGGCACAAGTCTAAAGCAAACACAAGCACTGGTTGTAAACTTGCAAACCACACAGTGCGTGAAGACAACTTGACACTGTTGTGGACATCAGCCGCTTGGAACTGATGTCCTACACAGGAGGCTTTGTTTTTATGCCCATAAAGTAGTACCGATTTTTCAATTTCCAAGGGACCCTTACCAGATAGCGGATATTCCTTCACTTTGTATCATCTCATGTGAACGCCTTTCTGGTAAGATGTTCCTTAGTCAAAAGGGTTGCAGGTACTATTTAGCTATTTCTATGCAAAAATAGATGTTCAGCATTAAGGTACTTTTTGTTTGCCCCCTGTTTTGTAATGTCATGCCTGCGAGGTTGACATTACAAAACGGCCCAATGTTTCTTGTGCGTCGTCATGATTTCGTAATCTGCAGATGCTGTGTATGACTTTGCCTGTGTGACACTCGTAGCTTAGACTTTGTTACACAAATTAAGCTTGATACCTTCAGCCTACACGTTTCCTTAATCAGTGCTTTCTGCCTACTGTGCTTCATTGCTCTTTGAAGAAATTATAGAAACCTAAAGAGCATAGAGGAACAAGCTGATGAATTTCCTATCCCTAAACTGCATGTGCACCTTTTATGGTCGTGTAATGTGAAAGCCTAAAAAAATCTTGTACTCCCAATAGTATTAGACTGAAATGTGTTTGTGTGTGAGCACGCTTTCAGAATTCTGCAGTATGTATCTCTATACTGTTATGCTGCAGTTGTCATCTGATTTGAGCTGCTGCTAAAGACGTAAATAAGGCCCGCATTCTTTTTCTGACGGTCTTGCCTTTTATGTTTTCTCGTTATCTGCAGGTGACAAGCGCTGTCAAGAACTCGCTAATGGCTAGTCAGTGCGGACAACCAGCTGAGGGCCCGATGGGCATCAGTGTGGCCATCTCACCCACCACCTCTACGACCACAGTCTCGAAGGCCATCATCACCAATGCCTCCTTCCGCACCAAGAAGCTTCCAGGTTGGTTGCAGAGCTTCAGCTGTGCTTTCTTTCGATCGCTTTAAAAGCTGCATATACGTATTGCAAATGCATTTAAGCCTGGATAGGTTGAAATTGAATGGCATTGTGATACCAAATGAGCATTCAACAACATATGCAACATTTTGAGATATATGGACTAGTAATTAAACAGTTATGTCAACATGCTAAAAGCGGCAAGCACTGAAAGCAGGCATCGAAATCGAGGAATGTTCATTACTGGCTGGGCGATGACATTTCTACTTGGATAAAGAAGAAAAATTAATCATTGTGCCAGGCAAGTATCTCAACGACATGAAAGTAAAGGTATAGTTTTTACTGTGTTGGTGTATGGTCCTGTTCAGGCCAACTAAACATGATGAAATTCTTTATTCACATGAGTGGAGCGCTTGCACTGCAATTCTGGTGTTTTTTTCGTGCCTTTCGCCACCATTAGCCATCTGCCATTGGTGAAAAGGCGTGACCTGGAAATTTTGTCCAATGGCAGATGGCTAATGGATGCGATGTCCATTTTCTGAGCAGCCGCGATTGCTTGCAAGATGACTGGAAGCTCGTTGCATTTACTACTGCTGTCTCTACAGCTACTCATACTGATTCTTGTTACTTGACATGCAACGGTAATGAAAACATCGAATTGCGCACTGTACGCGCGTCCCAGAATATGGACCTACGCCCGACTACACTGCACAGAGACGGTAGAGCAGTGCGCGATGCGACGTGCCAGAGTTCCCATAGTTCTTGCATGCCACTCTCCCTCTATGCTGCTCCAAAGGAAAGGAGAGTATTGAGGCACAACCTTTCTCCGCATCCGATTCTGGAAAACGCGCTGTTCTGCTTCAGTGGCCGCTCTCTATCCTGCGGCGCGCGACCTGAAAAATGTGTTCACAAAAA
Source organism: Rhipicephalus sanguineus (assembly GCF_013339695.2). Taxonomy (NCBI): domain Eukaryota; kingdom Metazoa; phylum Arthropoda; class Arachnida; order Ixodida; family Ixodidae; genus Rhipicephalus; species Rhipicephalus sanguineus. Next base: position 131,497,623 of record NC_051178.1, read on the forward strand.
GTGCATACATGTCAACCATATGAGCACTAGTACCAGCAGAAGTTCCTATTGCTCTGTGGTAGCAGTGAAACTTCGTTAAATTGAAATCGCAAATAAACATGCTTGGTTATATTGAGGTCGAAAATACCGTGATAACCCACATTTAGTCCGAGATGTATTTCAGGGATAGCAAACGTGAGAAAAAAGGTTTTCGCCCGAATACAGTCCGTGGAAAACGGAAACTGAATACAATTATTTGCACACTTACTCATTGTCATCTCACGCACTTTATTCCGAAACTCCCTTGCCAGAGATGCCCTCCCACAGCACCTCATCTTCAGTGCCATCAAGGGTATTTGAAATCGAGCACTTCTTGGAGGCACAACGAACAAGTGCCTCAGGAATGCAGGCCCAAACCTCAGCTATCCATGTGCATAGCATCGCTGGCGAGGCCCGTTTCAGCCGTCCGGCAGGGGTCACTTCCAGCTCTCCGGACCTCATCCACTCCATATACAGGCGCTTGATGTGGTCCTTAAATGGTTTATTTAGGCACACATCAAGCAGCTGCAGCTGGGATGTCATCCCTCCCGGCATGACTACGAGCTCGGCATGGGAGTCGCGCAGCAGTCGCTTCGAGGTGACATCGAAACACGTCGAGCACGAGGATCGAGGGTGCCCCATTGCTCCTGAACAAAGGCTGTCAATTCCTGTTCAACGTCGGGAAATGCTCCATTTTTCGGCCCCTGGAAAAGTCTTCACGGGCCACTGCACACAAAGAAGGCTTCCTTCTGTTTCCCCAAACCGCAAATGCTTCGCTTGTTTACGCCAAACTGCCACTCCACAACACAGTTGCTGATGGTTTTGGCAGCTGAGATCACCTTTCTTTTGAAGGCAGCCGGTGAATACTGCTTTCACAGTCCTGACATCGCTTAACCCCTTGAGGGTCGAATTTTTTCGCAATATCCAGTTGAAAAATGTGTAATTTTTTTATTGCTGAAATAAATTCTTCAGACGATTCTATTTCAGAAAAAAGTTGTCTAAAATTTTTTTTCGTGACCGTAAAGTGACAAAAAAATTATTTTTGTTGATACATACACATGGTTTATTCGTAATAAAATCAAGCGAAATCCTAAAAAAAAGAACTTAACAGTTTTTTGTAAATAAAAATTATGCATTGTAATAAACATAGCTCACAGACATACAAAAATAAGCGCACCAGAGTACTTCTACGGTTAAAAATGTTCGTGCTCTAACACTAAAAACTTTTCAGCGTGTGATAGTCTTTGAAGCATGGCTCGCCGCGCACGCTTTTCAGATGTCGCTCCTTGATCGTCATCGGAGTATGAACTCGTCAACAAATCCTCGTCTGACAAACTGAAATCCATTGAATCAGATTCTGATTCGGCACTTGGGGAATAGTCCGTATCGGAAGTATTGCTGCTCGACTCACCGGCAGCAGAGCAACCGGCGCGCGCTTCCATAGCGTAAGCGAACTGCGTCAGTGAGCGCACGGAAGAAAACTCTATGGTTGTGCGCCCGTCCGGAAAGCAAAACGAGTGAAAAGCTACAGTAATCCTTCGTCTTATCGCCAACAAGACGTAGTTAGTTTTTCCAAAACCTCAAAACAGGAAACGCAATCACGGCGGCGTCGTTTGTGTAATTTAGCGCCGCACGGAAAGAGATGTAATTGCGCCCCGGGTAGCAATAAACGAGAGAGTAACAAGCGGTCACCCTTTGAGAGATTAGAAACCAAAAATCCATCAGCGTCGCGGGCGCAAGGAGCGAAAACCAACCGAAGGACGAAACCGAAACCAGCCGGACCGCGTGCACGCGTTCTGATGCGCAATGAAAGCCGCCGCGCCTCTTTGGAAAGCAAAAAAAAAAAAAAAAGGACGGAGAGACATCGGCGCACTAAAAAAATTCCACGTATTCCCGAAGCGTGGCAGCACATTCCAAGCAAGAGAAATGATCGAAGAAGGCGCGCGTTTGAAACCAACCGCGCCGCAGGCGCGCTCGGTTGCGCAAGCGATAGCCGGTGCGCGGCGCGCCGTTTTGCGAAGCATAAAAAAAGCAACAACGGAGAGACATCGGTGCATGAAAAAAAATTGCACGCATTCCCGAAGCGGGGCAGCACATGCAAAGAAAGAGAAATGATCGAAAAAGGCGCGCACTTTAAACCAGCTGCACCGCGAACGCGCTCGGATGGGCAAGCGATAGCCGGCGCGATGTTTTGGGAAGCAAAAAAAAAATACAACGGAGAAACATTGGCGTATGAAAAAAATTCCGCGTATTCCCGAAGTGTGGCAGCACAGGCCAAGCAAAAGAAATCACTGAAAATGCGCGCGGTTTCAAAATAAACGCTATGCCATGCATGTACGACGAAAACCCTTTGGTACCGGGAAGCTTCTGCCGTACATGTACGGCGAAAACCCTCAAGGGGTTAAAGGGGTCATGAACCACTTTTCCAAGTAAGGATCTAATGACCTCAGCATCGGAGTTTACTGCCTCCCGAATCGATTGCCGCAAAAATTTCTCGGATCCGTCAAGAACTAGCGGAGTTATGGGGCTTTGGTGCACGCTCTCAGTGCTTTCTCTCTTTTCTCGTCCCAACGAGCGCCCTGGAAGCTACACAGGGAGGGATGGCATGGGGGGAAAAAGTTACGTCAGCGCACGTCGTGAAACGCGATCGCTCTCCCGCTGTGATTTGCATGCGCGAGTGTGGCTACCGTGTAAAGTTAGCAGACTGAGGAGTGCGGCACCGGCAAGTGGCGGCACCCTGTGGCAAGAAGCACATCTGATACGAACGCCGCTCTCGATTTATTTCGGCTATCGGCCAATGAGGATACTATGTCTTTTGTGACACGGAAAAGCAGATACGCGACGTCAACTGGCAGGCGCTCCTCCCACTGACGAGAGTGAGAACCGGCCTCTGCTTGAAAAGAGAACCGGCCTCTGCTTGAATATTGCAGTCATGCGCGGCGCGCATGACTGCAATATTTGGCAGAGCAGTTCATAGCCGTGTCAGCTTTCCACAGGATGTTTTTTCAACAAGCCCGAAGGGGTGCTTCATGACCCCTTTAAAATTGTGTCCATTGTGAAGTGTGTCAAGTGGCTGCAATGGCGACTGTTGCATGTAGGACCATCGCCTCCTCGTAAAAATAATGGAGGTGTTGATAGGACTTACGCTGCCGAATGCAGAAGCCTGATGATGATGATGATGATAGCGCCGCGCAATGCCGAAATTGAAACTGTGAATTCCGGCTGAAAATGCTTGGGATCCGCATACTGTATTTTCCGGTGTATAAGACGCACCTTTTTAACACGAAAGTGTTTTATGCCGGGGTCCACCAAGACTTCAGTGACATAGTTCCGTTACAGAAATGATGTTGAAAAAATTTACACTATCAGATGGCAAAGAAAAAAATGGTTCCGTCAACGGGCATCGAACCCACGACCGCTCGGTCCGCAACAACAGATTCCGGGCACGCTATCCACTGCGCCACGGTCACAGACTCTAGAGGCTTTACAAACGCGCCTTTTATATCTACCACTCTCCCGGTCGGCGGGGTGGTGTTGCCCTCTGGGAGCGGTAAGGTGAAGTAACTCGTCATTACTGTGGCCTCCGCGATTAGCACCTGCAACGCGTTATACGTCCGTCCCATTCGGCGCGTTTTCAATAGAAGTTCAATTTCGTCAATGCCTTAGCACACCGCGAGGTGGCGATCTTAGCCCAAGCGTCGCAATAGCGTCGGCCTTGCTCATAGCTCTGCGACGTGCGCCTGCCTCACCTGGCTGTAACACCGCGTTCCTCGCTCACGCGCTCGCCCCGAGAAAAATCGCGGCCGGGCTACCGGGGCGGCACGACGCGCTTTGCGTTTCCCTCTAGTCCGGCCGTAGTGTTCAATGACATTTTAACATGCCGTGGGATGGCGGCCAAGTTCTGCGTCGAATATGCTACGCTCTTCTGGCTATCACACCTGGTTCTGTGATTACGCTTTCACCGTTAACTACTACAGCTGCCTCAAGAGTTTCTTTAATCATTTAACATGGACGTTAGTTGTCGGGATGGAGATGTACCACCAATCATCGCAATGGGTGCATCCACGTTAAACGGTGCTATAGCTGCCAGACATCAATATACATTGTACAAACTCTCTTATATCAATGTACAGTAAACATTCAGTTACTTTTGTAAGGGCACGCTTTACTTTCGTGTTATTCCGATTCCTGTGACTGAGAGATCAACCATGTTTCTTTCCGATATTTTCGCTGGTGCGTCTTGTACAACAATGCGTCTTATATACACAAAAAGTCATGCGATTCTGCGAGACCAATTTGTTCATTATTTAATTCATGAATACGATAAACTGAGCGTGAGAGCATTCATAAAAGTATATCTAATTTTGTTTAACAATGAAGCGGCTGTGATCTTGGATGTCAGCTACTTGCTGTTCAAGCAGTGCGACGATCATGGAGATCATGGCCGCAATAAAAGCCACCACCGTCGCGTGCCCCATTGTACTGTTTGAATTGTTTGTTCTTAAACGAAGCATTAAACCCACGGAACTGAGGCAATAAATAAAAAAGAGCCCCACAACGGTTCATTGTAACAATTTAGCACCCACAGTATCAGTTACAAAAGCGAAAGTACCACTTCGTTGTCATCATCATCAGTTTCCGTGTGAGACGTCGCTGCGGTCCAGCATTAGTCGCAGCTTCTGGCTTGCGGTCGCCATTGATGTTTTGTATGCGTGTGTGTAGGTAGTAACCGTGCGGCACGTTTGTTGGTTGATGTATTCCCGCCAAGTCTCGTAATGCCGTAGAGGTATGGTAGCCACCATAGTAGAGGCAATGCCAACGATGTGCTTCAAGGTGCTTACAACGCTGCGTAAAAGTTACTCGGAGGCCGACAACGGCAACCCAGCGATGCTGCCAACCGAGGCGGAAGAACTTTTGACAGTGCGCCGGAGGATGTGACTTCAAATCCAGTAGAATAAATAGTGGTTTTCTGCGCCTTAATAAAACTGCTGCTTACAGATATTCAGTGCTGTGCGTGACTACGCATTTCGCAATGAATGTACTCTGCGTGGGTCATTGTGTTTTATCATGTTGACAGAGTTAAAAATAGATGTGTCTTATACGAAGGTGTGTCTTATATATAATTTTTTCCCGCGAAGGTCGTAAAAAGTAGGGGTTGCGTCTTATATAAAGGTCCAACTTATACACCGGCAAATACGGTATATTACGGGGCAGAAATTTCGCATCATAAAATCTAGAAAAAACCTCAGACTTCCGCGGGTTTTTATGGTACATGGTGTTTTATGCATGTGAAATTTGAAAAACTGAACTACTTCGTTATATCAAGAATTTCGCTATATTGAAGTTTGTTATACCAACGTTTAACTGTAGTAGACACGTAACACTTCCACAGCTCGAGCCTTGGACTTACCAAGTTGATTCGTGAGTCTCTTAGCAGTGAACAAATTTTTTATGTAACATGCATTCATCGTTTAGAAATCGAACAGTCCAACAGTGTTTAAGTCACAATTGACATGGAAGGAAAGAAGAAGAAATTTTGTTTCGACGGGCATGTTCTTGGTTAGACACAACCAAATGAATCCAACAGACAGTTAGGGCAACGAAAGCGTAGGGGACATTGTTGTCTTTGAACTTTAATGTAGTAACAATGTAAATTGAAATGAATTAAAGTGGGCAAAAAATCAGCCTTTCCATTGTTGTGATCAGAGCCCACAACTTTGTAATTACGCGACCGACGCTTTACCAATTGAGCTACGCCGGAAAAGAGACAGAGCTGTTCAGGATGCCTGCCGTAAGCCTCTGCAATTACTCCGTGTGAACTTAGCTTTCAGACCAATGAGGAGCAGTACCATGCTTGTCTGGTTCCCATCCTTTCAGATGACATTCCAATCCCAGAAGACAATATGGACAACCTACCACTGCCAACCGATGCGGGTCTTCTGGGCATCATCAAAGAGGAAGGTGAAGAGGTGGCTGGAGGTGCCATTGCGGGTGCCAAGGCAATGATGCACGGCTTGCCTGGCGTGCGCAAACTTGTGAAAGGCATCACACGCAAGGAGTCTACGGACAAACCTGCTCCTGGTGCTGCCGCCACTGGTGCAGCAGACTCGAAGAGTCCCATGTGAGTCATAGCCTCACTGACTGTCTAGATACTAAAGAAAGGTGCGCGGTCCTTTATGCATTTGCCTAAGACGAATTAAAGGAGAAAGCCATTATCTTTTTTTTTCTTCTCAGTAGATTGTATTGATTCCGCCTGAAAGCTTTCTGCATCCAAAGTGGGTTTTGCACACTCCGGGATCGGAGGAATTGCAAGCTTCATTTTGCCTGGTTTTGCATTACCTCTGTGATCGGCCCACCTTTGACCAAGCAATAATGTCGTGTGATGATTTCATAATGTGACACCACGTGATGTGACGTCATGGTGACATCAGGACGGCGTCATGATGATGTCACAAATTTTCGTGGCCTGTGATGTCTTGATGAGGTCATAGGGTGATGTCATCAAGTGAGGATCTTTTGCATCACTCCTGTTGATGCCACCTTCAGTCGCTTTTCGCGTATGATGAGGCATCCTAAGGCTTTCGCCTTAATAAATTTATTGCACTGGGCACAGTTCAACAAGCAGTGCCATAGATGACAGGTGTTAGATTAGGAGACCTGACAAAACCAACCTCAAAGCATGTAGAAATGTAGAAAGGATATAATAAAACTGTGTACATGTTGGAAGTTGAATGCCTGCACATCACAGAGTTTCACTCTCTGCAAGCATAACAGAAAAAGGCTTCTTTTTCTTAAATACTAAAGTAAAACACTAAATCAGTTTAGACGAACAAGTTTTTGTTTGAAAACTCTGTTGTGGTTAATTTTACCGTCATGGGTTGTTTGTTAGATAAGAAAATGTTAGCAAAATATTCATATCTGAATTCTGCACCAAAACTAAAGCACCCAAGCATCAATGTGGCTGCATAGATTTCTAATAGGGGTGTGCGAATATTCGAAATTTCGAATATTTTTCGAATAGTGTTTGCTATTAGATTCGATTCGCACTGGAATTTTACTCTTTGAACTATTCGAACTTCCCAAAAGCAAATGCAGTCAACGTCAGATTGAAAGTGACCCCTTCAGATTTTTAATGTGCTTCACCTCATTACACTCTCGTATTGCGGCAAAGCTGCCTTTCAAGCTCCGTTATGGTCGAACTTTGCCAAGAGACAGTCAACGTCCAATTGGAAGTGGTCCCTATAGATTTTCAATATGCTTCACCTCATCACACCCCGGTATTGCGGCAAAGCTGCCTTTCAAGCTCCGTTACCGTCGAACTTTGCCAAGACAGTCAACGTCCGATTGGAAGTGGTCCCTAGATTTTCAATATGCTTCACCTCGTCACACTTCGGTATTGTGGCAAAGTTGCCTTTCAAGCTCTGCTACAGTCGCAAATGTACTAACTCAAGAAAACGCTGTTTCCAACATGGAGATGAAAGATGTGACAGAGGTGGGGGCTCAATTAATGCTGTTTTGGACTTGAAATTTGCGCAGGAAAAATCGGAAGCCGAAGCTTTTTAGCATCCAAAATTTCAGATGTTCTTGTATATTGACGTCTACGAGGCAGATTTGGAACTCCGGACTTGAAGGAAGCATACCCTTGTCCGCCACATCAGTTGGGCTTCCACAGAAGTTGAAAGAGGAGGACAGGCTGAGGAATTGACATCTTTGCCTATCACGTGTAAAGTGTTGTCGGCAACACTTTGGTTGCACCAAATCTTGTACATAAATACAACTCAGCCTCTACATTGCCTCATTCTTGATAAGACAACTGTGAAACACCACCCTGCCAGTGCTTCATCAACCTAGCGAAAAGAAACACTTTCATGTTGCTATCTCATAAGAATATGCTTAGGAATCCTCTCTCACCTTTTTTTCTGCAATTTCGCTTCGAAGTATTCGAAAAATATTCTAGAAATATTCGAAAAATATTCGATTCGATTCGCACTCACACTTCAATATTCGAATTTGCTTCGCACCTAAAATTTTGCTATTCGCACACCTCTAATTTCCAAGTCTTTTTTTCGTAATTTGGCTGCATTGGCTCAATAATAGTGAAACATTTAAAGGGACACTAAAGGCAAATATTAAGTCGACGTTGATTGTTGAAATAGCGGTCCAGAAACCTCATAGTGCTACTTTTATGCCAAGGAAGTGCTTATTTTGAAATAAAATCACGTTTTAGTGGTCCGCACCACGTTAGCGCACTTCAGATCACCCGCCTGAAAGCGGTATTTCACACATCACTTTTGCCGTGCCCAACGTTGCCCGCCTTAACTGTGCGGCGGCGTGCACTGGCGGCGTGCACCATTCGGGCATCCGGCAATATCACGTGCATGCGGTATTTTTTCGAACTTTCTATCACAGCGACTTTCACGAGCGTGCAGAACACACGCGGCAGTACGCGATACCGAAACTACCACTGAGACGTGACCACGTGAGCGAAGCAGGGCACCGGGCGAAGCGCAATTCCGCGAAAACTGAACCTTTGAACTACGCATGCCGTTCCCCATGGCATCGTCAAAGAGGTTCTTTTTTTTCATAAATCAAACAGAAATGAACAAGCAGCATTTTATTACGTCTCTTGATGCATGGGAGGTTCTTTTTTTATTGCAGCTAGTTTGATTACTAGTGATTAATTGTATTCAGACTCTTTCATGTCATTGGGATCACTTCCAAAATGTCCCACTCGTGGCGCTCATCGTGTGATACATCTAGCTTAATTTCTCGGTAAGTAGGGCACTGCTGTTGATAATACTGTCGTTTTAGACGTTGTCATACATTGAGCTTTCACTCTGACATAAATTGTTACTTGCCTTTAGTGTCCCTTTAACCTCAAATCTGTGAATCCTTTAGGACACTATGCAATTCATTTTTACTGATAGATAATCGAGCGGACCCTAGATAATGCCATCCACATTTATGTCGACATAGTGATGTGGGGCGGAAACTTGAAGGCCGTTGCTACCCGTGTTCTCTTTTTCTCTATTTTATTGCTTCTCAAGCATATTCTCATTGCAGGAGTGGTGTCCTTGGCATTGTGTAGGGTGGTTCAGTAACTAGCAAAAAAAAAAAAAAATCTCTTTAGTGTTCCTTTAAAGCACAGCGTCCAGCAGGACTTCATTTACGTCAGCAGCTGCGTCGGCAGAAACGTTTCAGTAACATTTGTTATTTGCTACACCCGCTTTTGTTAGAAAGTGCACATTGTTATAGAATTTGTACGGTCTTTGCAGGTCCGCAGAATCTCAGCGGACGCATGAGACCATGTCGGGCCATCAGTTCTTGGACCACGCGCCAGCTGGTTTTGAGCACGCGTCAGACACTCGGAAAAGCTCGTCAAAGAGCAAAGAGACGGACAAGCTGGCAAGCACGCGCTCCGCATCTGCATCGCGAAGTACTGCGACGAAAGAAACTGGGGACAAAACCAGCAAGTCGGATCGAAAAGATTCATCCCGGAAAGATACACCCGACAAGAGCAGCAGGAACGAACGGAAGGAACCTTCAGATGCCAGCGGAAGAAGCAGGGCAGAGCAGAACGGTGGCAGCGCAGATTCCCAGAGCAAGGTCTCGGCGAAAAGCGAAAATTTAGAGGCACGAAACGGCATCGACAAGCACGAGTCGTCGCACGAAACGGTGGGGTCTGCGGAACTTAAACATTTGGCGACTGCCGAGAACGCGTCGTACCCAAGCAACTCGAAGAGCGAGGACAAGCCGCATCGAACCACGCAGGTGTGAAGATGTGTGTGGGAGTGACCACGTCGTCTCCTAACAGGTCTAGCAGTTGTGGTTTTCTTTCTTTGTTGTCATCATGTTTTCTGTTTGCTGCATGTGAAGGCTGGCGACACTTAACAGTAGTGCGGAGCGTGGGCATGTATATGGTGTATCGTAGATGTGCTCCAGCAGCACACAGCCTGTACTTACTAAAGCCTTTCCGACTCACTTACCTCTGTTTTTCGCGTAAAAGAATTTGAACGGAATTTCAAAGCAATACCTAAACATTGTGCCATGGCTGTGAAGGAGTTTTATGCTGATCGCAGACATGGAATGGATATGCGCTTTAGGCAACGAGCAAGTTCAGTCCATCAGCGGGAGCGCACGAACCCCGTGCTCCTAAATCTCGGTGCCAATGACAGCAGTGTCCCTAGCGGGTGCAAACATATTGCAATACAGGTGTTCCTTGTGATCTCGGCACATGCTGTTATGTGTTGCACTTCCTGTGCACATTTGTTTCCTGTATCGTTTGTAACACCTGTTACAATTTTGTATGGACAGCTTTCTATTTTGTTTGTTTCTTTGCCTAGAAACTGCGCACCATGTTATATGTACATAGCTCTATAAGTGACCCACATTTTTGTACCCCAAGCGTGCAGAGGCTTGGAGTCAGCCTTCACAGTGTTTCCAAATACTCTGCCGAGAGCACGAGCGTCCTCGTTTTACTCACTGAAGCTAAAGGTAAATCCCGTGTACATATATGTAGTTCAGGTTGATGCACTTGGCTAGCACAGGAACCCGACGAAACGAGGGATCCACTGCCTTTCGCCTTACGTGCTGATTCGTAGAGAAAAAAATGAGCCGGCAACATGACAGTTTCCGAGTGCCTACATTGTTTCCTTGCTCTCTTTGCGGCATCTAGACGTAGACTTAAGGAACCTGTTCCAAACAAGGTATCTGTGATTGATGTGTCTCGACTGCCCACCTTCTTAGTTTCCTCGCGATTCCTTTGCAATGGTGTGTCTTGTGTTTTGCTCTCTTGCTTGTTCATTCCTAACGATGTAGCTCAATTTGTCGTTTGTGCTAGTGTGGGTGTGATGGCCTCACGTGGCCATCGCTTGCTGTCAACAACACCGTACTGCCATTGATGTAGACAAAACACCAGCGGATAAAAGTTGCACAGTGTGCTTTTAGCACGAGCTCGTAACAGTTCTCTTGCATAGGTGCTTGCAAAACACAAGGTCATGCCCGAGGTTGTTCCAAATGTGGTTGCAGATGGGAGTGAGGCGTTGAATTCTTTAAAACAAACTTCCATGTATGATCTTCATTGCGGTGCTGAGGCCCCTGCACCTTCTGCATTTGTTTAGGCATTAGTGATTTGCTCATTGTGGTTGGCAACAGGATTGGGAGCCAGCCATGGTGCTTACAAGTACGTTATGCATGAGAACTCTAAGAGCCATTGCCTCGTCAGATACGTTGCGCACTTGAGAGGATATTGAACAGTGAGCAGTGCTGTCGATTTTATGTCTGTAAAATTGATGTCATAGCTTGAAACGTTTATCTATCCATTAGTCTAACTATTGGTAGGTGTTTTCTGCTAGCGCTGTGGCGTCTCTGATTGCCTGAAGCAGTGATAGAAGGAATGGGGGACTCAAACTTGCTTACATGCCACGTTTGCATTTAAACAAAAATTTTTCGACTTTTTATTGTGCTTAGCGATGGTGCTGCGGGTTTTTCGAAATGCAACAGGCATGCATTCCAGATGCACCTGGTGTAGTTCTTTTTATACGTTTTTTAAGCGTCTTCATAGTTACGTTTGGCATTCAGTTTGGTACTAGGTGTGATGAAAAATGGCATTCTTTGTGTGAGTTCTCACTTGCATCCACTACCTGCTGTTATAACAGTGCTTTCGTTGCCTTTTTTTTCTTTTATCTTTATGCACTGTGGCCTTTACTATAAACAATGCCACCCTTGCGTGTTTGCTACATTTAGATATTCAATTAGGGGATTAGTATTACATGCTACTATATGTGATTCTTTGTTGACCATTGGGAGGGAAGGGGCCGGGGCTGAAGGGGAATTGGGCTGAAGTTGTCTCAAGTACACATCCCTCACACATTTATTTGCACACCCGCAACGAAGTGTGCAGTGGTGCGAGGAGCGATCATTTAAGAGTTAGTTTTCTTTCGTTGGCACACAGGCTCTTGCTGTTGACAAGAGTGAGTGATGGGAGCATCTCATCAAGCTCGCTCTTGCCCTCTTGCATGAACATCTATAAGTCACAGGCACATTCTTGTGAAACGTGGTAAATCGAAGCACGAGAGATTTTGTGTAAATCGCCCCGCATTTCACTGGTGCCGCATGCTCGTTTCAGTTACTGTACAAATGTATGAGAAAAAAAAAATATTCAGGGCTGGCACTCTCATCTCTACAAAGCAGTAATGACTTTTGTGGCTGTCTATCTCCTGTTGAAATAGCCTGCATGTATGCATACGCACCAGCTCCAGCATCTGCCACTTAACAGAAGTCTGCTTGTTCTGGTTACTGCTGATCTGTTTTGACTGGTAGACTGTTCTGGCTGCTACATCCAGGCCAACATGGGTTGCCTGAATGGCATTGAACCATTTACCAAGTTGTAGGAACACGATATGGGTGGCCAAATACAATTTGTTTAGTGCCAGATGCAAACTGAATAGAATATTCTGTCAAACAGTTTGCAAATAAGCCAGAGCTTTTTCATCATTAATTTTAAAGTTTCACATCCTGGTATTCAGAACATTATAGCATTTGTCATTATACTGCAAATTACAAAACATGTTTTGTTTAATAATGCAAAGGGAGCATCGTGAACTAACCAAATAGGCAGTTGGTTCACAAATTTAGGATTTTCAGAGTTCATGGTTCTGTATTATTCAAAGGCAGCTTTATTGACCAAATAGAATGTGTATACTTTCTATACTTTCGCGACCGAGTAAAAAGTGCGGGCTGTCTGTAGTGATAGCAGTGAAAAAAAAGGTGCTTTCTGGCTCAAATGCATGCTGGTGCCACTATCTTTTAGAACGTGCTACGATGATAATTTTTTAGTATGCATATAATTTGTTTGTTTGTTCAAAATGCCTTACAGGCCCATTGTGATTGAATGAGAGTACATGAGTTCCGCATCTTCTATAAATAGTACCTAACGATATGCATTGTGACATCTTATTATCAATGATTACGAGTGATCTCGTTAACTGAAGAGCTCCGTCTGAGTGCTTTAACATGCTGAGCGCTTTACATCTTGAATGAGATAATCATTACTACAGTAAAAACCCATTAATTCGCACTCGGTTAATTCGAACTGATGCCCTGGTCCCGGCATAGCCCTGTGTATTTATATGGGGGAAAACTCCCGATAATTCGAACACGTCGGTATTCACAACGGCTAATTCGAGCTGGAAGCCCCTGGTTTTCATTGCTCGTCGCAGAAGTCGGCCCAAAGTGATCACAATATGTTGCAAAACCAAACCAGACCAAATTTGCTATAGATGCAAAACAACGAAACACTAGCATTTCTCAGCACATGAGAATTCGGACGCTGTACTGGAGCTCTTGGGCAAGCTCCAAACGATGCTCATGGAGTCGCGACAGAAGAAATGCAAGCAACTGCAAATTACTGATTAGTTTTCATTTTGATTGCGTTCACTATTCCATGTAAATAAACATGTTTTGGAGCATAAATCGCGTGAAATAGTATTTCGCATTAGGGCTCACTGCTCACATGAATGCATGTCGGTGCCTCTTGTTACTGGCGTATCACCGACTGATCAAATAAATTGTTCGCTGTTAGAGCTCCACGAACATAATTTATGAAATCACTTGCGACAAACGCACCTAGTTTGCGATAACGAGTCCAGAGGTTGCTTCTTTGGATTCTGCCTGCGACGTGTGGTGTGATGTCCATTCATTTTGGCGCCCGCCCACTAATTCGAACTCCGCTTAATTCGAAGATTTTTGTGGTCCCTTTCAAGTTCGAATTAATGAGCCTTTACTGTATTTCATTTTTGCTTGTTTCATATTTGATCAGTTACAGTAATCGCGGACTGAAATGCAACATAGTTTTTTTTTTAGTATAATGCTGGCTGTGAGCACTTGGTTGTGATAACAGTGACGTGCCGCTGCAAGTCTGGCCTCTAAAGATAATGTTGGCTCTGATGTAGCTGTTCAAGTAAAAGTGAAGCTGATATGACACAAATTGTAAATGCTGGAAACGTAAGTATGTGAATTACTTGGCCCTAAATTTTCAATTTTCAATCTGCGAGTACTGTACAACTGATGAAGCAATGTATTTGGAAACTACTCAAATGGTATTCAACATTTTTATAGGAACAATGAGATTTGAGGACTGGAACGAATAGCCCAGCATTCACCTCATAATTCAGAAATTTTCAATGTAATATGCAATATAGAATAACTATGAAAGCCAGTATAAGAAAAGCGAGAACAAATACATAAAGCTCCCTTCTCTTCTACCAAGTAAAGCTAATATTTGGGCAAGTTCTGAAACTTTTAATTGGTGATGTGGCTATAGTTTCTAATTCTACACTTTTACCGAAGACTACTTTCGCTGGGCATTCTGAGATCTGCACACCAACCGGGTCTGGTGCATATGCATGCGTGTGGGCTATAAACTAATAGCCTGAGAAATGGTTATGCCAGTCCTGGAACTTTCATATGTCTCCTTTCACTGGCTGCCTCCTTAAGCAGGCTAAGTGGGATGAGGGCTGTTGCTACGGTCTTGGGTGCCCTGCAATTTCCAAAATGCTTGTGCATGGGTTCGTTGCCGTATCATGTCATGGATGTGTCGCTGGAGAAACATGGTGCACGCATGCTTCAGCCGTCAGCCACCATACGTGTCACTCCAATAGGAGAATCTATCGTGCTCACTGTTTCCTTTCCTTCGGCAGGTTAGCCCTGTAATGGGGATCTCTTAATGGCGTAGTTTCATTCAGTGACTGCTGGAGGTCAAACTGGTGTTAAGTGGAATGCAAAAGCAGTATATCAGCTTCCATAGAGGGACAATGTGCTTGATGCTTTTCAGATTATTCTTTTGAAAGTGTATGGCGCAGTCCTGTGCACTTATTCTTCGCTTGTGTCCGTGTCTCTTTGCGCTACCTGCCTTAACATGAGTTCCCACAAACTAGCCCAGTTATCCGTTCTCGTAAGAATTTTCAGTGCTTTAAGTAGGTCTGTTTGGTTTGCTCGCATCAGTAGATTGATGTAATTCTTGAAGTGGCATCAATCGGAAACCTATCAAAATGCATTATTCTTTGGGAAGCTCTGTAAGCAGCCTAGTGGTAGCACTTTAGCCTTAAAAAATATTTGCCGACTAACAAGCTTGTTATGGCAGCTTCGAAAAAGGTGTCATAAATTAGACACTTGAAGCCGAAGCTGTTACTCCAAAGAGATGGAAATTCTGCTACCCATCATTCTTTGGGCAGGGTATACTACTGGATATACTGAACCCCATATTTCCTCTAGCAATTCCTGTATGAAACTCCTGTGGTTACTGGTCATTGTTCTGCATATGTTCTCAGCTGGCCCGTAGCCAGGGGGGGGGGGGGGGCGCCCCCCGAAATTTTTATGATACATGATGTTTTACCGAAAATAAACAATGAAAATAGGCGTTTTTCTCAAATAGTCAAGGCTTTCAGCAAGTGCCCCCTCCCCCCCCCCCCCCCCCCCCCCCCGAAAAAAATTCCTGGCTACTGGCCTGGTTCTCAGACCATCGATAATCATCAAATACATAACACAGCACTGTTGTTTCCTTGGATGTTAGATTGGAGCTTAGGTATCTGCCCTTGTTGATCACTTGTCAGTATATGAAACTTGCTGAATATATGCATATATTATGTGGACATTACAGGAAGCAAGTGTATATAATTATAAATATATATTATACGATAATAAATTGTTGGCAATGTTGATCCTTGATTCACACTGTCACTTCAACATCAACCACATTTGCTCGTCTTTGTTTTTATTCCTCGAGCATCGAGGTGGTTTTGATGTCGCTGATCAACACACATCTGCATTGCTCTTTCACGACGTAAGTAAAACCCTCCATGAACTGCTATTTAATGGGACTTAACCCATATATGCCCCGTGTCCTACATATAGGACGCTTCTTTGATGCACTCTAACATCGCTATTTAGCTGATGACTAGCGCCACCTACAGCACATCAAACAGGCCTCATTCTCAACGTGTGCAATGTAGTACTCTAGTGGCGCGACCGGCCAGGCTCTGGCGCCAGCCTTTCACACGGATGCCGCGTGTTTGCTTCCTTGCTCATGCAAACGTAAAATTGCCAGGTTAGTCACTGCGTGGCTCAGCGGTTTCTATATACATAGGTTGGCCAAGAATATATATATATATATAGTTGAAGGAGTGGTTGCCTTTGGTTGCCGTATGAGAGGTGGCACTGCAAGAAAAGTTATTACGTCGACGTTTCGGTCAGAGCCTGACCTTTCTCAAGACGAAATGTTCGTGCATATATATATATATATATATATATATATATATATATATATATATATATATATCATATTTACCACACGCGCTAATAACATTCGCTACAAAGCGATTGCTCATCACATGCCTAGGCTTACGGCGCGCTTCCACTATAGTTTTGGGTCATGGTACAGGACACAGTGCTCAGCATCGAAAATGAAAACGGAAACACCTCTTTATTTATTGTGGTGGTTGGAAGAGAACAATAAAAGATTACAAAGTAACCAAACAAATTTCACTAATTTAACAGCTTTCCAAACTATTACGAGGATTCGCAAAGAAGAAGAGACGTGAGATGGACATGTGCAGAACTTAACATATACTGAGCTTTAGCTGCTTGGCTGATTCGCGCTTTTTAGCACTATTCTGGTTCACGCTTTTAGTTAGGAAAATCAGACGATAGTGATGTAAAAAATTAACGATGAACTCAGCTGCAATGCCTTCAGAATGATCTGGACAACCAAGCCCGTTTTTTTTGCTTTGCCTTAACTTCACTCAAAATATCGAGTATGCTATCAACGTGCAGCTCCAGCAAACTGAAACACGTTGTGAAGGCTTTTTCTAAACGGATAAAGCAGGACACCTCTGTCTTTCATGTGTGTCAATTGTGCAAGGTGTTCGAGACTTTCAGCCGACTCCTTTTGCATTGCAAGAAGCTTCAGGCGCTCTTCGCAACCAGACCTCAGTAGGCATTTTGGCGCTACATATCCTGCTATAAAAATGTCAGCCGGTTATCACTGCCAGATATAACACATGACGCATAGTCTGGCGCACTCTCTGGGAGCGAGCTCTGCGCGGCAGCTACATTGTCACTCTCTATAAACTTGTCCATTAAGCGCTGTTTACCAGATGGAACATTTTCAGCACCCGAATTCGCGGGTAGAAGGGCATGGAGCACTGCAGGCTCACAGTTTCCCTTTGAAGCTGAGTGGGCAAGATTGTTGAAGCTCGAGCAGTTGATAGTGATAATGAACTGCTGTGGTGTTGGGTGCGTGTTACATCCAGACGACTGCCTGACAATGCCAAAAACATGCTCAACAGGATCTTGGCTTACTCTGGATGTCATAAAGTACCTGTAGCCTAGTTTCTCAGTGAGATACTGAAGCAGAGAAAGCACACTTGACCAGGGGCGTAGCCAGAAATTTTTTTCCGGGGGGGGGGGGGGAGGGGGGGTTCAACCATACTTTATGTATGTTCGTGCGTGCGTTTGTATGTGCGCGTGTATATATACGCAAGCAAAACTGAAAAATTTCGGGGGGGTTTCAACCCCCCAACCCCCCCCCCCCCCCCCTGGCTACGCCCTTGCACTTGACACTGTCACTCGCAGCCCTGCAGCTGTTGACTGGCTCAGGAATCCTTTCTGTCCCTTCGTGTGGTCTTCCCATGATGAAAGATCCTCCTGAATCGATTGCAGCTTCTCAACACTTGCTGAATTTGGGCGCAGCGCTTCAGCTGGCAGCTGTATTGAACTAGCGCGCTGAATCGTTGAGTGACCCGCGCCAGCCCGCGCCTCGCCTAGGAAAAGGCGCAGTGGCGCCACGAGAAACCCTAGCGGCGGTCCATGGTATTTCCGACCGCCAAAAGAGGCGGCGTGGCCGGGCGGTCGTGCCACTAGAGTACTTCTAGTTCACTATTTCATGCTGCCCCGTGCCGACCGCTTTCTGCGGGCAAACGCGTGCTTTGTGTGAAATACGTCATGGAGAGGAAGAAGTGCAATGTCGGTGTGCACGTGAAATGTTTCAGGGCTTACTACATCCGCACATAGCGCCCCTAATGCCCAGTGTCATTGAAAAACTGTGTTGCGTTTACCTGGCAGTAAATAAAAAACTTGTCCTTTCTTTTGAGTAGAAGTACACTTTGTGTGAAAAAAAAATATATATATATATTTGTATATTTGTTTTGTCGTTTTTTCTCAGTTTGGGCATATATCGCGGTTAATGGGGCTATTGCTGGCGCTGCAGTTGTTCCAACATAAAAGAGCTCGATAAAATCACAATGACCATAGCCAACACTATTTGCGCAGGTGCTTTTATTTAATGTTGACCCCAAATTATAATTGATGTAGCTTGCACGACGAACTCATTGTAATGGATTGCTCACTTTCTCGTTATTGAAGGCTGTTTCAAGGGGTTTTAGCATATAAGCAGACGCGGGGGGAGGGGGGGCTGGGGGGCTCGCCCCCCCCCCCCCCCCCCGAACTGCTTCGTGGGGGGCAGAGCCCCCCCTGGCGCCGGCCCAGGATATTTTTTTAGAGCTTGGCTTAGGTCCCCAACCATTGACAACGGTCTTTTGGCCGTCCTTTCTGGCAGCTAATTCACAGGGGGCTGTTTATGACCACTTTTTCTTTTCTTTTCAGGATTTTAAAATTCGGATCATGGTCCATTCACAAGACAAACATTCACTGCAAAATGTCCTCAAACGAATTTGTATGTGCAGAATATGTTGTGCTGATGAACAACTGAAGCGATCATTTAAACAATGACAAGTTTAAAAGTCTTGAACCGCGCCGACCGGTTTTCCTAACACAAAAATGCTAATAAAGGAAAGAAGGTGACTTTTAAAGGCTCGTTTTTCTTTGTTAGACACGACATATTAATAAGAACTAACAGACAATAATGCCAAGGAAAGTATAGGAGTTATTTGTAGTAATTAGGATATAAATGTGAAGAAAGTAAAGTGGACGAAAACATAACTTGCCGCCGGCAGGGACAGAACCTGCGACCTTCGAGTAATGCGTCCGATGCTCTACCACTGAGCTACGGCGGCTTTTATTTTAGGGGTAGAGCATCGGACGCGTTACTCGAAGGTCGCAGGTTCGGTCCCTGCCGGCGGCAAGTTATCTTTTCGTTCACTTTACTTTCTTCACATTTATATTCTAAATACTACAGATAACACCCCCTATACTTTCCTTGGCATTATTGTCTGTTAGTTCTCATTAAAATTCCAAATAATAATACAAGGCAATTCGGCACAGTCAGTCAGTTAATGCTTTCGCACACACTTGGTCTCCAATAAAAAAAAGAGTAATTTCTAGGTACTTACAAATGTACCCTTGACATGTCTGCCTATAAGAGTGCCGAGAAAAGACGTTACGCATTTTTTATTTATCAGCAGAGGGTTTTACTATACCAGATCGGTGACCGAAGAGCAGCTCAAATACTCGTCCAGAAAACAACCTTTGGCGGAAGAAGTTGTAACCGCAGCTTCGCACAAGGTGTAGTGGTAGCAAATGGTATTTGCTACCTTCTGAGAATTATTTTTGGTCATCTTAAAGTGAGTTCAATGGCATAGGTAAAGCTTCCTGTGCCAGCATTATAGCCTCCTGTTTGGTGCATGTTAATAATAATAATAATATCTGGGGTTTAACGTCCCAAAACCACGATATGATTATGAGAGACGCCGTAGTGGAGGGCTCCGGAAATTTCGACCACCTGGAGTTCTTTAACGTGCACCTAAATCTAAGTACACGGGCCTCAAACATTTTCGCCTCCATCGAATATGCAGCCGCCGCGGCCAGGATCCGACCCCGCGACCTTCGGCTCAGCAGTCGAGCGCCATAACCACTATATATACCACCGGGGGTGCATATGTTTTAACAACGTATAGCATGCCAATAAAAAAATTCGTGAGATCCCACGCATTGTGGGAATCGATTTTATGCGATGCACTCAGCGAGTAGCAGCCCATGCGGCCTTCTTCGCTATGAGCCAAGCGTTACGAGGTCGATCGATGTTTTATGTGTAAACTGAAAAATAAATCTGGAGTCTCCACTAGAGACCTTCATAATGACATCTCAGTGTCGGCACCCAAGAGACTAGTTATATTACATTATTTAATTTGATTGTCGGTCTCTATCTTTATATATACCGGCTGTGCCGGGCTGTCCCAGCTAGCTTGGACCAAGATTTAAAAAAAAAAAAAATGTGCTCTAGGAAAGTTCTACCTGTTGTATTTTAGCGGTAGTCTTGTGTACATAACTGATTAATTACTAATTATATCATTGGGTTTAATTAGCCAACTTTTTTATTCTTGCTCGAATCGGCAAAATATTAACTTTACGTTGTACCTCACCTCAAATAATCCCAGAATCAAGCATTTATTTTTTGCTGAAATCTGCCTGGTTGATGTTTCCGAGAAAAAAACAAAAGAAGCGTGCGAAACACGCCAAATATGACCCCTCATGTGGAAAACTGCGCCAAAAAACCTTTGTCTACCAAAATCCTTTGTCTACGTTTTTCGCGCAGTTTTCCACATGATGCGTTACCAACTTGCCCAACAGTCTGTTCTTCTAAGCCAAATAAGAAATACACGCACGCTCGAGAGGCGCTATACTCCAGCGCTTCCAAGCGTTCTTTAGTTGATACACGGCTGCATTCGTTCACCACCGCATTGTACAGGGCTTCACGCTCGATGATGGACGCGTCAGCAGCACGTTTTGATGCGCCTCCATCAAATAGAACATTCCTTTTAAAAGGACATTACCGTGAGTGAGTTTTACAATACTCTACTTTTATTTATAAGTTCGTGACGCTAATCAATAAGTAAGGGACGAGGAGTATCCGGAGCCATGTATAGGCACCAACCTCTCCTTAAACACATTTAATAAAAAAAATAGCGTGAAGCTCTCAATGGACGCCGGTATATATATATATATATATATATATATATATATAATATATATACGTGGGGAGAGTGAACGAGAAATGTGGAAGAGCTAGCAAGTCGGGCCCCCGCCCCTTCCGGCAAAATGAAAGCTCTCCGCCTATGAGCAGACGTGATATGAAGGGCCATGAGCATTCTTTCATATTTGAAAATTCAAGTAGGGAATGTACCGAATGATGGAAAAATGTGCATGCCCGGCATTTAGAAGCCTGATAAAAGCTAGATAAAAGCGTGTTGATGCTGTCAAATTTCCCGCTGTTCAACTTGGAAGTGCTACCGTAAGGGGGAACGCTGAAGCTGTCCTTTCGTGCTTTTTTTCTTTTTTTGATATTGCGGCACAAGTCTTAATCAACGTGTAGCACTGATAAAGCAACACAGAAGCGATAGAAATTATCCTATACGAACCACCATGTCACGGACTGTCATGGTTTTGGGATTGTGTTTGACATTTTTGAAGTCGTCCCAATAGTAGCATTTTGAACCAACTTGATGGGCCATAGTAGTCTTGCGGGTTAATCAGAGCTAACAAGTTGGCGGCAAAAGGCAGCAGAATTCGACGATGTTCGGAAGAGTACTACTGCTCTTTCTCATTGCCTCTCATCGGCGGCAGGCGAGGGGCAATGTGTAGGAAAAGCTTAAGGCGGGGGTTGATTTCAGCTTTTGAAAAAAATCGGCAGATCCCACGCAGTGTGGGAATCGATGTAATGCGAAGCAGCCAGCAAAGAGCTGCATATATCGTCTTGTTTGTCATTGAGGCTAATGAAGTCATTCATGTCGTGACATCTAGTTCGCCATATATCGCGAGATTGTCATACATGCATGCGTGTACAATCGGTATATGATATTGCTAATGAAACATATATTCTGCTACATATATAGGATGCGTGACCTGCTATTTATGTTCGGCACTCCTGTCATGCCATACCAATTTAGGTATATATCCAGTTAACAAAATGGCCGCGAGTGCACCATGAGCGTGGCGTCTAAATCATACCTACATGACATGCATGTCATGATTTTCGTGTTACCACCTGTTATTTATGTTCGCCACAAAGACGTCGCGCAATACCAATTTTGGTCTATATCAAGCTAGCGAAACGGCCGCCAGCGCACCATGAGCGTGGCACTTAAGTCATGCTGTACATGAAATACGTGTTATGATTTTCATGTTACCACCTGTTATTTGTGTTCGTCACACAGTCACGTCGCGTGATACCAATTTTGGTATATATCAAGCTAGCGAAACGGCCGCCAGTGCACCATGAACGTAGCATGTAAGTCATGCTGTGCATGACATGCGTGTCATGATTTTCATGTTACCACCTGTTATTTGTGTTCGTCACACAGTCACGTCGCGCGATTTAAATTTTGGTGTATATCGAGCTAGCGAAACGGCCGCCAGCGCACGATGATCGTGGCACGTAAGTCATGATGTATGTACATGACATGCGTGTCATGATTTTCCTGTTAATTCCTGTTATTTATGTTCGTCACACAGTTACGTCACGAGATACCTATTTTGGTGTATATCAGGCTAGCGAAATGGCCGCCAGCGCACCATGAGCATGGCACGTAAGTCATGCTGTGCATGACATGCGTGTCATGATTTGCACTTTAGGACCTGCCACTTATGTTCGTCATACACTTTTGTCACGCCATACCAATTTTGGTATATATAGCAAACTTTGTTTCGTTCTGTGCAGCGCCATTCACACATTCGTTGACCTAAAATCCCGACCTGCCCCCTTCCCCTACCCCTTCACGAGAGGCATGGGAGACTGCCCTCCTCAACTGCTCCTCACTGTAGTCGCAACGGGCTCTGGTGCGACGGGCGCGAGACGGGGCCTCGTCATGCGGTGTCCCGGACTAGGGACGCCGACCATGTACCGGGGTCATGCTTTGGCCCCCAAACTTTCTTTCTTTTTCTTTTATAATAAATGTTTTTCATCATCATCATCGTTGACTTGAAGTGTGGTTGGAGTGTTTTCGTGACCTTCCGTGCGCAATGCCGCCCGCTCCCAGCGCAGCGTATTATGACGAGTAATCGGGTCAGCGCGCTCTCGATACGAGGGAAAACTGCGAATTTTCGGCTGTGTAGACCCGTACACCATAGGTGTGCGGGGGGGGGGAGGGGGAGGGGGAGGGGGGCGGCCGCCCCTCCCCTAGTCACCTAAGAGTAGGGGGGCGCAAAGTCTGCCCCATATCTATTGACTTAAAGGGTGGGGGCGGGGCGCTGTGACGAACCTTCGCCCGCCTTCGCCCCCCCCCCTGAAGGGGGACCCTGCGCACGCTTTAGCATGCCTATGCCGTACACGCTGCGACCGGCCGCTGAAACGTCGACGGACGTCAGTGCTGTACCTGAAGTGACTCACGGGGACATCGCAACTACCTTGTCTATTCCTCGAGCTTCGTGACCCCGCAGGAGATAAAAGCGTTGAAGGCCCTTGGGAACACAAACCAAGCTCATTCTATTTCATTCAACTTTTGTCTTCTGGTTGGGGCCATGGCCTTCCACTGCGTCGCCGCTCCCGGTGCCGTTCGACTCCGCGACTGCCGCAGTACGAGCCTCATCTTTCTGCAGGCGAAGTCTCTCACGCGGTCGTATCCGAGCAGAAGCGTATAGGCTCCCAATCGGGATTCGTCTCCTGCCACAGCTTGGATGGCCTGCCTACGAATGTAGTTTGTACCGTTCTTTTGTCTCGCCCCAGCATTTCAATCACCAAAAAAGGTTTTCCAGCTCACGTGATAAGAAGTGGACGCCGGGCACTCGGACATGCGGCATGGTCCGTGTCGAGGCCGGCGTCCCTGATACGTGCCAGCCAGCCACAAGCTGCGCCGCTTCGCACTTGGCATGCGGTTACAATAATTGTGCGCGGCCTTTGGAATGTGGAAGAGATTTGTGTTCACACCGACTTCCGTGTCCTCGTCGTTCTGCTGAGGTTCGAGAACCCAAATACAGCGCACAGCACCCCGTCTACGCGGCGATCGCAGAAACGTTTCCGCGCGTTCACTGGCACGTGTGGTCCCCCATGATGGTCGACTGGCATCCCGGAATTCCCAGCCGTGACGCGGGTGCCAGGTTCGTAATACAGGGTTCGTAGCAGGTTGCCCTCGAGTTCTTGGTATACTAAAGGTCATATAACGAAGTTCAATGTACGATATTCTCGATATAACGAAGTATATCACTATTCACAGCTGCGTGTCCGTAGAACGCCATGTATTTTGAACATCGTTATTTTATCCGTGGTTTCAATTTCACGAAGTTTCAGTGTTGCCGCAGAGGAAGACCGAGGCGATAAATTGAAAGTTCTGCTTGCGCCACTGGTAATACGGTTGAGTGCTTCCGGTTGTCGCCTTGATTTTTATGCGATTTTAGACCGCAACTCTTTTCGTTTTGTGGCGTGCTGTTTCAGTATGTGGCGTGCGACGGTTATCGACGTTGCGTGTTCATCGAAGCGAGTCGAAAGCAAGTGCATGGTTTGATTCGTTGAACATGATGGCATCGGCGTCACTCTACTCCGGGCAACACCCGATGCTTCGATGACAAGCCGCGGAGGCAGAACAGGTACGATATATTCGCTTATTCCAATTTACCACAGCGCGTTCGGCCTGACTTACTGTCGGGTTCACGCGTGACGTATGGCCGCTGCGAAGAGGTCTTCGCCGGCGCGGCGTCAAATCGCGGTCGCCGGATCTCAGTATCAAGAAATTTATTTTTTTCTCGTTGAAAAAAAATTGTTTTTAGTACTGCCGTATTGTTCAAACATTCTTCCGGCACTTCCCGAGCAATAAATAAATAAATAAATAAATAAATAAATAAATAAATAAATAAATAAATAAAGACACAAGACTTTTGCGACTTCGCTTTGCTTGAAAAGGTCGAACCTCTTCAGTATAACGAAATAAATTGCCGATTTTATCGACTTCGTTACATCGAGGTTTAACTATATTTGTTAAAAAGTTGGAACAGATTTTCATGTTTAGACGAAATTGGAACTGCCTAGACTAATTACAGCCTGAATTATGAACGCGAGCGCTGCCGAGCATTAAATATGTGTTTTAGAGATGGCCCGCAATCTAGCCCTACACCCTGAGAGCAAATCTAGCGAAAGCGGCAATACGATATAAATCAATATGCGAAGGCAAATACGCATAGACGAAATGCAACTTCTCAAAAAAGAAAAAAAGAAAAGCATTACACGTGCTAATGGCGAGTCATAGTGGGAAATGGTTTCAAGCACGCGTTTTAACTTTAAGGAACTGAAATATATTTGAACGAAAGGGGTTCGCTCTTGAAATGAGCTTGTCTTTTTGGGAAATGCACAGGGTGCTGTCCTTTTTTTTTGTGTTTTGTGTAGGCTGTAACACGTACTGCTACAAGCTTAAGGAAGTCATTAATAAATTTCTTTACGTATTGCGCATGTTGCGCAAGCATGCAGTATATGATGATGCACACCTTAGAGGCCGCACGCACCCGTTCGTCCATTGGCTTTGTTCTCCGCTTCTTTCGCATCTGGCTTACTGAGTGACGTAATCAGCGAGTCCGGCCGCTATTCGCTTTCCGACCAACGCGTTACGCAAATTCACGTACCAGAATAGCATGGAACGATGGCGAGCGAAACCAAGAAAGGGAGTGGGTGAAATGTCATCTGGACAGCACCTCCCCCCCCCCCCCCCCCTCGATCGTTTCTTCTTGCGTCCACGTTTTGTTGCGCTATCCGGATAACATTTTTTTCTGTGACTGACCAACAAGCCCATTTCGCCACACTCGTCGGAGTAAGTGATGTCAATTTTATATATATATAGCGTTTTCTAGAATTAGCGCAACTCGGGAAGAGAGAAGTAATGAAGATAGAAAGAGAAGGCTAGCACTAAACTTGCGACACCAACTCGCCCAAACTGCCGCCATTTTTTGAACATGCGTAGGCTGGCGCTAACTGGTCACGTGCCAGGTATCCTCTCGCGCGGAGGTGTCGCAAGGGTACTCTCACATTCTATCCCGATGTCCCACCCCCGACTCAAGCGGCGCATTAGTTTTCCGGTTGCATCTTGTTATGCACACCCGTGAGCAAAAGTATACCGACCACGGAAGCGCGAGCCGAAATCGCTTTCTACGCCGCCTATTCGCGAGCCATCCGCTGTCGAGGGCATTGCTTTGACAGCGTAGCTGTCGAGGGCATTATGTATGCTCTGACGAAATTTGTCACAGAAATGCTCTCGACAGCAAACTGCTCGCCACTACTCGGCGCAGACGGCAAGAGGTATACGGACAGCAATGGTCGGTAAACTTTTGCTCACGAGTGTACGTACATGTATTACTGTTTGAATGTACTATGTGTAAATAATGACTGTGCATAGGGAATGAGCCAAATTTCAATTTACCAAGAAAACTTCCGTGTGGAGTGGGGAGTCAACCCAGACGGTGTCCACCATAAGCGTGCGAAGACTTTCGAATCGCCCCCCCCCCCCTTCCCCCGTTGGTCGAATCCGACAGAAATCGAGCTTCGAAATGGATGCAAAAGTGAACACGAATCGATGACGTACTTCACACAAAGCCCCGCCATTGGTCCCCGGCTTTCCGGAACTATAGAGGTGAAAAGTAAACAGTTTTTGGATTGCAACATCATGGAGTCCTCGGCCACCGTTATCGTCAGAAACCTGCATGGTCATAATCCTGCATTTTACGCAACGACGGTACAGGTCAAAATGAGTTAAGGTATGGGGCAGACTTGGAGCCTCTTTTAGATGCCCCCTCCCTCCTCACAGTGCGCGCACTCTATAATGTCTACCGCCCAACCCTCGCGATGCCGTCTTGGTCTCCAACCCCGACAAATAGGGTTGGCTAAGTCTGTGGCCTCATGTGGAAAAGAATGATTGCCCAGAGCCCCGAGCTGGAAAGCAATTGGAGTCAAGTTTAGCACAGTAACGTCTGGACTATAAGGAGCCTTCATAAACGTGGCCACACCGTTGAACGCGTGCGTTTATTACTTACGCAGGCTCCCTAAAACGTGAGCTGTATATATGTGTCCTCGTTCACTGCATCGCCTACACGAACGACGCGGAGCTTGCACAACGAACTGTAAAAGGAAAGCACTTTCAGGCAACACGACGTGGGCAAAGGCGGCGAAGCAAGGTTTTGAACGAAGAATTTCACTGCGAGCTCTGCCGTTTACGAAATTTACTCTTCCGGCCTCTTCGTCAAACTAGGCCGCAGGCAATCTTGCTTTTTAGCGTTAGTGAACGATCGAATGTCATATTTCATTTTCTTATGTTCCTGCAAACGTTTCGCCAACATGCCTGTCAATTTGCAAAAATGTTCGCAGGCCTACTATATATACTATGACGAGAAACCCTGTGACATACAGTTTTGTGACATCGATAGCTCCCGCAAAACGCGTGTCAACGTTGAGTTTATTTCAGCCATTATTTGCAAGGATTTTGCAAAATTCGCTAAGCTTTCCTTGGGGCGATTGTCTTAGTCTTGAGAAATCTTTTCTTAGCGTAAATAAGAATGAAATTCAGTAGTTGTGGGGGGTTTTACGCCCCAAAACCACGATATCATTATAAGAGACGCTGTTGTGGAGGGCTCGGGAAATTTCGACCACCCGGGGTTCTTTAAAGTTCACCTAAATTGAAGTACGCGGGGCTCTATCATTTCGCCTCCATCGAAATGCGGCCGCCGTGACCGGGATCTGATCCCGCGACCTCCGAGTCATGAAACGAAAGTTGCGGAATAAGGTGTAAAATAAAAGCATGCAACCCTACATTACAACTATGCAGGTTCTGTCCTAGGGAACTTTTTCGCGAACTTTCTCACTCTTCCATTTATATTACATGGTGCTCTCAGCATCCTGAGCCTGAAAGCAGGAGCCCGTGGCTAGAGAAACAGAGGGTAATGAGTACCCTCGTGGGATCCTCGTATGTAGAAACAGGCGTGCGCAGGGTTCCCCATCAGGGGGGGGGGGGGGGAGGCAAAGTTTCGTCTCAGCCCCCCTACCCCCCCTTTTTTTTGTCGATCGAGTCCAGAAGACAACACGCTTAACAATGGATTAAAGAATGAAAATGAAGAGATGACGTGCTTCTAACAGTGGCCTGCCTTTGATCCTTAGTGGAGTAAATAGAGGAAGTAAACAGCTCTTGGAAGGCAACGACAATGGCCTTCGGCCGCCATTATTGTTAAAAGCCTACGTGTCCATAACCCTGCTCTTTAAACAATGACGGAACAGGTCCGACCGAGTAAAAGTACAAGGCCGACTTTGTCCCCCTCCCTTAGGTGATTTGGGAGCCCCCCCCCCCCCCCCTGCCCCCCTCGTGCGCACGCCCTTGCATGTGCAGAAAGCTGACCTTCACTCTCATGCGGAAGGAGTCCGTATGTGAGAATTAAAGGACCGGCTCAGAACCCCCATCCAGTGGCCGTAGTATTTCAACACGAATGCTATTCGCAATGCCCATAGACTGTCGCGCCGCCAAGCGGAATTCAGGAGCGTCCTCCCGAGGAGGGTTAGTAGACAAAATGGAAAAACTACGCAGCCGCTCCCTTGTTCGGCTGTGCTAGCCTCAGTGTTAACGCGAAGGCAAGAAAGGAACACTACGACTTTGCATGTTCCCTGCATCAGTGAACAAACCGGGCCCTCCGTGACATGAGAAATCTGATTCTTTCTTGCGAGACGCGAAGTTTTCGTGAAAATACGTGGCAACTCACGCTTTCAATGCTAGACCAGAGCGTACACACACAATCAGCTTCGCGAGGCTTTCTGTAGCCACGTAGGTTAGTTAAATGTTATCGTCTGACATATTCAGTTGAAGCTCACCCTGTTTTACTTGCATATAGCATTGGTCAGTGTTTCTTGTAGTGCATGAGTCCCATAACACAGTACGCGGGAGGTCGCGCGGGCTCGCGATGTGCTCTTGTATAACTGAGCGATCTCAAGTTGGCGATACATTAAAATAGGGCCTCTATCCTTTGTCAGCAAAGCGCTGTTACGAATCGTGCGAGCGACGTTTCAATCATTCGAGGACGCGTCTGCTCGACGCCTTTCGTGGAGCGAACGCTTTCTATCCACGCCGTTCTTCGCCAGTGTGTTGGGTTTCGTAACCACCACTGCGCCGCTTGTTTTTGTACGTTTGTTGATAGGTAGCAGCACACTGCAAGCGATTTGCTTGTTGACCGGTCTGAGAGCAAAATGTTCTCCGCGCCCAGACTTCTATCTAATTACAAACGTGGTGACGCGGAGTGGTCGAAGTCGTTCGGCGGAGGAAATTCTTCAGATTGCTTTCAGCAGTGATGTTGAAAGAAACCATCTTGACGACGAGGATTTTTCACTGGACGTAGAAGACTGCGAAAGCACCGAGAGTGACAGCGACGATGAACCACCAGCTGCTAACTCACGAGGAGCGAGTTGCACTTCACGTCCCCTCGTGCGTTAATGTTCTTTCACGCTCGTAAGTCACTTTGATTGTATTTAATGTATAATATCCTTGAGCGAGATCAAAATAAAAGCATAGTTCCTCTTGTGCATTGCATTTATCACAATTATTGTGGATATTATGGAGCGCCGCATGCCGCCAACACGCTCGAGCTCTACCAGCGAAGCGAAATGGTTATAGCGATGGAATGGGCAGTCACGGCCACAATCCACGCCTCTCGGCTAACTTCTTCGTTGCGAAAAGCATACGTGTGCATTCTTTTCGATATTCATGTTTCGATCGTGCTGATCGAACCTGCAACATGCGAGTAAAGCGAATTGCACACGGCTATAGTCTCAGCATGGCTGTGATACAAGCGCTACTGAATGGGATGTTAAATGCTTGTGTTCCGTTGAAGACGTAACTCCGCGTTCCCGACTGCGCAAGTAATGACGACGGCGTATTATGTTTGCAAACCATCACCACGTTAAACGTGTGGTCCCGTGCAGCAGCGATGGCACTACTCGCTGGCAGCCTACTACTGCCGCAAATCCGTCAGGCAGGCTCGGTACGTACTACCTCGGAGTGCCGTTCAGCTCATACGTCAATTCTAGTTCATACAGTTTTATGTAGCACGCACAGGATTTCGCAAAGCATCGTTATGCACGGTAACGGAGCTGAAATATAAACTTTCACACCGCAGCAAATAATTAGGTGGCGAGTACTTAGCATTTTCCATGGTTTGGGAAAGTATTTTAGTCCCATATCCATTTCAGCGCAGCTCATGACTTCATCCGGTGGAAGTGGCACGGGCCGCACGTCCGCACGTCCTATCTGTTCCTATGCTAACAAACGGGTTGACCCTCCTCCTGGCGCCATCTTGAAAAGCACGGCGCGCCACCTATAGTTCGTGGGCATTGCGAATACTATACGGTAAGTACATTTGGGCTGCACGAATACGCCGAATTCGTCCCAACGAGCGTATTTTTTATGCGATTGTATACGTATTGCGTCACGAAAGGGGGAACCGCTCACGCCGAGAGGGCACGAAGTAGTTGTCAGAGAATTCGTGTAGATAGGAGGCGCATAACGTTAAGGTAACGTGCGAGACAATGCGATATGGCCCTGGTGCTTACGTACCTAATGTATACACATGCACGGATACGGGTGAAGGTATATGGCCGAACGAACGCCACAGAACGATTACAGTGTGGCGTTTACGTTGAATTGCTTTAGCTCAGGATCGCCCATCTGAATACGCGGTAAAGGAGGACTCGTTTTTATCGGTAACCACTGCACTGGTCTTGATTCCGTTTATTGTACTTCAAGGATAATAGTGTAATATGTGTATTAAGAAGACGTTTTCTTTTTAGGCTGGCACTTATTTTTGGAAATATGCTTGTAACAACAACAACAACGTAAAGCCACGAAGCTACCAGGCTTGATGCCAAACCGATATCGAAATCATGCAGACAAACGAAAAGCTCTGCACCTTAAGAATACTTCGTTATACGTGTCAATTCATTGTAAAGGCCGGCTACCGTAACGTTTGCAATATATCCAGGACGTAGGGAATAATTTATACGCTTCAATTCTATGTAGAGGCGTTTGACTGTAAACTGAACCTAATGATGCATCTGAGGCGCACAAAATAGATACGTAAAACATTGGTCTGAAATACATGTTCAACTAATTTTTGTGAGTATTATTTCCCGAAACTCTTGCAAGCTTTGTAATAATATCACACGAGAAGCAGGTGGGTATTTGTCAAATATGTCCGCTTTACATAGAGATAGCTGCAGGAATTAAGGGCGGCAGGTTAACCAGATATTAGCATGCGGTTTGCTACCCTGCACTGGGAGCAGGAAATAGGGATTGGTAAAATAGTGCCGCGAGAGAGAGAGAAAAAAAACACTCACACGGAAAAAATATCAAATATTAGGGGGAAAAAAAAGTCACGAAGTCCCTCGTGCATTCACCTAAGTCGACTCGAAGGCGTAAGCCATCTTCTTTTTCTTCTCAGTCGATGTATTGATCCTGCCCGCCACCCTCCGAAAGCTTCCTCCACCTAGCGTGGTTTTGCACTGCCTCCGTGATCGGCACACCTTTGACCAAGCTAGGATGTCATGCGACGTTACGTCACGTGACATCACGCCAGAATTTGTGACGTAATGATGACGTCACAAATGTTTGCGATCTGTAAATTCATGGTAACGTCATATGGTGACATCGTCACGTGACGATTACTTTTTGCATCGCTCGTGTTGACGCCGACGCCGCGGGACGCCGACGGTCAATTTTCGCGTTTGATGAGGCATCTAAGGCTTTCGCCTTAATATAGAAAGGAACACGCATAGGAAGGGCGTTTTAAGTATACAGTCCTTAAGAAAGGCCAGTGGATCGCAAAACGCCCTTTGCAACGCGCTCAACAACGACGTCATTTCCGCCACCGAAATGACGTCAACAAAAGAGCACGCTATTCTTCATGAATCCGCACAAGGTGCCTCTTAATTCACTACAGCTTTTCCACTTCAGACATCTTAATTCGCTTCCGGTTTCCATTTCCTGTATATCTTCGTTTACTTACGGTTTCCACTTCGCTTCCTGTTACTTCCCAGCTAAGAAATGCATCTTACTCAACTTCGGTCAAAAATGATAGTCGACGTTGTAGACATCGCATACCTTTACATAAAGTGAGCGGAAGAGGCCTACCAAGATACATGCCGTCGTGTGCATCGGGGCATTGGGTGAAGTATGAAGATGTGAGAGAGATTCGTTGTACACAGATTCCAAAAGTGCGCGCGTTGCATCTGCTGCCACGTTTTGCAATAGACACTGTGCAAATTCATCCTCTTGTATTTTCTATTAACTATTTAGCTTTCATGTTCTGATTGAGTCCTATGAAAGAGGTATTTCTCATTTTTCCCGATTCTCAGGAGCTTCCGCAATTCTACGCACGTGAGCTGCGGATGGTGTCGAGTTATTCTCGCAACTCATCGTGCTATCGCCGAATATAACTCATACACGGACGTGCTAATGCAAACGCAGTAGATAAGTGGACAAGATGTGAAACCACGCCAGTGCACCGATGTCACATGTGGTGTTCGTTCATTCAGCTATTGTGGTTCATTTCACCCGCGAAATTTCCGTCCTCACGCGGCTGTAAAAATACAATTACACATTATTCTTGTTACTAGTCGCGCTGTCACCGAATGTCTTATACGTGGCTTGCACACACAGACCACCAAAGTAGCATGCACAACGTAACAGACTAGACGTCGAACCAAAGTCAGTCCACTGCTGTCACCATGTGCACGCGTATTCGTTCAGCTAACGGTTTCACCTGACCTTGGATTCCACTCACGCAGTCGTCTCACTTGCGTTAGGAGGGGGGTGTAGAGCGTTCCTGTGCTCGAGAACAGTCGAAAAAGAAATACACTCAACTATACAATGTCTCTCAACATTTGGGAAACGTTGTCACGTTGTCCGCACGCAGTGCCATTGCATTAGGGCTAATGTCAGTCTTCATTTACGTAAGCAGCGGGGAAAAAAGGGCTCGCTTTCCTGCTCTTTTGGCCATACTTCTGACTTTCTTCGGGTTATTCCGTTAAGGTCCGGTTGTTGACTTGATTATATAATATTGGTAATATATAATAACTTACATATTTATCAAATGACCCGAAGCACAATAAATGATATAGTATTCAACTGCGCCTTAGCGTCGAAGCTTGGGCTTGTTGGTGAAACATTGGAAGCGCTGTGTGTGCGTCGCCTTCCTTTTACCCGTCTTTTCTTTCTTTTTTATTGACATAATGTAAAAGGAGGTGTTGGCGCACAAATAAGGTGCCGACTAGTCCTTAGCCCTTGAAATGGAGATCGATCATACAACATAGAAATAGCATACAAACATCAGCACACGTAAAATAAGCACACGAGCACACATATGGGAAAAACACACACACACACACACACATATATCAAATAACACCACCATAACGTAAAAGGAAATGTCCGCAAGGCAATTAATAATGTCTCTGATAATGCTACTGGTCAGCATTGAATCGAATCGGCACATGCGGGCAACATAGCACTCAACACTTGTGGTCATTATGGGGACGAATCCGCACATGTGGGCAACATAACAGTCGACACTTAATAGACCTCGGTACACACATATGTATAGTATGCATCATGTAAAGATACGTATAATAAGAAGGACATACGTATAATAATTGACTTAATGTAATATGAACACAAATGTCTTAATACTTGCCAGCAATTCTGCTGTCTTCTAAAAAGCGTTTTAACGCTTTTAAAGCGTACGTCTGTAATGCTCTGGTTGGCCACGGCTCTGTAGCGCTGTATTCCCTCCAATATTCAACTGCATTTTAACGACTCGTTCAACGATATTTCACCTGTATCATGGTGAATGGAAAATAAGTTCTCCTTATGTTTCAACGATGGACCCAACAGTTGTGCGCTTTGTGAAAGGGTGTACGTGGAATTAGCCCTGTGGCAGTCGACAACTCATCAGCCACAACTCCTGAAATTAACACATGGCTCAGAAAGTCACAGTTTCGCCGCAAGGGCGAAGCAATGAATGTGATAACAATATATTAAAATGTCATACGAAGTAAGGCTAGCAGCCAACTGCTTTAGGATCCGCTCTCGCGTAACTCTACAAAACGCTGGAGTACGGTCGCACAAGAGAGCGAAGCGGTTTTCAAACCGTCTGTCGCCTCAACGCGAAGTAAGCGGTGCGAGTGCAGCACGTACAATGGTAGGAGCCGTCTGCTGATGCCTGTCGAGATAGCGCGCGACCACGTCCTTTTGATCAACGTTTGCAGTTTCTACCCAAGCGACGCAGCCCCCCTCCCCCACCGGCGCCCCTTCATGCTCCTTCGCTCGACATAGCCGGTCGGCGCGTTTCATCTCTGCTTGAGCCGCTCACACTTGCAGTCTTCGCAAGCTTTCGCTCGCACATAGAACAAACGACGCGCGGAGCGATGTTATCGATTTGGGCTTTGTACGGAACATGACGGCGATGCCGACGGCGACGGCAAAAATGCACCTCGAGTGTCCGTATAATTGCTATCGCAATAAAACCAAATAGCCGTGAGGTATTTCATCAAGACCTCCTTACTTTCCTAATTGCAACTATCGTCACCGTCGTCATCATTTTATTTTATGTCCAATGGACGACCAAGACTTCTCGCTATGCCTTGTCCTTGTCCTGCGCCTTGTCCTGCGTTAGCTAACTCCATTTTATGGCTGCGAATTTCTTAACTTCATCATCCCACATAAATTTCTGTTGTCCCAGGCAGCGCTTCCCATTCTCTGATGTCTCAAATGGCACTCGCAGTTAATTGCGACCATAGGGTAACAAAAATGTTTGATATTGTTCTGTGTTTGCGTATATTTTATGCACGCGACTCCCGTAGATATCTTCTCCGCTATAGTTAGCCATTGATGATTATTTGATTGCATATTATAGAGATATCTACTAAAGATATCTACTAAAAGTGTTTCTATTAGCCAAAAATTATGCAGCACATGTCGAGCACCCTTTATGCACGACATCTTACGCAAACTACGGTATACATATATATAGGAGCAATATCGTGCGCATCGTTTCCTTTGTTAGCTCGCATTATGAAACCAAGAATTCCGTGGCACGTACGAGCTACGGCGTATGGGGCTTCTAAACCCTGTTTTAACGCAATGCTTTCTCTGTTGTACAAAACGTAAGCTCACGTTTCCGCGACTTGAGCTCTCGTGCGCACCACACCTTTAATTGCATATATGCGTCACGGCCCAAGTCGCGAGTAATGGCGCGGCGCCATTGTCACGTATATGCGCGCACTGTCGCAAGAATGGCTCCATTTTTCGGGGCCCGACTTGTCGCACGCCGAGCGATTGCGCAATGCGAAATCTTTCTAGCGTGTTCTCGAAAAACTAAAATGCTCTCAACAAATCGCACTCTACGCTTACTGCGAGGGCTCAGGCCTCTCTCCCCCTCAATTCATCCTCCTCCTCCTCCTCCTCCTCCTCCTCCTCGTCTATGATCGTTTACAAGTACTGAAATTTGGGCGAGCTTGTATGTATTCATACTTGAACAAGGAGCGCATTAAAACAACGGCGCAAGAAAGAACAAGAAGAAGCTCTAGTCTGGTCTTCTTCCTTCTTGTGCCGTTCTCTCATTGCGCTTCCTGTTCATGTATGATCTTGCACACGCGACGCGTACAATAGTCGCAATAAATTATCCCGCTTTTAAGGCTTAAGTTAATAGCCATTTTTATCGCCGAATACCCCGAGCTGTTCAATTTATACGTATAGCAGTCGGTGCACTTACGTCCGCGGGTGTTGCTTTCAGCGAGCTCGATATGTGATGTTGTGAGGCACGTAACGTCATGACGCCCTTGAGAGCGGGTATGAGAAGAATACATCACCTGCCACCGCACTAACTACCGGTAGTACGATGGCTGTAAATCACAGCATTCCCGAAGGAAGAGAAGTGCTGGCGAAAAACGATACAATTTTATATTTAAACCCACGAGGGCACTCCTCTCGCCAGGTTTCTCGCAAATCGTAGCTCAAAAGAAAGAAAGAAAGAAAAAAAGAAAGAAGGAAGGAAAGAAAGAAAGAAAGAAAGAAAGAAAAAGAAAGAAAGAAGAAAGAAAGAAAGAAAGAAAGAAAGAAAGAGAAAGAAAGAAGAAAGAAAAAAGAAAGAAAGAAAGAAAGAAAGAAAGAAAGAAAGAAAGAAAGAAAGAAAGATCTTGGCGTCCCTTATGCGGAGCAAGGTAACTATACTTAGTCTCAATAAGCGACAAGTGCTTGAATTTGTTGCTGAGTTGCTTGTGAAATTTTTCACACTCTCGCGCGTGGCGGTTTTTTCTGCCCTCGCTGGCACGTTCGTTTCGGTTTGACCGAGAAAAGCAAAACTTGCTGCATACTCTCGCCCACGTCCTCGCTATATCCCTCAAGAGACCTCTTTGCGGCACCGCCGCAATCTTCATGAAAGGGAACACGGAAGTGCGTGGCAAACATATCCTCGAACATCACATATGGGCGCGGCACCGCGACAGGCTGAAACAAGAGGAGAGAGTTACTTCGTGATCTCACAGAGCATAAATGGAGCTCGGCCCTCAAGAGCTCGGAATATCAACATCAACTTTGGGCTGTCCAGATAGCCTGCGATGCGGCGGTTAGGCTAGGTCTAACTGTCCCCACGTGGGAGCGGCCCGCGGTGTCACCCTAAGGGGTGGCACTTCTCCGGATCTTTTAATAAAGTTCTTCGTACCGTACCGTATCTAGCTGCCACTTACACCCCCTTTCTTGCATGTTTATTTATTTGCAGACCATATAGGCGTGCGTGAAGTTTCACCGCAACCTCCCTCCGCCCCCCTTTTTGCTGCCTCTTTTCAACGCCCTAATACCTTACGATCAGAACGCAGTGCAAAGACGAGTTGTCACGGATGGCGGAGGTGGGGGGGGGGGGGGGGGGAGTGGGGGAGACGCCCCCATCCCCCTCCTGTGCGCACGCCTGCGCCGCAGACGACCGATACAGCAGCGTTTTGTTCGTAACTGATGGGCATGTCATCGCAACCTCGATTACAGCTGAACCTGCGCAAATGTCACATAAGTATATTAGCTTTCTGTGCTGCTTGTATAAGGCAATTCTGTATAACACGTGTATTAGTATCAACTTACGAAACCATGTGTAGCCATCTTATGTCGTCCATATGTTGTCCCCATGCGAAGATGTTGTCACGTATATTTAAAACGTGAAGCGCTCTTGCTATATGTAATTTGCACTTGTACCGACGGCACGCACGACAGTAAAATCGAGTCTGATCTGTACAAACATTTGGAAAGCTTTTCTTTTGCGCCGAATGCTTCCCATGCTGTGATATCAACAGTGCTTGTCGAAGACAATGCTCCTTGCCGAGGAGTCCCAACGAAGCATCGAAAAAACAAACAAACGAAACCTGAAAAGAAAGAAAAGGACGAACTCTTTCGGGACGGGAAGTGTAGGCAGTAAAAGGAACGACACGGCTTCTCTCCTTTTATTTTCTCCGTGTGACTTCAGTAAAAACAGTTGGGATGCGGGACATACGAGTAACTGAGTGCAAGTTTATTGCAACAGGAAGAACTTGCACTCAGTTGTCCGTGTGTCCCGTGTGTTCCGTGTGGCGCAACGTGTACCAACTGACCCTTCTGCAGTTTATTTCGCGTGTTGCCGCCAGTGTGCCACGTCACATGCGTGGTACGAGGCTACCTTACACGTTCCCGTGTTCCCGCGTTCCCGTGTTCTCTTTCATATTGATGATAGCTGTACTTGCGCTGTATCGCACAATGCTTTCATTCCGTATCAGAGTTCAAGGTGTACACGCATGGAATCGATTCCAGTCACATCTCCATGGCGGCGTAAGAAAAAAAAAAAAAAAGGAAAGCGTTGTTTTGCGGTTCAGAAATATGTGTTCAGAATTAACTCGGAGTCCACCCCTGCGACGTTCTTCGTTATGAGTTCTACGTTCTGGGGCGTAAGACCCCGTAATTTATTCAATTTCACATTAATGTTACATATTCAATATCTGTGATTAAGCAAAGTGGTTCCTGCTTCTACGGCAACAGACATGAGGTAATGGCTTTTCCATGTACGCCGAGATCCCGATTCAATACGTAGCTGTAGTAGTAAAAAAATACCTCCACCCCAAACGCAAAACATACCATTCGGTAGTAACAAGTGACTTGAATACCGACTTTGTCCTTGAAGTGTGTATGGGTATTCAAATGATAGTTACACTTCCAGGTGACTTGAATGGGAGCGTTAAGAAGCCTAACTTTGTACAAATTCAATCAAACGTTTTAAATTACACACGTCATAAAACTGTAATGTTTAATATGGGCTTTTCGTCTGATCTCGCCGTACTGATGCTAGAGTAGAGAAACTAATATTTTATAAGAAAAGAACTCCGAGATACGGTTAACAAGAATCGACCTATATATACATCATGCAAAGGCCGTGCTGCAGATCTGCCGGACTTTCAGTCGTACTTTGCGGAAAGGCGCGTAAGTTAGTCGGTGAATAATCTGCGGCGGTATCCTTCTTCACGGTCTTGTGATCTGTAATACAGACGACGCTAAATGCGTGACAAAGGGTCATAGCTGCTTCTATATAAATTATTCATCGCTTTCACTTGCCCTCGTCGTGCAGATGCGCGGGTTATATTCACATTTTGTTCCATCAGAAATGTTTAAATGTTTTGTTTGTGGGAAATATATTGATCATGCGTTGGGTTATCTCCCGCGGAGCAATCATGGCGCTAGCTAGCCCTTGTTTTGACAGAGATGTCCGCATGCGTCCGTGCACTCGCTTGGCCATAACCAGCGAGAATGCTTCGGGGGAAAAGAGCGAGTGGCGAGGGAACGGCGTCGGTAGGAAAGAGCAGCAATAAGTCTCTATTTTTACCACATGCAGCGTAGGAAGAGCGCAATAATCAATTTGTCACCGCAAAAAAGGGGACATTCAACCGGAAGAATCGCAGTGCCGTGAAGCAGAAAGACGGGGTGTGCAATAATAATGAGAAAGTTGGGAGACAGAGAAGGAGAGAGTGAGAAGGAGTAGAGAGAGAGAGAGAGAGAGATCGCGAAATATGCGAAGGGGAGAGGCGCGGTTGGGTCCGTTGGGTCGATGTTGTCACGTGGTATACAGAAGAGAGCGAGGCTTGTGTGTCAGCGGTATGTTATGTGCCGTACGCCATCGGTATCGCGCTCGCCGTGGACGGACGAGCGACGCCTCGCATCCATCAAATGCAGGAGCGGAAGCACCGAGACGTGAAACTCGGACGAAATACGTATAGCCACGACAGCCGGGAAATCCGGCAAAAAAAAAAGAAAGAAAAATTGAAGCTGTAGAGACCCTGTGAAATACTAGGCGAAATTGACGAGCAGATTTACGCATTTGAGAAAGCGAAATATACGGGCTCATTTCAGAGACAGAGCGGAAAAACGAGTGGCGTTTCGAAACGGCGCAAAAGAAACAAATTGGTTGCTCGCTTCAAAAACAAGGGGCCCGTGGCTTGTGGGCGGAAATGGCGGCCACAAACCTTAGAGAAAGGTTCCCGGTTTTGGCGTGAAGTCCTTAACGATAAACGCCAAGTTCTTAATGACTTCTTCATGTTGATCAGCGGCAGTTTTTTTTTTCCTCAAGGGCACATGACCTCTCACGTTATGTATATAGCATTTTTGGTGCAGCATAATTTCTACCACACTTTTTGGTGAGTTTCAAACGTCGACAGCCTTGCAAACGATGCGACAACTCTCTCGGCTCACAGTCGTTAAGCAATACACTCAAAGCTACTGATATTGAAATCTAAGATTTACTATACTGCTCCATCTGTCTATGTCACTTAGAAGTGGAAGGCGCAGCTCTGATTTTTGTTATTGATTAAACGCCGCTTAGTCGAGCTTTTTCAGAGGCTAAATGATAGATCGCACTTTGAGATAAAACGTCGCAGTTATGAACGGCGGCAGAAGGTAGTGAAGTAGAAACTATACGCAGTGCCGATGACGCTCGATGGCTCTATGTTCCCGTAAGG
Source organism: Rhipicephalus sanguineus (assembly GCF_013339695.2). NCBI lineage: Eukaryota > Metazoa > Arthropoda > Arachnida > Ixodida > Ixodidae > Rhipicephalus > Rhipicephalus sanguineus. The sequence goes on from NC_051178.1 coordinate 131,537,614, forward strand.
CAGCGCGACGCTGCATTCTAACGCTTAATGGTAACGCTTAAAATATTTGCAATGCAGTCTAACCTGGGACAGAATAGAGTGAATAAGGGCGAAATCGTTGCTGTCTTGGCACAACATGGCCCGATAAGCCGCTGAGAAAAAGAAAAAAAATCACAAGCACACACAAACAAGCCCGTTTCTCAATAGCGTGAGTCTGCCTCCAAGTGCTCTTGGAGGCAGACTTATGTGCCTAGTTGCCGGAACAGATGCCGTATTACAATTTGCTAAGCTAACGAAAGAAACGCCTCTTCCGTGGTGCCCGTGCAGACACACTTCAGTCTTCGTCACGCGTTAATAGAGCCTATTTCACGGATGGGTCTCGGTGCCGCCATATTGGGCTGTAGCCTTGCCGTTTTGTGTTTTTACAACTATAATAATAATCGTTTGGGTTTTACGCCCCAAAGTCGCGATATGATTATGAGGGACGCCGTATAGTGGAGGGCTCTGGAAATTTTCACCATCTGGTGTTCTTCAACGTGCTCCTAAATCTTAGTACACGGGCCTCTAGCATTTCGCCTCCATCTAAATGCGGCGGCTGCGGCTGGAATTCGATCCCGCGACCTTCGGGTCAGCAGTCGAGGACCGTAACCGCTAGACCACCGTGGCGGGTGTCTTTAACAACAAAACGAACAGTGCTACAGTACACGCATACGCGTGAAGATAGTTGGTTTGGTGCATCCAATATTTCATGACGATATGAATTCACGTCGCGATACACAAAAATAGAAAAAAAACATGCGCTTGACAGGCCAAGGCGGCGGCACCCGCGTGTCTCGTGTGAGATCGTTTATAGTCGTAAAGCTTAGTTCCCCTTTGATGATGTACTTACGACGTACAGTCGCCGACGGTTTACGTTTCCACGATAAGGTTTCGTTTACATTTAGGATTTCGAGCGCGCCAAATCCTTAGTGCTATATAGTGACGTCAGCCCCTTCGTGGAAAACGTCGTTGCCGTGCCTCTCGCTTCGAGAAGGGAGGCGCTATTTTGCGCAAGGTGTTGTTCAGCTCACGTTGCACTTTTTCTGATCTTGTTATGACTGGCTCGCTGAGTCTCTACACGTTCTCCGATTGGCTCGAAAAGTAAAGGAATGGGATAACGTCCTGATGGACACACCGACAACTGCGCTTGTCATAGGCGCGCCCCCGGGGGAGGGGGGAGGTTAGGGCCCGATATGATTCCAAGTTTTGGAAACAGAAAAAGTCACAGTTTCGCCTCAACGGCGAAGCAATGAATGTGATAGCAACAAATTAGAATGTCACACAAAGAACGCCCCCCCCCTAGTCACCTATGATGGGGGGGGGGGGGGGGGGCACAAGGTCTGCCCCATACTTTGACATTATAGGGAGGGGGGGGGGGGCTGCGATGGACGTACCAAGCATCCGTCGTAGCTAGGATCTCATGTTACAACTACCTTAATTGCTATGCTCGTGGGAGAAAGCTAAGCACGACGGCATCGTGAATACAGGTGCGAATCACATTCAAGCGTTCGAATTCGTACTATAGGCCGAACGCACAATAGACACCTTTCTGATACTTGCGTTAGTAACGACTTGATGAGGGCTAGTTGCTTTATAATTAGAGCAGAGAATGAAACAGCACGACGAGAACAGGACTTCAAAGGTTTTCCCTATGCCCTGTGGTTTTCGTTCCTTTGATGACCTCGTTCTTGTCGCTCAGATTCATCTTCTGCGTTAGCGGGCGTCCATCTAATACCATCAGATTCCATACCCCAATATTAAGCCGCATCAAAGCCAATGCATTGGTCATCCCCAGTTAGTACTGCTCATAAAATCGAAGCAGTTACGGGGGTTAGCAGAACACCGGAATATTTTAGCAATTCTTAGGCGGCACTGTAACTTTATATTTGTTTTAAACACACGTACATTGGCGCATTTATTTAAATGGAGTCTAGTTTGTTAACTAGTTGCTTGAGGAAAGAAAACAAGGACAGCACTGGCATCTTATTCATAGAATGATCTGACAAATGTGTTTGGACGACGCGAATAAAAGTTCTCGAATAATTACAACGAAGCTCACGTGGAAGTACAAGCTGAAAATTTAGAGCACGGCGTGGGAGCGGGCCATTTGGTATTCTATATTTAATTCCATATTTAGCGCAAAAACGTACACAGAAGACTTTTTGTCCTTTTAAATATATAATCCTGGGACGAAAATGAAAGTATCAGACTTGCTTAGGGGCATTCCCCTGCTTTTGCGGAGTTTGAGCAAGAGACAGTCAAGGCTGCGCTAGCACCCTCGGGAGGCTTCCTACTGACGGGACACTGCACCTACACATTACTCTTCATTAAGGCGCTCGGGGCATTAGCGGGGCGAGCCAAGGTGCTCTGTGGAACGCCAGTCGAACACACGTCGTGACACGTTATCGAAGACCAGCTCAAGAGCAAACACCTAGAAAAGAGGAGTGCTGGTCCGGGTAACTCGGGTACACCGCGGTGTAACAGGAGCGCACATCCGCAACGTGGTCACACCCCAGAGAGAAACTGACGGGCTCTCACTCTTCCGGTGCCAAGCTCTGACCAAACCCGCGTCTATAGGCGGCCTGGGAGGGAACCGGTGGCCGACCCCATCGAAGCCAGCGTTCCCCAGCGCGTCACACTAAACCGGCCATTCCCACGAATGACCACCCGCTGAAAACAAAGAGTGTCCCGACGTCCCCAAGGGGAGTGCTCACGAGGTCCGCGGTGGCTATGGCGCTCACTTACGTGATGGACGAACGAGGACATTCCACGAAATACCCGGAGAAGGAACTATACAAATAACGACGCGATGCCGGCCTCCCGGCCAACAAGGGGATCACGTTCGTGAAATGCCGTGTTCCTTCATCGACGGCTCCCCACGTTCGCCGGGAATTCCCAGAGTTCCAGGACGCTCGTTACAGCGATCGAGGTATGGCGAGATGCCTGGACAATGGAATGCAAACAAAGGGAGAGCTTCATTAAAGGGAATGCGTGCGGGCCATAAAGGAACAAAAGAGCCGAGAAGCCATAGTGATCAGCTAGGTGAGACGACTGTAATAGAGCGGAATGAAGAAAAGGTGCGTCGGCCTTCACGTCCACTTTGTCGGCCAAACAAGGCGAGTCTGTATGTAATAAGTGTTTTCCCATAGCACTGAGCGCGTGACACTGTAGGTCTCGTATAGCATTATTTTAGCTACTTTCACCCCATTTGGACCGAACGACCGGTTATGTAACACACACACAAGTTGTATTATTGTACGGATAACTTGTCGTATAAAGTCAAAAACAACAACAAACACACAAGAAGAATGTGCACGATTCACAATTATACGCTAACACGTAGTAAAATAGCACTGCTCAGGGGTGAAATTCTGAGCTGGGTGATTCCACGTAAGATCGAACAAACGATGGCTGGTCGACCTCTTAAATTTATTTCAAAATTTTATATGTTATTGCCTGATGAGTGGAAAGAAGTGATCCGCAATTTGTTTTGCCGCCAAAAATTTTTTCGAAGCACAGGAAATCAATAATGACGAAGAGATGGAGTGGAGCGCTCATCCGCTCTGCTGTTTTTTCCAACTTTCGTTATGAATTGCACAAAATATATTAAAGTTAGGTAGGCGAAATTTCTTTAACTAAAGATATGCATGTTTTTGCTTCTGCTCAGGTATTATTAGTTTTTATGTGTAGTGTAGATGTTTTTATAAAAACCTCAAAATTGGCCCCGGAAACGTTATTTTCTTTACTTTGAAGGTCTTTATCTCAAAAAGGCCTTGTAGCAGAGCGATGAAAATTCCGCATTACGTTCTCCGCATGCTTATCTACCAAACTGCCGAATCTTATATTCATATAACGTTTCAGTAAAGACATATGATCGGACTAAGTTCAAGAAAACACCGAACAATGGAAACTTCTGACGACAATAAAAAAAAAAACCATTTTTTATATTTATTAAACTTTGTCCACTTATTCTCCGCCACATCAGCTTTCACAATCATTGAAAACATGTTGCATAATGTCGTTGCACTAATAGTTACGGCCCCTCCAATGAGACCCTTAGGCAAGGATTGGCAATTCCGACTTCTTGCCCAGCGAGTGTATAAAATGCAGGCAGGATTGAATTTCTTTTTATTAAAAGGCCAGCGGGTACCGGCGATACCTAAACTCTTTATTAACGTAATTGTGCTCTTCATGGCGGATTTTTGCAGCAAGCAGAGTCAGCAACTAGCACATTTGTAGAGGTCACTTGAAATGAGGGCACACGCATACCATAGAGTGACATAGCTGTTTACTATGTTACCGCGGACGTGCGACGTACGCCGTTAAGTGAATGATGTTTGTGCGTTATCTCCATATTTTGGCTAGCCAACTAACATGCAGACGACGACCGAGCATTCGATTAATCAGTCCGATCAATGATTCACATTAATACGTAAAAAAATATATGTACAAGCCGTCGACGATAAGTGTCGATGCGTGTTTTTCAAGAACGCTGTTATATATATAGGGGTCCAGGAAAGAATATATTAGCTATATTAAATAAATGTATATTTGTTGCGCTGAGGGTGCTAAAGTAGCGTCTGTTGTTTTATTGTGTCGTTCTTTAAAGAGCGGAGCCGCTAACTAAAACCTCTCTAGCAGTAGTGTACGTAGAGAGCGTGTGCGACTCGAACACTTGTGCGACGACGAACGCGCCCCGAAACAGGCGTCAGCGTGTGCAAAGTCAACTTGCACGTCTACACTCCTTCCGGCATCGGCTTACTTTGCTAAACCCGCCGTGGTAGCTTCGCACGTCAAGTGTCGCGCTACTGAGCTCGAGGGTGCGGGTTCGATTCCCGGTCACGGCGGCCGCATTTCGATGGGGGCGAAATGCGAAAAAACACCCACGCGCCGAGATTTATAGGCATGCACCTTAAACAGCTACAGGGAGTCAAAATGATCCAGAGCCCTCCGCTATGGCGTCTCGCATAGACCGAATCGCTTTGGAACGTTAAATCCCACAAATTCAACCAGCCAGCGTACTTTGCTATGACTGGCTTCTGGATCAAAGCGCCGTGTACAGTAAGCGCAATACTCAGCGGGCGCTTTACTCTCGAGTCCGAGAAATGAGACGTACGAAACGGGAAGTATACTGGCAAAGGAGGCATACAGAGGCCTGCGTTATTAGATTATTTGGACTCTTGACGAAAAACATTTATTGCACTCACTTTAGTCAGGTACCGTTTGTTACTTTACTGTGTAGTTGAGCAGGGAACAGAGTGAACACTCAGCGCATCTTTGGGGCATAGTTGAGATAAAAATAAATATCAACCGCAGCCATCAGCCGTTGAGTAAAAGCTGCTTCGGTCATTTTTACAGTGGGCTTGCATGCAGCTCTCCCATAGTAGAGTAGATATTACTCTAAATCGTTTACATTTTTTTTCTAAACATCATTTCTACACCTGCTCTGAAGCTGACAATTTTTGCTGTTTACCAACACAGGCCCTGGACGGTTTCCGGTTTTGTCCAGTGACGTTGCCTACTAACGTCGGCGGGGAAAGAAAGCCTTGGTGAGTAGCCCACAGATTTTCAACACTTTTCTCACTGTGTTTAGCCTAATATTTCAATTAGGTTTTAAAACCAACTTCTATTTCTACGATGTACCATTTATATATACGCCTGTAACGACACCGGTTGTGTCGACCTGCTCCCGGCTTTTTCCCCACCAATATTTCAAACTTCACTTCCTTACATCAAGAACTGACCAGATGGCACTTTTATACACCTTGAAACTCAGAGCGTCTGAAAGGTGCACGCCTTCCACGGGTCTTTTTGAGTGAATATCCTGGCATTTCATTGCGCTGAGTTGAGCAGTTTTCCGTCATCTTCTTGCAGCAGACACATCTATTTATTGAGCGTTTTCTGCGGTATGAGATTTTGTCGTCAGGCGTACAGCTCCGGTTTCAAGTAGGAAAGTGTGTTACCATGCGGATTTTCAGGCGTACAGCTCGGGCTCCAAGTAAGTGTGTTGCCATGCGGATTTTTTCTTCGGAATTCTTTCTTGTCGTGTTTTTAAAATCTCCATGGTGTTTCTCTCTTCATCTATTGCATCCAATTTTTTTGTCTGTATTTTTTGTCATACCTAGTTGTCTATGCACGCTTTCAATTACACTGTACTTGGTTATCAACTTTCGCAATATTAACTTCGCAAGATTATATATGTCGACGCAACTAGAAAATGGTCCGCCCGTCCGTCTATTCATGGGTCACGTAATAAGATAGTCGCCATAAAGAAACAAACACGTGCGACAAAATAAATTGTCTGGCAGTGCTGGGTTTGGAACCGGGCCCCCGCGTTCCGAAGACAAGTTTTTTTTTTACCGCTGGACTACACATCCATGCTTGTGTAATGTGAATATACCTGTACCATATTAATGCACCCACGGTGCAAAACAAACGTGAAACGAGAACGCTTTCTATGAAGGCTTTTCGTGGCAGTGTAATAAAAAGCCATCTCAACGGAGAGCATACCATTTAATCACATAAACAGGGAAGAGCTTTAAAACACTCGAACCACATGACTGTTCTAAAGATCTTGAACAGACATCGAGGATGAAGGCGACGAAGGCATTACTGAATTTTAAATGCGAAGCACGCGTTGCGGTTCGGGATAGCGAACCTCTGGCACTTTCCAGAGCGCTGGCACTACGCCCATAGAGTATCTATCTATCTATCTACATCTATCTATCTATCTATCTATCTATCTAGGGAACTATGGCGCTATCTATCTATCTATCTATCTATCTATCTATCTATCCGCCTACGTCTGGGTGCTCTCATGATCGCCCCCTTAACTTGGTGTTGACCAAAATTGACATGGGAGGGTAAGAGGATTTGACAAATATGACTGTCAGGTCATGACATGAATAACGTGAAAATCCTGACGCGTACGTCGTCAAACCCTTTCCTACAGACACGTGTGGCACATACCCTTTTACCACGGGCCGCCAATTCAAATTGGTGTACGGGTATGCGCCACAGGTGATTGACAGTTTATATCTAACCTGGAATGACGAGAACAGACATTGGTAACTTAAAGGCGAGAACCCGACATCGACAGCGTCGACCCGACGAATGGAAAGAATGAAAATTACGATCCCAGCAGGAATCGAACCCAAGCATTCCCATGCGTGGCAGTCAGGTATTCTACCACGGAGCCACGCGAGGTCTGTAAACTGGTTTGGAAAAACAGCCTATGCAGGCGTAATACCGGTGCAACGTTAATTGTGGTTGTGGTGGTGGCTATCTAATTTTACAAGAAAGCAATAAACACTACGTGATACTCCTACGATGTGTACTCCTACGATACAGGCGTCATATCAGATTAACGTCTGTGGTTCCAGTGTTGGCTCCGCTTTTATAGCAGTCTAATAAACATTACATTTGAATTCCTATGATTCAGAAAGCTATATTGAAGCACTGCTCGACCCCGGAGGGATACACTAACGAAAGTTACGTATGATATTCAAATCACCGCACCGTAAACTGCACTTAGTCCGCCAGAACGACGCAGTGCCCTCTTCGTTCCTTACGAGGCTGGGCGATGGCCTCATGCTGACCAAGGATGATGCGAGAGTGAGTGGCAAAGGTTACCTTGACTACACGCTACATGCCCTGCCCATGTCCATTTCTTCTTGATTTTGACAAAGATGTTCTTAACACCCGTTTGTTCCCTGACCCACTCTGTTCTCTTCTGGTCTCGACAAAACCTCGACAAAACCTTCGATTTCGAGCTCAGAACTGCATTCGTGAACGTTAACGCAGGTACCTTTACCGATTTGCAAGTTCCACCAGGCGGAGAACGCCTAGCCGCTCCCTGTGCGTCGCACTTTTGAAGTAGTATTTAGGCACGGCATCGGTGACAATGCGCAGTCGTGCGCCAGCGTTGGTAGGGCCGGCACAGCTTGCAGGAACACGCGTGGCGAACATAACGGAGAGCATGCCATTTAATCACGTAAACAGGGAAGAGCTTTAAAACACTGAAACCACATGACTGTTCTAAAAATCTTGAACAGACATCGAGGGTGAAGCCTACAAAGGCATTGCTGAATTTTTTAAGGATAACAGACTTGGGCGAGCGGCTGACTGATCCGTATAGCACACAAGACTGACCGGCTGTGACGTTGTGTGTGCGTGGGCTCTGTCTGTCTTTACTTTTTTGAATTTCAATCTCCCCGTCCCTTTTCCCAGTGTAGGGTTGCATACCAGTTATTCTAAAACGGTTAAAATCCCTGGCTTTTCTCTCTCTTTTGTCTGTTTTTTTTCTTTCGGCAGATTTCTTGCGGTGACAAATCAGGCCGTTAGGCTTTCAAAGGACGCCGTTTTCCCTTATACTACTGCTTCAATCAGGGCTTATTGTACGGGTTGATTGGATTTGCGTACAACAGTTTGGACATTTTTCTGGCCCAAGTTTTTCGTGCACTTGAGTCCTAAATATATACGGGCATCTGTGTCGTGTCTAGTTTATTTACGACAATGTTATCGACGCGCGACGCAAATATATGAGCCACTTCGCAGACGCCCTTTATGTCGGTGAGTTACGGTCCAGTGAGATTGCCCTGTAAAGCATTCTTTGCCTCATACGTAGTCATTATGCCAAAAAGCAGCTCTGCTGTTGCGAAAGCTGGCGTCGGTCGCAGAGGCTCCACGCGCCTGACGTTTGATAAGTACTCTGGTAAGACAACGCAGCTCTAAAGCCGAAGCGATTGGATTATAGGCTTTTCGCAAAAACTTAATCGTCACTGAAACCTAAGCAAATGCAAATTTTATTGCGACATATTGTTGGGATTTATCTCCGAGTTTCTTCGTATGCGATGAGCCTAGTAGCTTAAATAGCCCAAGGGGACGGGGCCAACTCTATACTGCCTGGCGAAACGATAAATAACTACATAAAGCTCGTAAATATAACGTATCTTCATAGATATGCCTGAAACACACGTACCTCTTGATGAAAGACCGCATAATATTCAGCCTCAACATTGACTAAAATATATATGCATTTGGCCTGCACCACACTTCGAGAAATTGGGTCTGTGACACCGTTGCTCTTGGTTTATATAGTGCGTAATTTAAATGATACAACAGTGGCCAAAAACGCACCTCTGTTTGGCGCACTCAAATAATAAAGGACCACATAAGACCAGCACGTACACCGTGTTAATGTTAACAGAGTTTAAGCTGTTAGAAGTAAGGAGAATTAGTGGAAAAGCTGGGAGGACTAGCTCTCTTCTGTTATCAGTGGTCTCCGACATAATAGGACACTTCTATTTTGTATGCTATGCTTATTTAACTGATAATCTAAAATTGTATACTCGTAGCCGTATCCCTGATAATCCAATGTCGCAAATTGCAAATAGCAGGTTGGCGCTTGACCAATATATATATATATATATTATATATATATATATATATATATATATATATATATATATATATATTATATATATATATATATATATATATATATAATATATATATATATATAAGGGGATCACAAAAAAAAGAGCTTTCGATCCAGGGCGGCGGACGTATACCAACGCAAATTTCATCAAACGTGACCACCCTGTCCATTAGTCTTTTCCACAGCACAACACTGTCACGACTCATAATGCACAGTTCATTTGCGTTACGCCTCGTCAATAATAAGGCAAAATGTGGTGTGACTTGGATAAGAGCCTATTTCGTACGATGTAGCGATTGCTTCTTGCGATGCGCCGACCGCACACGCGTCCTTCATCTTCTCGAGTATCAAAGCTTTGGTTTGGGATAGTTGGTCATACATACTTGCGGAAATGCCAGGCGCGAATTAGACGAAGAACACACCCCCGTCCTGTGTACTGTGTTCTTCTTCGTCTGCCCCGCGCCTTGGTGTTTCCATAAGTTCTCGAGTGTGTTCTTACCCCTGGTGTTACTTACTTCGCAGAACTGTGAAAGGCGGTGTGTTCTGCGAGTAGTACTAAAAATAAGCATTCCGTGTCTCGGTTTCTTGCACTTGTTTTTTAGATGGTCCCGTTCTTCGCTGCCTGTGGCCGTCACATGTGGCTGTTACACTTCCCGATTCTTGCTGTTGTATCCCAACCGCTCTTCCTCTACATCCTTCTTTTTATTTTTTGTTCCATGTTTCGTTGTTCCAATGCGCTTTTACGAGCCCGGAATTGCTCGCACTCTGCACCACGTCTTGGAAGCTTAACGAAAGCTTCTACGCTCGACGTTCTCTTCGGGCCTCCGTCTCTTGACCATTAAATGCACATGTCCGTACTGTTTTGTGTCCTTCCCTATTTCCTGCACACGTGGCTACTTCTACTGCCGACTTCTTTGCTTCTTGCCGGTTCTTTTGTTTATCTATTCAGGCACGTTTGAAGTGCGCTTTCCAAAATAGAATGAGAAACGGGGTGGCGGGGGGGGGGGGGGGGAGGTGTAGGTTAAGAGATGGAGTTAGCTAAGCAAGGAAAAGCAGATAGGCTAACCAGACGCACGTCCGGTTTGCTACGCTGCACTGCAGGCATGGCTAAAGAGAAGAGGCGAAAAGAGAGAGGAAAAAAAAAAGAAAAAAAAAAGACAGATTGACAGAACCGCGTGCACACTTGAGGGAGCACATCAAGTCCACAGGAGGGTGTACCGATCTGCTGACATCGTGTTCTTTAGTAGCGCTTTCGCTGCCTTCTGCTCCTTCGACGCACATGTGCGGATTTATATATAATTACTTGGCTAAGTGGTACAAAACCAGGCGCGGATACAGTTTTTTTTTCAAGGGTGGATGAGTCTGACATTGAGATGCTAATTGAAGATGATGACTCCACAGATGCTTACAGTCAATAATAATAATAATAATAATAATAATAATAATAATAATAATAATAATAATAATAATAATAATAATAATAATAATAATAATAATAATAATAATAATAATAATAATAATAATAATAATCATTCAATCAATTAATCAATCAATGATTTATTTAACGTGCCCAGGAACAACCGTAAGGTCTTTGTGCTGGCGCACGCAAAAAAAAACAATAAAAATAAACAATACAATACAGACAGTTTTCAGAAATAAAAAGTAATAAAAAAATAATAATAATAATAAATTTATTCGCGTTCTAGCGAGCGTTCCAAGTTTCACGAGTTTGTAACGGGCCGTAAGCTGGTGCTGCTTACAGAAACTTCAAAAACTGGAGGCGTCGGAACGTTCGGCCAATAGACGTGCACACAGGCAGACAGGGGGGGGAGGGGGCACCCCACCCCCTATTAATGTAAGAGCCTCAGTCGGGCCTGTCTTACCACTACTTAATGCGCAAGGTTATGACTACGCAGGGTTAAAATTATGCAGGCTTTCGACGATAATGGTGGCCGAGGAGCCCTGATGTTGCATAATTTACACCTTTACCTCCAGTGATGCCGGGGACCAAGGGCAGGCCATTGTGAGCAGCGCGCCAGTGCTTCATTTTAGTCTTAGTTCCCGTTTCCTGGTCAGTGCATTTGGCTGGGAACCCTCCTTAAGATTTGCAACCAGCTATAGCTCTGTCAAGCACACTCTCCATTTTCATTTTTGCGTCCGTTGCGAAGCTCCGAAGCTCGTTTTTCTTTTTGTCGGGCTGGTCCATTATGATTCGGACCACGCATGTACACAACCAGTTGCTTGTGCCCACTGACATAAGTTGTGCATTCATGTACATACTGAGTGAGAACAACCCAGTGACTCGTGTGGTTATGTGCTGGACAAGACAGTAGCAGCCGAGCCACACAAAGTACGTGGATGCTTGTATGGAAGCGAGGAAGTATTAAAAATAGGGTCGCCATTAACGAAACTACCTACGCGACATTTCCGATTGGTTGTTGCGCAACGCTCGTCATCATCGCACCAATTAATGGCGATTTTAACGGATGCGCGGGCGCCTGGCGCTCCTACGTTGGGGCCTTGGTATTTCAATTGTTGCCGGAGTACGGTGGTTGCTGACTAAGATGACTGTTTAGGCATGTTAGTAAGATATAAAAACTAAAAGCGCACAAGACGAAGACAATTTCATTTCGAAGCAAGCAACCACTTATATGGCGTAAAATCCGTGACACATCACGCGTGCACCGCCCGCAGATAATTCCTATATTTACGCAAGAAAGATAGCTCCCTCCTAGAAAGAGCAGTTGACGGTTTTGATACACATTTGTCCGCGAACCTGTCAGTTATTTCCGTGTCAATGATCTCACGGGTTAACTGATTACTCCTTTTGCCAACAATTGAGCAGGCATCATGTACGGGACTACACGTGAACATTCTTGTGGTCCTTTCCTGATTAGGCATGTAATTTCTACAGTGCGCATCCAAAAAACCCCTCTCATTTCTGAGACATTAAAGCAATGCTCCCGAAGCCTATCATTCAGTGTTTGCTGGTTCGATCTCAGCCGCGGCGGCCACATTTCTGTTCAGGTGGAATGCGAAAAGCTTATCCGCTCTGAGTTGGACGCACTTCAAAGAACCCCAGGTGGACAAAATGAGCACTAAGTGCTACACCTCAAAGCCAGATTTTGGTTTTGGCGGGTGTATATCCCAGAATTATAAAACGAATAAAACGAGACAAAAGTTCAATAGTTACGCGTGTTCATTTTTTGTATTATTAGTTGTCGATTTCACTGCATCGTTTTTGGGAACCTTTCTACTATGCTTGCTTTTCTTGTATTTCGTTTGTCCTGACTTTATTGAACGCCATTCTTCGAACTTTC
>NC_051178.1:131555390-131588037 GCF_013339695.2 Rhipicephalus sanguineus
GGACTCCAAAAATAAGTACGCATCAAATGGCGCAATGGAAAAACGCCGCGATAGGCTATTAGCATTCCAATTTCTCGACCAGAGTCGCCGCCCTTTTGATTGTTGCGAAAGGCGCGCCACTCAACGAAAAAAAAAAAAACAACGACCAAACAGGCCGCCCCTTGCAGTCGCCCCCATTTCGTTAAAAATAAACTCGAAAGTTTCGATAGCAGGAGCTTTGGCGTCGTCAATACACAGAAGAGTGCTCCTGAGATAGGGTGTACGTGTATATATAAGTAGCGTGTCGTAAGGACCCACGATGGTACTAAAAAACAAACGTGACATATGAGAGATGCGAGAAGCGTTACCCCCAGATTGCTTTTCGCTGCATGAAGCATGACTGGAATGGCAATATGGAATGCTTATCTCTATATTTTGCGGAAAGGAAACGAATACTTCCGGTATCAAGTAAGGAAGACAAAAAGGAGAAGAAAAGAGAGAAAAGATGCTAATAAGTATTCTCAAATTTCCCTTCATCGCACACTACCAGTCTTTGGCGCTTCTTCAAGCGTGCACCTCCACGTCGTTCTCGAAGCATTTACAGGAACGGTGATGCCATGCATGTGAACGGATTGATGGTATTTGGTGGTCTTGGTGAAGTTTATATATCAATATGCGGAGGGGTACTGTTATAGCTTGAGAGCCAAGGCCAGCGTTTGCTCCTCGTTTAAACGCCTGTCACCGGGAGATAAAAAAATGTTGCGCCACATCGCATTAACGCATGTGTTCGTGGAGTCTCGTCGGACGCCGTTCGTCACGAGCCGCATAGAAAATAGCGTGTTGCTTGCGTTGTTTGTATATGTTTTGTTGACTTGCGCAACTCCTGCAATTCGAGCCACTTCCGCGTTGGTTTGCTCGTAGGCGTGAAAAATTCATGGGGTGCTAAATCTGAGGAAGAGATACTGCTAACGGCGCCTGCTTGAAAAAGCCTATTTTCTTGCGTTGCAGTGAGCGATAAATCAATGAAGGGAGGACTATACAATTTATTCGATGCCTTAGGCTCGCTCCCAGTATCGTAAGATAATACTTTCAACAGCATAGTCATAACGTGTACGCTGATGATACAGTTCTGCCGAGTCTTCCGTAACCTTTCTGATCTCGTTTATTGCGAAACTTTTCTTGGGAATCTGTGCACAGTGTCTCGCAACATCTCGCCAAATCTCGAAATATCTCGCGAGATTTGCAGTTTATCGTAAAGAACCTAATAAATGTAACCCTCCCGTCGGTGTATATGTAAAAAATATCTAAACTACTCTGGTCCTCCGCCTCACTTTGCAATGAAAGGACACATCTCATCTGAATAAACTGTTCGCAACAAATATGCGTGATCCGTTCAATAAAGCAAGCCCCTGTATACCATACTTTCTCATCGCCTATAGTTTATGCGCGCTTGGTTGGTTGATCTCTCAACATTCAGGTGCAGTTAGGTATTTCAGTATCTCCAGGATTGGCCCACTTTTGCAACCGCACATCTCCAGAACTGTAGCGCCAGCACTTTCACACCGTCTACCCACTGAACGGGTTTCCCCGCAGATCCAAGCGCCCCACAGCACAATAGACACTTGACGAATCATCGGGCTACAAAGGTTAGCGCAATGCTTCGCACCGCAATGATTCCCTTCAGTATTGTCGGCAGTATTTTTTTTACAGCGCGGCTGTATATACCGAGACGAAACGCATGAGCGCAGGCATGTTGTCCTATAGCGCTAGTATGTGCCACAGAAATTGGACAAGCCCTGCTACCCCACACTGCTCCGCTAAATATGAAGTGTCCACAGGCAAAAACGTATGTGCCACATGAATTGGACAAACCCCACTACTTACCACTGGCCTAGAGCTGTGCGAATAGCAACATTTTGGGTGTGAAGCGAATTCGAATAATAAAAGTTCAGTGCGAATCGAATCGAATAATTTTCGAATAATTTTCGAATTTTTCTCAAACATTTTTCGAATACTTCGAAGTGAAATTACAGAAAAAAGTTGCAGAGAATTCCCAAGTATGTTCTTATGAGATAGCAACATGAAAGTGTTTCTTTTTGCTAGAGTGATGAAGCGCTGGCACGGGGTGGTGTTTCATAGTTGTCTTAACAAGAATGAGGCAATGTAGAGGCCAAATTGTATTTATGTACATGATTTGGTGCAACCAAAGTGTTGCCGACAACACTTTACACGTGATAGGCAAAGATGCCATTTCCTCAGCCTCTCCTCCTCTTCCAACTTCTGTGGAAGTCCAACTGATGTGGCAGACAAGGGTGTGCTCCCTTCAAGGCCGGGGTTCCACATCTGCCTCGTAGACGATATATAAGAACATCTGAAATTTTGGATGCTAAAAAAGCTTCGACGTCCGATTTTTCGAACTTCCTGCCCAAATTTCAGGTCCAAAACAGCACTAATTGAGCCCCCACCTCTGCCACATCTTTCATCTCCATGCTGGAACTAGCGTGTTCTTGAGTTAATCCATTTGCGACCATAGCGGAGCTTGAAAGACCGCTTTGCCGCAATACGGTGGTGTAATGAGGTGAAGCATATTAAAAATCTAGGGACAACTTTCAATCGGATGTTCACTGTGTTTTGGCAAAGTTCGACCGTAACGGAGTTTTAAAGACAGCTTTGCCGCAATACCGAAGTGTAATGAGGTGAAGCATATTGAAATTCTAGGGACCACTTCCAATCGGGCGTTGACTGTGTCTTGGCAAAGTTCAACCGTAACGGAGCTTGAAAAGCAGCTTTGCCGCAATACGAGAATGTAATGAGGTGAAGAATATTAAAAATTTGTAGGGGCCACTTTCAATAGGACGTTGACTGTATTTGTTTTTGGGAAGTTCGAATAGTTCGAATAGTAAAATTTCAGTGCGAATCGAATCGAATAGCAAACACTATTCGAAAAATATTCGAAATTTTGAATATTCGCACACCCCTACACTGGCCCATTAAAATGTCGCGGAACGGAGAATGCGGCGAAAATACGCACGCTGCTCGAATGGCTCCTCAAGATCGGGCCCGAAACGCCAAGCGCATGCGACAAGCCAGACAAGGCTACATGTGTCGCGGCAAAAAAGCGCATGCTGCTCTAAAGGAGAACATTAAAGGAGCATACGCTGCATTCAAAGGGGACCTTATGTACCTTTCATCAAAACTCAGCGTCACTTCGAACCCAGTGATAAACGACGTGGCCGCCTCTTCCTGGTGAACCGTATCCGCAGGGTTTAAGAGTGATAATTTTTTCGTCTTAGGTCAAGAGGTGTTTGGTTGTCATAATTTATGAGCACCCATTAGATCAAAACGTTCAGTTGGGTCCCTAGTACCTGCCCGAATTACGCACAATTATTAAGCATTTTCCTTGCAACCAATGTTCCGTGAAGTTTGCACACACCCATACGTGCGTGTGCACATTTGTGTGATTTAAAAGCGGAGGACTTTACGGGCCCGGGCTATCGTCTCAAGTCGCCGCTTGGCGTCACGCCCAAAGTACCAAAATAGGCCAAAAGAGGGTGCTACAGGTCAAGTCAATACCAAAATAGGTCAAGAGAGGGCGACACTGCATCACAAATGAAGGTCTCCTTTCCCTCCATGGACGTCGAGCAGACTGCACGTTTGGAACGCGAGTGCTTCCTTGCCGGTGAACGCCAGCGTCGCCGGAGGGCTAATTCGTCTGTCCGAGCTAGCGAAGCGATAGCAGAACGCCAGCGCCGGGAGTTAGACGCACGGAAGAGAGAAGCGGAGGCGAAACACCAGCGAATGCGAGGTAACCCTCAGCTTCGGAAGACCCAGACGCAAGCCGAGCGCCAACAAAGACAGGCGAACCCACAGCTTCGACTCAGACAAACACAAACCAAGCGTTGACAGAGGCAGGCGAATCCTCAGCTCTGCTCCGCAGTTTGTACGGTTCTCATGGTGGTGGAGCAGCGCATTCGTGCAGCGCTCGAGCGTGAACTACCGAACTATGTCTCTATTGCTATAACGACGAGACATCGACACACTTAACTATGTCGACAGTTCGCGGAGGGAAAGAAGAAAAAAAAAAAAAGCTAAGTTGCGATAAAGGACTGAAGAAAGGGGCAAGAGAGAGAGAGAGAGAGAGAGCGAGTATAGTATGAAGCGTTATTTGTTACCAACTCTAGCGCAAGTCGTCTTCTTTGTTCTAGTTGAAGGCGCGGCGCCTCCTGTCGTCAGCGGAGGGTGTCGTCGACCCCAATATAGAACAGAATACAGGCACGTCATGTGAAGTGGTTCTCTCTGCACTTAATTGTCCTCGTATCTTGCCTTCGCTTTCTCATTGTTTCACATCATGAAATTTGGTTACGTTTCCATGCCTACCGTCTTTCTTCTTTTCCCGTCGCCCTCTCTACATTATGCATGCGATAAGGTTCTGTCGCCGTGTGCCTGGTGCAAGCGCGCGAAGACACGGGCGGAAAGAAGAAGCATAATAAGAAGAGCAAAGTGAAGATGTGCCCGCTGAAGGTATCTTTGTTCTTTCGAGTCGCTTGCAGACTGGGCTCATTTTCCCGTCACGTTCTACGAGTGCATGATGAGCCATGTTGGAGAGAAAGGTGGGGGAGAATTTCTGCGGAATTGAGAATATGGAGCTTTTCTAAACGAGTTTCGGGGAAATCCTCGTGGAGTTAAAGACAGTTGGTGTCACACCAAGAAGAGCCAGGTCACGAAGCCGGGGCAGAGTCTAATGGTTCAGTTGGTCGCGAAAGCGCGAGTCGTCGGAAAGCGGGAACTGGGAGATAACGCGAATCTAAAGGAGAAGACTGGACACGCTAGCGTATGATAATAGAGGTATTTCTTGAACGACCGGAACAGAGGTTCATTATATTCTCGGCTGCTACCAGGGCTTAAAGTCAGGGGGGCCCAGGGGGGCTTGCCTCCCCCCCCCTCTCTTTTCTAAGGAGGGACTTGGCCCATCCTCCGCAGGTCAACTGTATATATAAGCTTTGCAGCACCCATTTAAGAAGCGCTGGAGTCGATTTTTTTGCCAGTAGTGCTTTGTGCGGGGAAGTTGTGACACTCCAATTTTTGGAATAATGATTTAATCACGATTATTCGGTTGATGTTATGGGAGTAAAACAGGTATCGTCCCAGTGCTGCATGCATTTCCCCGAGGCATTGCGGACGACGGGTCACCATCGTGTTCAACTAAGCTTCTTGGCGGAGCACACTTTCTCACGACGCACCTGAGCGTGAAGCTACCTGCTCGTGAATCAGTGAAGCTTCACCTTCGCGTCTGTAAGTTATCATTCAATATTTATTCGTTAAGTTGGGCATTGCGAGTCTTGTAAAATGCCAAGTACGCATGCATTTTACCTATTTTTAAAGGGAGACCATAAACCCTGGTTACTATGATACGTCCCTATATGATAATTTTCTCGCTACTGTTTCCACGTAACCCGCCACGGTGGTCTAGTGGTTATGGTACTCGACTGCTGACCCGAAGGTCGCGGGATCGAATCCCGGCCGCGGCGGCCGCATTTTCCATGGAGGTGGAAATGCTTGAGGCCCGTGTGCTTAGATTTAGGTGCACGTTAAAGAACCCCAGGGGCCGAAGTTTCCGGAGCCCTCCACTACGGCGTCCCTCATAATCATATCTTGGTTTTGGGACGTTAAACCGCAGCAATTATTATTATATGTTTCCACGTAGTATAGCGTAAAATAAAAAAAAATCCGGCAGATCCCACGCACTGTGGGAATCGATGTAATGCGAAGCAGCCAGCAAAGAGCTGCATATATCGCCTTATTTGTCTTTGAACCAAGTGAAAACATTCATGCCATGGCATCTAGTCCACCATATATCGCATGTTTGCCATGCACGCATGCATGCACAATCTAGTATACACCACGCCAATGGAACGCATATTCTGGTATATACAATGCATGACCTGTTGTTTCTGTTCATCACGCACTCGTGTCATGCCATACCAATTTTGGTATATATCCAGTTAACAAAACGGCCGGAAGCGCACCATGACAGTGGCATGTAAAGCATACCGTACATGACATGCATAACATGATTCGCATGTTAAGACCTCTCATTTATGTTCTTCATACAGTCACATCGCGCAATACCAATTTTGGTGTAATCAAACGAGCGAAATGGCCGCGAGTGCACTATAAGTATAGCATGTAAATCATGCCATACATGACATGCATATCATGGTTTTTCATGTTACCACCTGTCACTAATATTCATCATACAGTCACATCGCGCAATACCAGTTTTGGTGTATATCAAGCTAGCGAAACGGCCGCGAATGCACCATGAGCGTGGCATGTAAATCATGACATACATGGCATGCATGTCATGGTTTTCATGTTACCACCTGTTATTCATGTTCTTCATACAGTCACATTGCGCAATACCAATTTTGGTGCATATCAGTCTGGCGAAACAGCCACGAGTGCGCCATGAGCATGGCATGTAAATCATGTCGTACATGTCATGCATGTCATGATTTTCATGTTACCACCTTTCATTTACGTTCCTCATACAGTCGCGTCGCGCAATACCAATTTTGGTGTATATCAAGCTAGCGAAACGGCCGCGAATGCACAATGAGCGCGGCATGTAAATCATGACATAGATGATATCATGTCACGGTTTTCATGTTACCACCTGTTATTCATGTTCGTCATACAGCTGCGTCGCGCAATACCAATTTTGGTATATATCAAGCTAGGAAAACGGCCGCGAATGTATCATGAGTGTGGCTTGTAAATCATGTCGTACATGACCTGCCTGTCATGATTTCCATGTTACCACCTCTCATTTACGTTCGTCATGCAGTCGCGTCGCGCAATACCAATTTTGGTATATATCAAGCTAGGAAAACGGCCGCGAATGTATCATGAGTGTGGCTTGTAAATCATGTCGTACATGACCTGCATGTCATGATTTCCATGTTACCACCTCTCATTTACGTTCGTCATACAGTTGCGTCACGCAATACCAATTTTGGTATATATCAAGCTAGGAAAACGGCCGCGAATGTATCATGAGTGTGGCTTGTAAATCATGTCGTACATGACCTGCATGTCATGATTTCCATGTTACCACCTCTGATTTACGTTGGTCATGCAGTCGCGTCGCGCAATACCAATTTTGGTGTATATCAAGCAAGCGAAACGGCCACGAGTGCGTCATGACCATGGCATATAAATCATGTCGTGCATGTCATGCATGCTATGATTTTCATGTTACCACGTCTCATTTACGTTTGTCATACAGTCGCTTCGCGCAATACCAATTTTGGTGTACATCAAGCTAGCGAAGCGGCCGCGAATGCGTCATGAGCGCGGCATGTAAATCATGACATACATGACATGCATGTCATGGTTTTCATCTTATCAACTGTTATTCATGTTCCTCATACAGTCACATCGCGCAATACCAATTTTGGTGTATATCAATCTACTGAAACGGCCGCTAGCGCCCCATGAGCGTGGCATGTAAATCAGGTCGTACATGACTTGCATGTCATGATTTTCAAGTTACCACCTCGCACTTACGTTCGTCATACGGTCTTGTCGCGCAATACCAATTTTGTTGTATATCATGCAAACGAAACGGCCGCGAATGCACCATGAGCGTGGCATGTAAATCATGACATACATGTCATGGACGTCATGGTTTTCATGCTAATACCTGTTATTCATGTCCTTCGTACGGTCACATCGCACAATACCAGTTTTGGTGTACAGTCGAAACCCGCGATAACGAAATCACGAGAGGACGAAATTCTCACCGCAACGAAATATTTTCGGAGCACCGGCGAACGCCCATAGGAGTCAAGGCATTTCGTAACTCGCGACTACGAAAGATATTCATACCGCAGTCCCTCATTAACGAAATTTTTGAAACACGAGTGTGCAAATAATCTACTCTCGCAACATTAACTACATTCGAAAACTGCTGAAGTGCATTCATGCTACACTTAAACTGTGCAAAACTATCGCCACAGCACACTTGAGAAGCAGCCGCCATCATTGTTTACAAAAAAATTAGAAAGCTGGCGACGCTGGTGATGATAATGGCTTGCCGAAACACCTGCTCGTTATCGCGGGCTACGTAGCCAAATCCACATTCCTGATGGAGTTTCGTTCGTTGACATGGCTCTGTGTTTGTCGGCTTTGCGCGCACATGGTCGCTGTGTGGAGCCATTTGTGGAGCGTTCGCTTGGCCGCTTGGTGCAACGTGAACTGTGTGTTGCGATTGCTTCGTCCAATTTCGCTGCCTCCAACGAAAAAGCGGAAGTTCATCACGCTGGAAGATAAGGCTGCAATCATCAGTGAGGTGGAAAAGGGCAGGAAAAAAGTCATGCTGTACATGACATGCGTGTCATGATTTTCATGATAACTCGTGTTATTTATATTCGTCACACGGTCACGTCGCAAGATACCAATTTTGGTGTATATAAAGCTAGCGAAACGGCCGCCAGCGCACCATGAGCGTGGCACGTAAGTCATGCTGTACATGACATGCGTGTCATGATTTTCATGTTAACTCGTGTTATTTATGTTCGTCACACAGTCACGTCACAAGATACCAATTTTGGTGTATATCAAGCTAGCGAAACGGCCGCCAGCGCACCATGAGCGTAGCATGTAAATCATGCTGTACATGACATTCATGTCATGATTTTCATGTTATGACTTGTCATTTATGTTCGTCATACAGTCATGTTACGCCATACCAATTTTGGTGCACGTTCGATTAACCAAGCGACCAGGAGAGCACAAAGTCGTAGGCGGCTAGATAGATAGATAGATAGATAGATAGATAGATAGATAGATAGATAGATAGATAGATAGATAGATAGATAGATAGATAGATAGATAGATAGATAGATAGATAGATAGATAGATAGATAGATAGATAGATACGGTCAAAGTCGCAGAAGTTCGCTAAGAAATGCTTCGCATTTAAAAAATGGACATCGCCGAAGAATTCGGCGTTGCGCGCAGCTTGCTGTTCACGATTCTGCGCTGATCCAGCGGAGCCGGAAGGAGGTTCGCCAGTAGGCGCACTTGATCACGGTACTGGGGACAGCGCAGTGCCGCCGTTGCCGCCGTCACTGACCAGTGCATGGGGCGAACTTTGTGCCGTGGCAAATGTGATTCCCGATCGAGAGGCATGAAATTGCTGCATGGTAAGGTGTGCCAAAGCAAACTTACTGACTTTCGGAAATAAAATGTGTTTTTTGTAAATTCCATGTCTTTTCTGCCGCATTCTCGCGCCAACTGAATTCCCGCAAGAGCGAAATTTTGTGCTTTCCCCGCCGATTTCGTTATTGCGGGTTTCAACTGTATATCAGTCTAGCGAAACGACCGCGAGTGCGCCATGAGCGTGGCATGTAAATCATGTCGTACATGACATGCATGTCATGATTTTCATGTTACCACGTGTCAGTTATGTTCGTCATACAGAAATGTCTCGTCATACCAGTTTTCGTATATATCTCTTCATTTAAACAGCCGCGAGCGCCCAGAGACCATGTCATGTAAATCATGCTGCACATGACATGCACGTCATGATTTGCATGTTAGGACCTGTCATTATGTTCGTCATGAATTCTTGTCACGCCGTACCAATTTTGGTGTATATGACATTAACGGAACGGCCGCAAGAGCCTAAGACCCTGTCATGTAAATCATGCTGTTCATGACATAAATGTCAGATTTTCATGATATGACCTGTCATTTATGTTCGTAATAAGGCCATGTTATGACACACCAAGTTTGGTATGCATCCGATGAACGAAACGGCCAGGAGAGCACAAAGTCGTAGGCGGCTAGATAGATAGATAGATAGATAGATAGATAGATAGATAGATAGATAGATAGATAGATAGATAGATAGATAGATAGATAGATAGATAGATAGATAGATAGATAGATAGATAGATAGATAGATAGATAGATAGATAGATAGATACGCTCAAAGTCGCAGAAGTTCGCTAAGAAATGCTTCGCATTTAAAAAAGAAAAGTAAAGCGATCCTAATGCAAGACTTACAGATCTGAGAGTGGTACTCGCACTGAGCTGTGTTAGTAAACTGGCGATTAACTGTGAGCCATCTTCGTTTTCCTTTCAGTCAATTTATTGATCGTAGCCCCAACATCCTCGAAAGCTTTCATCACCTAACGTGGTTTTGCACTGCCGCCAGGATCGCCAAACCTTTGATCATCCCTTGATTTCGTCTGATGGCGTCATAATGACGTCACAAATTCTGGCGATCGGTTATTTTATCGTGACGTCATATGATGACGTCATCAAGTAGTAATCTCTGATCACGTGGTTTTTTGCGTCGTTCGTGCCGCCGCCGATGCGGACGATCACTTTTCTCGTTTGATGGTGCATCTAAGGCCTTCGCCTTAAAATATAACTCTTCGCTTGAGCCGCAACCATCAATTTTTGTACCACTTTGCCGAAGCGTTTATACTAATTGCCGTTTACACTGATTTCTACTAATTATATGACTCCAATTTTAACTTATGACTTAGCCTAATGTCCGCTCTGTCTATATAACCCTTAGCTTAACCCATTCCATATCTTTTACGTGTTTTTTGTTTATATTTTATGAAGAATTTGACAAGGTTTGACAAGGTCGTCTGGAAGATAGCAAAGAGTGTCACTCGATACTCGTATCACTTAAAAAAAAAAGAAAAAAAAAGGCGGTCGCGTTTGTTGCCCACATAGCTTAGAGCTTAAGTATGCCTCGGATCTTTATTTAAAGTTTTGTTGTCGAGTGCAAATGTTCGGAACGCAAGTATCACCAAATTCTCACGTCAGAGATTTATCGGCTACGGGTGCAAACTGGTCTCATCTCATGTGATGCAGTTTAATCCAGTGCCTTCACGCCAAGCCTCACAAGGGGTTTACCTTACACAGGCCCGGGGGGGGGGAAGGGGGGGGCCGGGCGCCCCTCGAAATTTTTATGGTGTATGGTGTTTGCCAAAAATAAATAAAGAAAATAGGCGTTTTTCCCAAATAGTCAAGGCTTTCAGCAAGTCCCCCCCCCCCCCCCCCCGAAAAAAATTCCTGGCTACGGGCCTCACCTTACACAACCTGGCGCTTGGCCGTCGATTAAAACTCTAGCTATTTTTCCGGCAGTGCTCTAAGTCAATATTTGCCTAACTACCTCAAGCTTTATCATGTCTTATTATCCTTTTTCTTTTCTTTTCGAGAGAAGCATGCAACGATGCTAGCTCAGCACGCGTTGGCATCAACGAAAAATCGAACGCACGCTGGGTTGTTCTGACGAGATAAGGTTGGCGTGGCCGATAGCCGGGTCAGATAGATGCCTTCGAGATCCCAGCACCGCCCGTTGCGTAAGGTATTAGATTACCGCCACTTTATCTCTCCTCCGGTGTGAAACCATCCCCATTTCTTTGAGGTATAGGATGGCTCTTATCTCTGTGTGGCGGCCAGGCCTGGATTGATGGATGTACTATAGCTTATCCGAGCTGGCCGTTTTA
The DNA here is from genome assembly GCF_013339695.2 of Rhipicephalus sanguineus. Lineage (NCBI taxonomy): Eukaryota > Metazoa > Arthropoda > Arachnida > Ixodida > Ixodidae > Rhipicephalus > Rhipicephalus sanguineus. The sequence continues at coordinate 131,566,907 of NC_051178.1, forward strand.
ATTAAAACCTTTGAGGGAGGGGTGAACGGGGGGGGGGGGTGCAGGTTGGAGTGCACCAAGATAGCCATCATTCGTTATTGGGTCTAGCGAACGGTTTTGACCTTGAAGCACGGGATTGGCCGACCACGTCCTGATGCCTATCTGAACCCTAACGAAGACTGACTCTAGTAACGGAGCGGCAGCGCCTACAGTTACGTTGGACTGATAATGACGTTAGCCCCACGAGGTTCAGTCCGTGGAACAATGCGCTAATATGATTACTGTTTCAGGATTACGAAGTTCTCCTTAGCTTGCATTTTTACAATTAATAGTCCGTAGAAATTGCAATATCTTGTAGAAAATCCTCTACATCGATGAAAAACAGACAGCAATACTATATTTTTTTCTTCAGAAATGCAAATTTCTGCCTATTATTATTCGCGGCTTCTGAGGCAATCTGACTTCAATCTGTTCCAAATAAAGTAAGTTTAAAATAAATAAAGAAGTTGACTCCTATAGCAGGAAGTGTTTATGTGAAGTGGATGCGGTTGAAGAAAACGAAAGGAGAGAGAGGAAAGCTAAGGAAGTTAACCAAAAGGAAAAATAGGGTGTGCTGCTTTGCACTGAGTAATAGGGGAGGGGGAGGTAAAAAGAGTAGGATAGATAGATAGATAGATAGATAGATAGATAGATAGATAGATAGATAGATAGATAGATAGATAGATAGATAGATAGATAGATAGATAGATAGATAGATAGATAGATAGATAGATAGATAGGGAAAGGAAGCACAAACACAACATCACACTCGATCACTGATCACTGCTGCCGCTGGCTGTCACTGCGCTGTACCACCAGTCTCACAGCCGCTCGCGCAGGTCTTTTGTCATCAAAGCAACAGTACATTCGTCGCTCTCAAGTGCGATTACGTAGAAGGTCTACGTACTAAAACGATTACTTCTGGTACTGACGTTTGATCAAAGCGAGCTAAGGTAATGGCGAGCGATCGTATATATAGCTGTAGAGGCGACTGACATTCAGAAAAAGATGTCACGTTGAATTCCTTTGCGGCGCAGTGTTACGATGTGCGTGACAGTACAGGGTATAAAAGACTTCGATATAAATGAAGAGCAAACAGAAAGACCTCACTGTCCTTTGTTTCCACCAGATGGACGTACAGTGAAGCTGTGAAGAGGCAGCAAGGGGCGTCAAGGGAGAGTTGTTGCTACTTGTCTTAAACTACACCTAGCACCAAAAACATTCATACGCCATCATAATCAAGGTTGAAACAGGAAAAGAAACAAGCGGAAGCGGCTGCTCGCCAGACCGGCAATAAACGGAATGGCTCTAGCGAAACGCGTTTCCATTCTAGAAGCGAAAGTATAAATGGGAGTTGAAAGCAAAAATTTCGCAGGCTGAGGAGCGAAGTCGGCAAAAACAGACCGATAAAGGACAGAGCGTGTTTCCGCGCAAAGGTTGAAACAAATGCCGGCCGACATGATATTGGAGGAGCTGCGAGTTGGTTGGTTGGTTGGTTGATCCTAGAGGAATGGCACAACCCACCACGGGGGATCGGCCACGAATCGTGCGGCAGTAGGATGTGTGAGTGAAAAAAAAAAAAAAAACAGGGGGGGGGGGCAAAAAAAAAAAGGATAATTCTAAAGAGATAATTTTAGGTAAGCGAAAATGTTATTTGTGTTCGCGGTTTCCCAATTGAATGCTAAAGAGATAGAAAAAAAATGGAAGAGAAAGAGTTAGTTAAATAAAAGCATTAAATAAATTATGAACGATAAATGAAATAAATAAATCACCGGTGTGTACTAGAAATATTAGCATGGCAGTCTTTTTGATTCGTTTATGTAGTTAATTACTGCCTCACATATGTCCCTGTTGCAGTGACCCAGTGCCGACGCCCCCAGGGAGAGTAATGCCGTTACGGAAAGCTCAAGCCCAAGTTTTCGGAAAGGAGGTTCAAGAAATCTTTGCCTTAGATGTTGATATCTGCGACATTCTGTGAAAAAATGCTCTATGGTTTCTGCTTGTGAACAATAACAACATTGAGGGGAAGGAACAAAACCAGGCCTGTGTAAGTAAAAATTTAAAGAGGGAATTCTGCATCGCAATCTAGTTAACGTAACTTCTAATTGTCTTGTGCCACACCATGAACTATGCCATGGAAACCTAAGGTGCTGAAAGTCTGCCCCGTTTAGAACAGAAGATCGTGTGTGTTCCTCTCGAATACAAAAATATCGAAATCGTGCGATAGTATTTTGGGAGGAGGGTCTTAGAACCTTCAGGACCGGGCCCTGAATTGATGCCGCCGCTAATGTGTCCGCTGCTTCATTTAGAGTTATTCCAGTATGACCTGGTACCCAAACCAAACGGACAATACGTACATGATTGGGCATATATGTATATAATTCTGACAGGCAGCTCGATGACTTTGGTACTGTCAAAGCAGTGCAAACTGACAAAGAGTCGGTCAATATAACCACTGAAGAAATAGATGCTGGGAGTTTGCGTAATGCCAGAATAATTGCCATTAATTCTGCCTGGAATATTGGCGTAAAATCGGGCAGTCGAAGAGAAAAGGACCAGTTTAAAGCTGTTGAATAAATGCCCACTCCTGCCTTCTCATCTGCAACGGAGGCATCTGTGGCTATGACTGAACTTATCCGTAGACTCTTAAGGTGGTCGCTCAACAAGCCGTTTAAATATCTAATAGGCAATAGTTTAGCATTTTTTTGGAAAGATATCATCAAATTCTATTATTGTTTTATGATTGAGTACACTTGGGAAACTTATTTCGCGCATTGTTACTTGTAACGGCTCCAGCAGCTGCTGTACGAAAATTATTTGAGGGCGATGTAACCGAGACCACTCACAATCAAAAATCTGGACGGTTCGCGAAGAAATATATATTGCGAGCGTCTCTGTGGGCAGGCATAGATGTTTAGAAATGTCTGGACTGTTAGAATACGAAACCTAGTTTGCAGAGACGGCAGGTATGTTTCATGGTAAAGGATATTATTAGCTACAAACTTAGGAAGGCCTAAACATATCCGTAATGCCTCACGTTCTATAGTTAGGAGAGGGCGTAATTTATAAGCGGGTCCCCCACAGAATAACACGCATCCAAACTCTAATATTGGTCGGACGTACATGCTATATATCATTAACAATGTTTTTCTACGCATTCCAAAACGAACGCCGCTGATTCGCCTTAACAAACCAAGTGCACGTAATCCTTTGGATGCAATATATTCAATATGTGGGCTCCAATTAAGATTGGTAGTGTATACTATGCCTAAATATTTTAATGACTCTACCTGTGGAATAAAATCCTGCCCATACATCAGTGCGATTCGCACAGGAGATGTCAACGGGAACGCGAGAAGAGCACTCTTGTTAACATTAAGGGACATGTGCAGATCACTAAGCCATACTTCAATCTCATTCATATATGATTGTAGAATATTATATAGCAAGTGTATATCATTAGAAGCTGAAAAGAATGCAATGTCGTCCGCGTATACATACACTTGCACATCATTGTGAGAAGGAATAGAGCTTAGTAATATATTAAATAACATAGGCGAGAGAACCGATCCTTGAGGAACTCCCCTTGTTTGTTTGTAGTGTTTAGAAGATAAGCCGTTCTGCGAGCAATAAAATGTGCGTCCGCTTAAAAAATTTTGTATCCATGCAATTATATACTCAGGAACGTTAACATTTCGGAGTTTATTAATCAAGATGGCGTGCTCTACACTGTCATACGCCTTAGCAATATCTAAGGTTACCAGTGCGGCGTACTGCTTTTTGTGCCGAGCAAGCTTAATTCTGCTTTCTAGATCAACATGTGCACACCATATAGAGCACCCAGGTCTGAATCCAATTTGGGAATCACTCAATATGTGATTTTCTTCTACCCATTCTTCAATATGCCTATATAAAACCCGCTCTATTAGTTTTACAAGGTTTGAAGTGAGCGAAATAGGTCTAATATTGTCGATTGCATAGCCAGCGCCCTGTTTTTTAAGTAGTGGAATTACTTTGGCGACTTTCCACTCGGGATGAATCCATGTGTTTTCTATAGAAAAATTTATAAAGTTAAGAATATCGCTGGGAGACAAATCAAACAAAATTTTTATCATGCCTGTAGTTATGTTGTCAGGACCTGGAGATGAAGCTGGCAGTGACTTTACTATTTCTGATATCTCTTCTAATGTGGTTGCCTTATATTCATTAGCTTTTCCTGTAACTGACAAATGATAGGGTAACAACGATGCAAAGCGATCTTCCAATCCCTTCCCAATTGTCTCCAATGACTGCAACAATTCTGTGGGTGATAAACAAACCGATTCTATATTTATTGGTGGCGGAACAATCTTTCTGCATCGCAGAAACCTAAAGAGTGCTTTCTTATTTTTGGTCTCTGACATATAGCTGTAATGTTTGGAGTTATAATCTTCTTTTGCTTTGTCAACCGTTTGTCTAAACGTGGCAGCGGTATATTTATAGTCTTTCCAATTACGTGGGCACTGGTTGTAGAGTAACTTCTTCCAAGCTGCTTTTCGTCGCCTATAGTCGCGATCACAGTCTGTGTTCCACCATGGTGAATGCGTTCTATTTTTAGTTGATTGCATTCTGAATTCGGCTTTTTTCCTACTGTCACCTAATAGCTGACATAAATGAATTGCCTTTACCTGATCACTTAATCCTGTCTGTTTATTTAAGCCTGATCGTAGTGAATCTTTAAATTTGCTGTAATTAACATAATTTCGAACATGTTTGGTTAACGAAGTAAGTGGGCACACTATTTCAAATAATATTGGTAGGTGATCACTGTTTGTGGCCGATGTGATGACAGACCAGGACGAAATAATGCAACTCGAGCTTGAAAAGGTCAAGTCTATCACAGAACTTGATAGGCCAGATACATAAGTTGGAGTTCTGTAATTCGCGCAATGAACGTCATTCAAGCTGGACCATTCTAACAACCGTTTACCACACGCATCGGATCGGTAACCCCACGAAATGTGGTGTGAATTGAAATCTCCTGCTATGATTATATTCTTTCTACATGCGGCTACTGCGGAATCAAGTAAAGTAGTGTTCAGAACACCTGTAGGGAAATAAACATTCACTATGGAAAATGGTGTATATCCAGGAATAGCTACGTCCAATGCCAAAATTTCACTTTCTGCCGACGTTGACCGATATGAAATTTTCGCTCTATGGCCAAATTTCGTAGAGATGAAAAACGCTAGGCCCCCTCTACCAGAAGGGCGATCCAACCGAAAACAGTGATAATTATTTAGATTAAAACTTTTTTCTGTAGATAACCAGGTTTCTTGCAATAGAATTAAATCAGGAGTAAGTTCTGCACAAAGTTTTAACAGGTCAGTTGCTGCAGCAAGAAGTGAGCGGCAATTCCACTGAAGTACTTTTAATGACCCTATGTTGAAGGTAGGCCGGCGGTCTCAACTGCTTTCTGAAGAATGTTGTCTTTCAAGAAATCATCCTTCGTTAGTGGACTATTATCCTGACATTTTTTTGTCTTCAATCTATGTAGAAGAACAGATTTCGGGGAGTGGGGGGTAGCCCGACGTTTAGCGGCTCTAGTGTCCAAATCCATACTTTCACTACTTTGTGAAGTGGTCTCGGAGTTATTACCATCCTCCTGTTCTAAACTAAATGTGGGAGAATCAGTGTAGGCAAAACTGCCAGACGCAGTTTCTGTCGTGATTTTTTCATTTATGCCCTCATGGATGGTTTTTTTCATTTATGCCCACATGAATACCTGTATCAGCAGATGCTCGCCCTGCAGCCTGCAAAATTTGTGACATCTGAGCCGACAAAACTTGTCCGATTGTCTCTGAAAGATTTGAAAAAATTGTATTCAGTGCTTTCGACATAGCCTTTTCGACAGCAGCTGCCACGACTTCCCCTATAGATGCATCCATGGCTTTAGAATGCCGCGCAGCAGCTTCAGCATATCCACAGGATCTCTCTAATACGATAGCCCTAGCTTCACGGCGTGAGCATCGCTGCCTGTCTATGATTTCTAAAATTTGAAGCTCTTGAGCTCTCGCCAGGCAGTTTGCATGATCAGCAGGGTGCGAACCTTGACAAAGACAGCATCTTTCGCTTTGGGAATTACATGTTCTAGTGTCATGGTCTTCTCCGCATATGCGGCACCTAGGAGATGATCGGCAGCCCTTAACGGTATGACCATAACGCCAACACTGAACGCATTGCAGTGGACGTGGAGTAAGTGCTTCAACTCTATAAATTAAGGGCCATGCCTTAATCTCTGTGGGCCTATTTATGCCTGCAAATGTCACAATGACCGACTCTGTGGGGACTCTCTGATTATCAGAGACGCGAGAGCATCGGTACACTGATGTTGCCCCGGCCGCTGAAAACATTTCCAAAACCTCTGAAGCGCACAGGCTCGAGTCAACTCCGCGGACTAAGCCTTTAACGCAAGCGAGATGAGCAGGAATAAATGGGCTCACCGGATGGGATGCAAACGTTGAGCACTTTAAGAGGTCAGAAACACAGGCCTGGTCCGGAGAGCAACACAGAACTCCGCCCCTGCCAAACTGTCGGACATCGGTGATGTTTTGGTAGTGTGGGGTAGCTTTCCGCAACTCCTCCTGAATTACCTTTGGGTTTTTGACACGGATTAATCCCCCGTTGGTCGGCACTAGTGCTACTGGCACGCTGTGAATACCACTGCGCAAAAAAGCCTCTATAGGCATGTCATTATTGGGAAGAGAGGCCGTCCAGAGGAAAGACCTCTGGCCAGGGGATGAGAGAGACATTAGGTACTCACAGTACGATCAGGTCAGTAAAAAGGGGAAAAAATAGAACGAAAACTCACAAATACACTGCCGCCCGACACGCGACCGACACCCCGACAACAGATCGCACCAATCCACCAGGCAGAAAATCACTGCTGCGAGAGCGTCGAACGACCGGCCACCGCGAGATAGCCCTCCCGCGAGATAGCTGAAAAGCACAATCGTTCTTTTCTTTTCTAAGCCAGTTTCGATTGCGGAGTGGTACAAACGCGCAAAAATTATTATTTTGTTTGAGTATACCGTGGCTACACACCAAAAGCAGCGTCTTTCTTTGCGTGAACAATGTAACCTTCCCTGATGCGAGGCGTTGTGAAAGCAACTTTTGTTTTGCGTCAACACCGAAATGAAGACGACGCGATAGACCGCGAAGAGGCTCTCGTCTAAGATTTTTGTAGAAGTGAAAGTGTTTGGCTGTACGGATGCGTTTGCCATGGTTTGTATGTATTTTGCGGAGCTGTAAACGTGAGTTACACGTCATAATTTTGTAAAAAATATTAGAAATCTAGGGAAATCTATATACTTTTGGAATTAGTATTTCATTGACCAGGATGATCTCTCTTTTTTTTAAAGTGGTCGGTTGTGTTCTGGCACTCTTTTTTTAACACGAAAGTGTTTTATGCCGGGGTCCACCAAGTACATCCGTCACGGATATGACGTTGATAAAATGGACACCAATGGGTGAGAAAAAAAAACCAAGAAAAAGATACCCCGCTGGGAATCGAACCCAGGACGTCGCGGCCGCGACGGCAAGCGCCCGACGCGCTACCCACTAAGCCATCTCGGGAGATGCTTGGCACGGCGCGAACGCGCCTTATATCTTTCACACATTCTCTTTCGCGGCGGGCGGAGCGGGGCGGTGCCGCCGCCTGTGAGAGGTGAAAAGAAGTAATACTTCACGATCGACACTTACTAGCGCTTACTCCGAGATTGCACGCGATATCTGAGGTCATGGTTAAAGCGTCTCGATACCAGAGCGGTAGAGTGGCCGCGCTGGCGTCGCCGAGGCACCCTTGACGCAGTTACGTTCTTTGCCTTTTGCTTCGTGTTAGCGTGCGTCGGCTCATCGGAGTAGTGCATCTTCCACGTGCACCAACGGGATTTCTCCGCCGCCGACTGCTTCAATTGCGAGAGCACCGACTAACAAAACTGCTGCAATATGCGTTGCAGAAAGGACGCGATTTCGATGGGCGAATGTCGTGCCTTGGTGGAGCGAGAGCAGCGCCTGCGAGACAGAGGCCAGCGGGACGCACGCGTTTGCGGCTCAGGCTACGAACCTCTACCTCCCGTGTTGCTGAAGCGCAGTGCGTGTTATGTATGCATGAGCACAGGCGTCGGCTACCCATTACTAGAAAGCGCACACCGTGCCGTTTCTCTCCTTAATTGACGACGCTTTGAAGAAGTGCATACCGGGTACCAGTGTTGATTATGAGCTTGTTGATATCATCCTTACGCGGGATTCACGATTCGCTGTGTCCAAATATATGTTCACACCATCGGCTACCACAACAGTTTAATCATAATCATGGGCGTTAGTCGTAGCGATAGAGACATGCTGTCAACATGGGTGCATCCACGTCAAACGGTGCTATAGCTGCCAAACACGAATAGACGTTGTACAAGCTCTGATATATCATTACACAATAAGCACTACTTCTGTGAAGACACGTTTCACTTTCGTGTTATACCGATTCCTATGACGGAGGGATCAGCCATGTTTTTTTCTTTTTCAAAATTTTAACAAGTTAAGTTACGCACAAAAATTTTTCAGCGTTTGCGAAAGGACGCTGCCGCACACAAAAGAAACGCTTTACGTCGCCACATTAACGGAGAACACTTATCGCGTTGGATGGATCTTTTTGGCTGAAGATAAATGATCCTGTAATAGCATGCTTGTCTTTATACTTACCGGTTCCTCTGAAGGCCTTGTTCCTCTGCCAGGTCACGAATACAGAAGCATAAATTGAGGCCCTTGTTCCTCGCTGCTCAAATAGTAAGATTAAGAGAAGAAGAAGAAGAAGAAGTAGAAGAGGAAGAAGAAGAAGAAGGAGAAGAACTTCGTATGCGGGTAGGTCTAGCCTTGCAAGATACACCGGCAATGGCTCCCCGCGGAGACATCCATTCAGAAAATTTTAGGAAAATTTGCTACCGTTCAGTAGCGCAGTACGGACGGGTGAACAAGCAAGCTAATGATGAACCTTGCGGAGACTCCTGCACTTGCTTCGTTCCGACAAAGTCGATTACGCTTAATGTATCTTTTAGATTAATTGCCGTCCATTATTTTTATTTGAAACATAATGCCACACCGCTGCCGAAGCAAAAGAGAAGAAGAGAGAGAGAGAGCAAGAGGGGAAATAAAGAAAAAGAATGAAAAAAAAAAAAACCTCCGAGAATGTTCAATAATTGGCGGCTATGGCATAATTGTCTGGCGCGTATGCCGCGTACCGATAACAACCTTTTCCCTCTACTCTTGTGCGACTTGGTTGAGCCTTGAAAGAATGTTCAAATTAGGGGTAGGGTTATCGCTCGCAACAATGTGTTGCCACCAAGGTTACACACGTCGCGCTGTGTTTTGTTTCTCGTGTTTAACGTCCCTCTTTATTCCCCAAGCTTTTTTTCCTGTATTTCGTGGAATTCTTTGGCCCAGGTTTCATCCCCTGTTGTCACCGGCTTACGCAACAGCGAAGATATTCCCGAAAAATAAATAAATAAAAAAAATAAAGAAAAGGAAAAATGAGAGAACTGGAAAGAAGACAGCGAATTTGCGACTGAGGGTCGTAAAAGGTCTTGCAGGTAGACGAGGGCGACAAAACGACGGCATGCAGGGACGAGGGCGATAAAACGACGGTATATATGCAACGGAATTCCGCGACATTAGTTGCCGATTGACCGAGCAGTGCGACTCGTCGTTTTTACGGACAACTTAAGACGGTAGTAAGCCCTTTCTGTTCGTACTGAAGTGAAGTAGCTCTCGCATACAGTACCATCCGACATTCTACAGATTCTGCACAACGCGAGATTACACGGGGAATTAAAAGAAAATAGAGATAAAATGGTCGAATGGCGCGTAAAACATGGAGAGGATATAAGACAGCTCCCGCCATTTCCACGTGCGTTGATTTTTTTTTTTTTTTAAGCCTGGTTGTTTTCAGTTCTGCGCCTTCCCGTACGGAGGCTTATAGCCGGCTGTCCCAGATCAAATGCGATGGAAACCTCGACACTTACGTCCTCGTTGTAAATTTGGTGATGTAAACCTTAACCTCTCCACAGCAAGCACATTAGAACAGGACAGAGTAGTTTCATGTAGAGTGACTTTCCACGTGCCGTGTGTCTTAACGCCGAGTCAGTGTGTATTTACATCGTGTACCGTTTACGACTGTTACATAGTACTACTATTATCTGCCGGGTCCCTGGAAGAGGGGCTCCAGCTGCGCCCGCAGTAACTAAGCAGCCATATTTTAATAAAGTTGTTTTTTCTCTTTTAAATCTTGTTGCATGAAAATGGTCCGACCTAGCAGATTGCATATTACTACATATTGTGATATGTGCACATTAACACATTTTGTATTAGTGTGCTGTGATATTAAAGTATTACTACATATCTTCTGTAAGTATTTTGCACTTCTAAACTTCGTATTTAAGATATATTTGATGTTTCTGCTATAAAGATGTATTAATCTCATGTTTTAGATATTTTAACTTTTTTTGCGTAACATATATTATTGGGCACAGCGTAATGAAATCAACAGACATGTAAGTCAAGGAAAGCATAAGGGACATTATTTGTTATTTTAAACTGCAGTTTGAGAAATATGACATAAATGAAAATGAATTAAAGTGGATTTAAAAAAAAAAGCACCCTTGTCCTGCGTGTGGCCCGAACCCACAACCTTCGAATTACGTGTCCTATGCTCTACCAATTGGGTTACGACGGAGGACGTTCCCCCGTCCACTTTCGCTGGATGTTTCTGCGCCTGTAATCTGGGAGTGTTAGCGCAGCTCGTAAAACCAAGGGGGAGAGGGTGGAGCACTCTATTTGCCAGAGGGCGTCAACTAGCACGTGATCATTGTTTACGAGCTGCTAGCTGACCAATAAACCCTCGCATGCTACCTCAAGACATCAGGTCCGCCGGGGACAAGGCCCTCGCACAGCGCACAACGCAACGCGTCCCTCGAACAATTCCCCATATTAGTAGCTGTATTTCGAGCGGTAGTGTTGTTTTTGTCTTTTTCTTTTGTGTATGTGCATGTATCCCTCCTCTCCTGTGTCATACCCTCGATAGAGGGCCCTTATGAGTATTGTAAATAAATGAATACTTCTGCTATTCCAAGGGAAGGCAAGCGTGCCAAGGGGAGGCAGAAAATCAGGTGGGCAGATGGGATTTAAGAAATGTTGCTTATAAGTGTTGAGGCTTGGGGCTAGTTGGTTGGTAATCATAGTGGCAGGCAAAAAAACCTGCCAGTGAGATTTAAGAAGTTTGCGGGGATAACGGGGCCGCAGGAAGCACAGGACCGGATTGATTGGAGAGACATGGGAGGGGCCTAATTGGTGAAACATGAGAGAAGTGAAGTCAGGTTGAAGACTACTACTACTAATACTACTACTACTACTACTACTACTGCTACTGCTACTGCTACTACTACTACTACTACTACTACTACTACTACTACTACTACAACTACTACTACTACTACTGCTACTACTACTAATTATTATTATTATTATTATTATTATTATTATTATTATTATTATTATTATTATTATTATTATTATTATTATTATTATTATTATTATTATTATTACTACTACTACAACTTGACCACCTTACAGTAAGGCTAAAAAATTACACTATCCCCCACTAAAGGGAACCATGTGGGGATGCGAAGCAGCGCATGGGTCGACTTAAAGTTCCATTCATCACGGGCAACTTGCCTGATGTCAACGGGTCCTTGCAAGTATCGAGCACACCATGAATTCACTGTAGTTGCTGTTGCTGTTACTCGTCCCGAACTCTTGTTGGAGCACGCTACGCGGGTTCATCGCGCGTCTGCAGAACCTCGTTCCCCGACGCCATCACGTGATCGCTGAGAGAGTGTAAGGGGGAGAGGTCACAGCGTCTTACCCAACCCCTTACACAGGCCCGAATGCGCTAGCGCGTGCCAGCACACGTGGTTTTGTCTGCATTACCCCAATCTAGGACAGCATATGGCTGCCCGGGCCCATAAAGTGCTCTGCACGTATCATCATCATGGCGGTCGAAGAACAAGAGGAAGAAGACTTCTCCTTGGCGCGAGCGCGCGCTTAGATGGCCATGCTAGGTGGTAGAAAGCGGACGGTCACCAATGGAACTACGGACAAAGCCCAGCGCAAAAGCTGTTTCGCATCTAAAAGGTGGTCCATATTTCTGAACAACGAAAACAGTGAAGGGTTCTGCACTGCACCTGCTATGCGCAGTTATGAATTCAAATACAACATGAATAAGAACATTACGCGGTCTTACCTCTCTGGTGACCGCGAGGTCTCGCGCTTTCCTCTTTCTTTAGGCCTTGCTCTCATGCACGCGGAACGATTGCGACGTGCAAGTGTCAGCCGCCGCCACGAGGTCGCACGCATACCTCGCGCCAAACGCTATTGCATAACCGCACGTCCTTTCGAAGTACCCCACAAGGCTGCCTATCGAAAGGGTCGCACGTTGAAGCGACACTCACGTTAGCCGTGAATGTTCGCGATTTCATTGTAACTTGAGACACTTGTTCGCTCCGCAAGCACCGGTCCTTTTCGTTTGACGCATTCTTCTCCCGTTTTCATATATTGCATTGAAGATGTAGTAGGAGAACGTGAAGATTTGGTTGCGGTGCACATCTTTTGGTTTCTCTACGGTAGCGAACTAGCCCGCCGGAGCAGATTGGCAGAATAGAAACCTTTCTTTTTTCTTCTTTATTTATAATTATTATTATTTTCTTTTTGCGGATTTGGCCCGTTTGAAACGCGGCCGCCGTCAGCTTACGTCACATTTTTGTACTTCTATCAAGCTGTAACCTATCAATTGCGGCCGGTCTCTTGAATTGCAAAGTCCAATCTAACAGGCAGCCATTATACCCTTCTTCAAGATGGTCACGATGTGAGAGAGAGGAATGGGTTTAATAAAAGAAAGCTCCTTGGTTGCTGTAGGTGGAGCCCCTCGTTCAGGGCCGCACTGGCTACTGTGGTTCGCCGGGCCTGGTCAAGGTTCGCCAGTTGGCTTCGGTCCGTGCCTTAGTTTAACATTCTCTGTATATATCATGAAGCTAACGTTAATAAACCCCCTGACAGAAATATGTGGGAGTATAAATGGCTGTATTCTTGTTTGTAAGGTTCTTTTTTATTTACTGTGCCGTGGGGCACGCCTTCTCGAAGAATAATGAACAAAAACAAAAGGATGATAACCACCCTTAAGCGAGGCATACTCGCCACCTTCCCCGTGTAGGCATCTCTGTCATCCATGCAATTATGCGAGCGTCGGTGCTCCGCTGACGTTGGCATATGCAAGCTTACGCAACTTGTGAAAGAAGAGCACTCACTATCTAGCTAGGTGCATAGCCCAGTACGAACCGTCCTTATCTTGCCACTACCAGCCTGGCTGAGAATACCAAGGCTCTCTAAACTTCTGAGAAAAAAAACAAACAAACATAATGTCTTGGCGGATGCAACATGATATAAACCGTTCCTCTCAGTTAAACGGCTTATCTGTAGAGAAATATGTCGCGTGGGACGATATGGAGCGTTGGTCAAGAATGTAAAGTTTTCGGTTTTTGAGTCCTTTAGCAAGCTAACGCAAGTTGGTGCAGCAGATAAGCCGCTTATGAAAGAAGACGCCCCGAGCAACGTATGAAGCACCTCGACTTTGCCTAAGTGCGGACTTAAGACAGTGACTGCAACGGCCAAGACGAGCTAAGCTCTGTACGAAGGGCCTCCAGCATCGTTAAAGATGCTTGCATGCAGCAAGCGGTCTCAAGCCTAAATATATAACTTCTTTCTTGCGTTTGAGAAACGGGAGCGCTAAGGATCAGGCTTTAAGCGGCACTGAACGCGAAGTCAGCAGTGTCCTTCATGTCCGTGTTCCCTTAACGTGCCTTTGCCTTCTGACTTTGTACCAACGCGTTAAACGAATGCGAACTCGTGAACTCTAGCGTTTGCATCGTCAACGGCTTATAAGAAATGACCGAAGAATTTAGATATATACTATATATGTAATCTCGTAAAGAAATCGTGTAATACACGAGACCATAGGGATTAGTGATGCAGAAATATCGATGGTACTATCGATACTCTCGGTAGCTGAGTCACTATCGAACTATCGATGGTAAAAAATACTATCGATAGCGCTACCGCTAGTAAAAAATTGGATGGTACTATTGATAGTACAAAATCAACAGCACAAACTCATTGCAGAATAAACTTGGTTCTCCGCGCGCGTGGTACATATATGGGAGCCGGAGGAGCAGGCTGAAGGGCAAAAACGTTGACATGCTTGCGTTCCAAACCTGAGTGCTTTGCTCACACATGATCATAAAGTCAAACTATTCAGCTGTAGCGGAAAGCGAGGCGTTACATTTAGTGGAACTGCGCGGCTTCAAAATTATATTGCATTTTATGATTTCAAAATACAAACAAATATCATGAACTAAGCTCGTCAATTGTAAAGTGTAACTGGTTGCTTTTGGATGTGAATTGATTGATTTATTGATGGACATATTCCGCCATTTTCACTGTGGATATAATTTATTTCTTTCGCCAAGAATCGGCTATCACAAGTATTTTGAATGAAAATAGCGCGAAAGTACGTAGGACGAGACGAAGAAGGCTACGTACAGCACAAGCGCTTGTGCGCTTGTGCTGCTTCTTATGTGCTTGTGCTGTAGCCTTCGTCGTCTTGTCCTACGTTTTTTCGCGCTATTTTTCATTCATCATGAATTAGCAACTCGCCCCCCTCCCCCCAACAGTCTATATATTTTGGAAATATGGCCGGCCTGCAACAGCATCATTATTCACACCGCTATCGATAGTATTGTCAGGTGGTTGTGACGGTGAAGAACGCTTCAACAAGACTTTCGAATGCGGAGCTCTTTATTTGGGCGATCTTGGGCCCAGAAAATCAAAACCCAAAAATAGAAGCGACAGAGGCTGCGCTCTGATAGTGGCGATGGCGAAAACAGTCGTCGGCCGTCGAGTGATCTGATCATCGATGGAAAGCGTCGTCTTTTATACATCAGTCATCGAACCTTCCAGCGTTATCGCTGGTGCTCACGTAAGCTCTCGAGTAAACTTGACTATTCGCGTCCGGCGCGTAATCTTAACAGAATGATCTCAAACAATCGTGAAGCTTCTCAAACATTACGGCGCGGTCTGCGTCAAACGTTGCTAACAGTCTTGCTAACAGTGGGTGAAACCCGAATTCATCAAAACAAAGCAATAAACATACGTGGCAGTAATATCGCTAGTAATATTAACTATGGTACTACCGATTGCACTATCGATAGTTTGTCGATAGTAGCACTATCGATAGTTTGTCTACACTATCGATCGTTTAAAAAAGCTATCGATGCAATCGATAGTCAATTTACCGATAGTTCTGCAACAGCGTATTCTGCAGTTCTGCAGCAGCGGACCTTTCGCTAGCGTCCCGCCGCTGCCCGTCCTGGCCCACCACGGCCCGGCGCTACGTCGACAGGCCACTGGGTTCATCACCATGTTCAGAAGTACGAACTTTTGCGAGCACCTGTTCTCCCTTCTGAAGGGGAACGAGTCCGGTCGACGATGAACATCTGCGATCGACCGTGAGCATTATCTCCACACTACAAGTTAATGCGGATATTTCTTCTCTCGTCGCAGCCAGGCGTTTCCAGGCACCAAGTCAGCGCGTTTAGAACTTTAGCCGCGATATTGTGCCTCACATGAAATAAAGTTTTATGACTTTGCTAAATGCTACCTGCATAGTTTCCACGCCTATATTGCGATTAATAACGCTTTAATCGGGTAAAGTGCGCAGACGTGACTGGTCTAAAGCGTTTTCCTTTTTTCGGGAGGCACCCCATGCGGTCACTAGTTATGTGTTGAAACATAACCGTGGAGCAAAAAGTATATTTCAGAATCGGCGTCTCAAGATTTTAGTCATTCTGGTCATCGGTATCGATATGTTTCTCGAGTGCTGCCGTCCAATCCCCTTCAGAAATGGGTCATATGACATATTGGAAAGGCCTTCTTTCAAATGGCAACGTTAGCCAACATTTTGTACCCATGCAGTGAAACCCATGCGGTGAAAAAAAATGCATTAAATCTATTGACAGACGCATCTAATACGATTCGCTATTATATGTAGGGACAACTGAAGAGTTTGTAAATGAGAAACAGCTGCTTTCATTTATGTGGGACACCACGGCAAAAAAATTGGAATAACACGCCACCACATGGACATGCAATGTCGCATTCGTTGAGGTTGAGAAGTAGGACACGAAGGCTACACGCATTTTTTTCAAGAATTAAGAGCATGATGATACTGTTTAAGTAATAATAAAAAGACAAGAGGGTCAGAGAGAGAGGTTCTTTTACAGCAAGGCAGATAGGTCTAGTTTATTTCTCTGCACCGGGGGAGGGGAACGGATGACGATGGTCACACTTAATCAGGTCCTGCTTAAAGTGCTAGATATAGCCAGGAAACCGCACATTTTTCGTCTAGTTTCCTGGATACAGCCATCATTTACCTAGGACCTGATTAAGAGCGTAAGTTAGGGAGGTGAGCTTCTTTATCAGCCAGAAAAAAATGAGCACGCAATTAGTACGTTGTTGAAAATAGCCCAGTTAAATGTAATTTGAACATGCTAACATATACCTGATTGACATTTTGATAATTACGTGAGTACTTGTCGAGTTATCAGTACAATTGTTACTAATTAATTATACCTTCCTAGCGAAAAAAATAGTGGTGGCTACTTCAGTCTACTGGGAACAATATGTAAAAGGCTTGCTTCGCGTAACGCCGTTCCTCTTTTTAAAAATCATGCTGTGTGATAGTTGGGACTCCCTGTATACAGTCCTGTCAAGTTGGCGCAATGCTATGACCGCTCTTACGTCCACAGTTGCTCTGTTGACGTTAGGCCAAAGGCCCAACACAACCTCATCAGTTAATGAACGACGACGAAATCGTTTAGTAGAGGAAATCAATTTCTGTCGCTCACGTGCCTATGCTGGGCAGGTACAAGTTATGTGCTTCGGAAGTCTTCTGAAGTTCACACCAATACGAACCCGGTGAACCGTACTCGCGAAGTTTCGCTTTTATTTACGAGGCATGCGGAACCTCATTTCCGGGTCCCATATGTAAAATCGTCGGTGTCATCGTTCGGGTTCATATATTCATGTATCGGCTGCCCAAATGCGAGTGCTTCTTATTGAAGAGACTGAATTTCTTGAACAGGAGTTATCGTGAACCGCGGGTTCGCTCAAGAACTGAGCCAGTATTTACAAAAAAAAAACCTTCTTACGTTAACGTTGTTTGTAATAGAGCGTTTCAGCCAGTCCCGATGCTGGACACATTACGAAAGCCAGCTGACCAATTGGAAAGAGCGCTTATTTAGTTCAGTCTTCATTTTCAAAATCATAATACAATGATGGTGTGGGCGGTGGACAAAAAGCCTCTAAATTGGGCTTGAAAGCGTCCTCCGATTTATGAAAGACAGAGCCTCGTGAATTGGGCTTCTGGTGCCCTTGAACAACAATTGCAGCAATGCTGTACAGTAACCATTCGTAACAGTTCTCACATCCATCGTTCTGTCTCTTTGTAGATATTCCGATAAATGGTTTTCCTTATTCGTTATATATCCGAAAGAAACAAACACTCGAAAACTTATTGAATCAAATATAATCATGTAGCAGGCTCTAGTCGAATTGTATCAGAATTTTCGAGCTTTCGCACTGTACTACTATACAGACGCCTTTTTTTATCGATGGGCACCGTCATACGTAAGTCTTACACAACGCTAGATAAGAAAAAGCACATTATTAGGAAAAGAAGAAAAGCTGGGAGCATTAGGGAGCACACACACACACACACACACACACACACACACACACACACACACAACACACACACACACACACACACACACACACACACACACCACATTTATATGCAAGTGGATGGCGTCGTGGCGCATGTCAGGCCCTGCATGCTGTAGCTGATTCAGCGGGCCCGTGACGTGACGGTGGCCATTAGGGCAGCGGCACAGGTTTTCCGACAACAATAACTGAATCATTAAGAAATGGTCTTTCCCTCTCTCTTCTTGTCATCTCTTCGACACCCACAACGCTGCCGCCTGCATTCCTCATCACGAAAGCTTTGTGACACGCTTGGTATCTTCCAGGCTGCTTTGACAGTGCGAAGCCCCTTGCACAATGCACGGGCTGATTTCACGTGAAGTACGAATGCAACAAAATACTGTGCTGCGTTAGAACTAGCAGATATGCGCGTTGTGTGCGGCGAAGCGACAGTTTGCTACTCTACTAAAAAGTTAACTCGTGGATTATATAGCTCGGGAGATATAACAAAGCACTAACTTTGCTCCGGGCCCACGACAACGTCACAACGCGCGTGGCTGAATTGGCATGACACCAAGTAAGACGGAACAATTGCGGATACCGTGACTACATGGGGACAGTAGGTCTGACTACGCAATACAGTTCCGAAGAGTGCATGTGTTTATTCTCCACCAAAACGACAGGGCCGCGACCTCTCATGAAGGAGGCTGAGTAATGCAATTAGTGTAGCTTTCCCGTATAAGCAGGTGCAAATATAGGGAATTTATTCATGAGGACGCTGTGGACTGCAGTCCAGCGCCGTAATGAACTAATTTCGTATGCGCTCTGGCCGACCCTCCACGCCTTGTGCCGACCAGGAAGATATGCGCTCGCGGAAACTATACTGTGGCCATGCGATATTTAAACGCTCATGCGGATTAAACACAGCGCACATAGCATTGACCGTGTGCAGACGGTGCAGACAGCGAACATTCAAACGCCGCATGCCTGCACATTTGAGAAAGTTGAGCTTTCGGCGAGACAAGCTCGTAGGGTGAAATAGTGTGCGTCATTGTGACACCTAATAGGCAGAACACGGGCTGTAAATGTATGTTCTTTTAAAACTTCAATCCCTTTTTGTTGTGTCCTGTTGTTTGCGCTGCTTTTCCAACAAATAGCTTCCTTATTTGCGCACTTGTGTTTCTTTCGCTGCCCTGGACAAGCAGAAGCGTAAACACTTCAGGTACTCACGAGGCACATGAACTGTTTACGCTTCTTAGTCCTGGAAAGCAATGCGACGCAGCTGTTTTCTTCTCAAAATTTCAAGAGGCGCCCTAGTAGCGTGCGCGAATTGCTCAGACATTCTTTTCCTCCTCCCCTCTTTTTTTCGCACTTCCTCAGTTCCAGTGTAGGGTAGCAAACCAGGACGTGTTCCCATCCTCGCTGCTTTCTTTGTGCGTGCTTTCTGTATCTGTGATCCAGAGCAAACAGAAGCGAACGGATAAGAGGGAAAAGACAGGATAATGGACTGAAAACGAATGTAATGGGCGGAAGCTTCAAACAGTCTTGCAATAGCTGAGGCAGGTATAACACTTCACTGAACAAAGTCTGTGGGCTGAAGTGAAAATGTCAGACGCCTTAAAGGTGTCTTCGCGCTCTTTTAAACTTACATGAAAAAAAGTCACAGTTTCGTCGCAAGGGCGAAGCAATGAATGCGATAGCAAGAAAAGCGGCCCGCGATGGACGCGCTGCGACTACCGTGCGTCCATCACTACCCGGCAGCTACTAGACAGTTTTAATTTCACGTACGTAGGGACTCCTCATACGCAAACGTGAAAAGTACACGTACGTTACGTGCACGACATCTGAAACGCTTTTAGCTACACGCACGCGACGCGCGTTGAGAGCTACCACGTAGCTCGATCTGCTGAGAATCATGAACACTGCGGTAGTTTGTTCGAGCGCCCGCGCGAGCAGACAGCGGAAGGGCAAGGTTCTCGCTGCGCAAATATAAGAAGCGAGAGAGCTGGCGACACCTTTAAGTGCGCCCGCGCTCCTAGCGCCATCTCGCTGGTAATGAAGAACGCTTATAAGCGCCTCCGTCTCGGAGGTCTGCAAACGGTAAAGGGTGTGTATATAACGCTCGCCGTTAGCTGCCAGAGGGATGTACGCTTTGTGGAGTAGTGCTTAGCGCACCGCGCTGCGAAAGGTCGCTGGTTCGATTCCGCGCTTCGGAAGCATTTTTCTGATTTATTTTTCTTTGGGATATTGATGTATATATACATACTTATACATATACGCAGCATGACGGCGGCGACGGCGACGGCAAAAATCAGCCGAGACTGTCCATATAATTGCTATCGCAATAAAAAAGGAAATAATAAAACAAATAATTTCGAGGGTGGCATGCAGGGCACACGTAGTGGTCTGGAGAAGCAAACAAGGTGATTAGGAAAGCCGAGCAAACTCTTCAGAGAAGGGTATTACGGGAGATGGAACGAGGCCAGGTGAAAGCAGCGCCATTCCTCGCTTGCTCTTATTCGGTGGGGAAATAATGAGAGAGAACGCGCGCGGACGATATGATCCGCGCAGCACACGAGCCGCATGATCTTTGTTATCACCATTTCTTCCTGCGCATCGGACTCTACATAATGAGCGAGATCATATCCCCGTTACCAGGTTAACGAGACAGCCGAGGAAGAGGAAGAAAAAAAAAAGAAATGAAATGAAACGAAAAGCAATGAAAAGCAACGCCGAGTTAGCGGTAAACAAGTACCGCGATTTGTTTGCCACGTGGGTCAGAGCGGATTACCGTTGCAGGTTTATACGACAATACGAACGAAGCACGGAACGATAAACTTACTTTTTTTTTCTCAAAGGTGAAGCGCATAGTATTATGAGAGTGCACCTTTCTGCGGCACTTTCGCCGGTGAAGAAAAGAAACACGACTTGTTCGCTGCCGTTTGTCTTCCTTTTCCGTGCTTGTTATTTTTGTTTGTTTCCGACGATAAAAATTGGAACCTGTTTTTTTTTCTTTTCGAGCTGCGAACATGGGAAATAAGGAGAGTGATTAAAATTGCCCCTGTTCTCTTTAGCGAGGGCAGGTAGGAGAAGACGCAGAAGCATGTTTCTGGCTTAGCAATACATTCGCTGTCTGGCTAATTGGTTCGCAGGGAGTAACAAAAACAATTAAATAAACGAGCGAATGAATGAGCACACCGACGATTTGCTGTGAG